>NW_024881275.1:4190036-4645221 GCF_018691265.1 Tyto alba | reverse complement strand
ACATAGTCTGGGTTTAAATTTATGTGTTTCCTCTTAATCATGTGGCAATCCAGCCACAGCGGTGCCAATCCAAAAGTTCCAAAATTCCAATCTTTAGAATAAAACTGAATTAAACTGTAGTTTAATTGTTTGTCCCCTGGTTCCTTTACTTTTTGTGGATTATCTTTGTATTAAGAGCATTAACTTGCTCACCCATAGCATCTTACAGAGGATGTCTGAAGAAAACCCAGTGGAGAATTCACCACTTCAGGTTGTAATGCAATTAGTGACTCTCTCTGTTAAAACTGCACTTTCTACTATTGCAATTTATCTAGTGTCAGGTTCTAGTCTCTGGCTCCTGTTCTGTCTTCTCTAAGATTAGAGTCATTCTCTATGCAGTTGATTTCACATTAAGATACTTTAATCTCTGAATCTTCCCTTGATACTCTGCAGTTATTTTTTAAATTTCTTACTAAAATTAATTTTTCCAGCCCTTCAATCCTCCACAGCTTTCCCAGGTTTTCACATGAAAAACACCACCACACAACACTTCACCCTGCAGTTTTACGGCCTTGGTCCTGCACAAAACAATCTCTAACTCACCCCTTTTGTTTTTTAATCCAAGTTACATTCACCCCCATCTCCCAGATGTTTTTAGCCACGTATATCAAACTGCCAAATGACCACGCTGTGCTTTCCTGGGGCCAACTGATCCCTGTCCAGATCAACTGCTTTCTGTATCTTTCCTTCTGTAAATTGCACCCCAAATTCATTGATACATGACTCCACTGTGCCCCCCCTCACCCCCTTCCCCACTTCTGTGAGCTTGTACTGCCTGGGAGATGGCAGTAACAGCTTAATCCCACTCTGTGAACAAAAGGACACGGGAACTGCCAATCTGGACAAAATACAGAAGTTTGGGCCGAAGATTGTTGTATTTTATTCTCCTGATCAGGCAGATACCAAAAACAAAGTAGGAATGGAATAGCGTGCACTCACAGAAAGATGAAAACTGGATTTCAGGACCAAAACTCGCAGGTATTGCATGCTCCCAGTATAAACCAAGCAAATGGGAAGCAACTGGATATCCGTGACCTGAAAAGATCAGATACCTCTAACACCAACTAGGAACTTGTATTCTTTTAGTTTCTGACAGATGCACAGCTGCTTCACACCATACCCCATACATCTATAAAAACGAGCATTTCAGGAAATCACGCCGAGTTCTACACTCATTGAAAAACCGCTTTCAAATTTGACAGGTGGGAAGAACATGGGCGTGTGTGGGTTATCCAGAACCACTGAAAGCAGCTTGCGAATCTCGTAACTCAGAGAGGATGTTTTATTTTCCTTTCAGCTTTCAAGACAGACAGAATTATAAAGTGGCTCCATACTTCACAAACCGAGAAGCCGCCTTTCCCCCAGACCCACCCATCAGGGCTGCACCCCTGCGAAAGCAAAATGCTAACCCTCAACAAACGGTGTTTTGGAGAGGTCTTTAAACACTCAGATATTATAAGAAGCAGAAAATATTGTAGGATTGACTCCAGAACAAGTATAACAATCCCCATTCTATTTTTTAACAGATTTAGAGGAAAAACAACTGTTTATCAGAAAGAGCAATCTTCCAGTCTCTGCTGCACCCTTTTTCAGTCCACCAGTTAAGAGCTTGTCTATTCAGTAGGTAAGCAACAATAATTGTGCTGGATCTTCTTTGAAAATTCTTCATATAATCTGAATCAACACAGCAACAGCCTTGTCCCAACCAGCCAGCACGAACAGGTATCAGATGCTTGCTCTCTTGGCTGGAGTACACTTCCAGGTCTTCCTCTGACACAGAACATACTCTGCTAAAATTAACATTTCAAAAAAATCGCAGAGTCCCTAGGCTTTTACACTGAACCATGCATGATTGCACTTGACAGCAGAGGTCAGCTTTGCCAGTTTTCCTCACTGAAGACCTTTTAAATCAGTAGGGCTTTAGAGTGTGAACCTGATGGGTTCAAAAGCAAGACTTCATATAACCCTTGAAATCAAAGGCTCACTTTCATTCCAGGAGCGCTCTGCCAAGGTTTTCACAGCAGCTTCTTTCTGCAGAGCAGATGAACGTGAAGAGCTGGAAGAGCAAAGCACGCACCTTCATGGCAACCGGGGCTGTGGCTTGCAGAGGGATGGGTGCTTTTCCCAGGCAACCGCTCAACTGCCCGAGCTCTGCAGCACTTCATCACTTCACACACAGGTAGAAAAGATGCTGTGGAGTCAACAGCCCAAGTAACCTGACTGTGTTTAATATGGATCCAGCCGAAGTCCTTTTGAAGGTTAAACACAACAAACTTTGTAGGGCACAGAAACCTAGCCTAGGGAAAAAAAAAATCTGAGAAGCACCTACACTGTGTGGCACCCACTGATTATCTTGAATTCCAAAGCAGCAAACCAGCATCAACACATTATCTAAAGTAGAAGCATGACTCGAGAACCTGTTGGGAAGCACATGCGGGGCTGAACACCCCTTCTGCTGCCAAGTCCTGGGGATCGCGGAGTCTCAAGGCCGTCTCGAGCTGCAGGTGGCACGGAGAGAGGCTGAGACGGCTTCTGAGACACAAACAAGTCTCCCATTCATTACCTCCTATACAGCTCATTGCCTTCCTCCTAAGCATGATTTTAAACTCATCCTATTATCAGACAGGTAGATCACTTCCAGGAGGGGGGGTCCCACAGATCATATGCCTTGTAGGCTTTCAAGTCGCCACCCCAAAAATCAAGACTGGATCTTCCTAGGGACTGCGGAAAATTTTTCCTCTCTGGAACAGGACTGTTCTTTATCAGTGAAGGGGTCTTTGGTACCACTTTGGTTGTAGGCTAAAGAGGCTGTTTTCTCAAGGATTTTTTTACTGCTGCAAACTATCTGAGCGTTTTGGCACCATTCATCGTACATGTTGCACACATGGAAAGAAAATCCATGCATAACCAAATATGATATTCCAAAAATCAAACTAAAAAAACCCACAAATGTTACAGATGTTACTACTTTCAGTATATTCCTCCTTAGTGCTGTTAGGATGAAACAAATAGAGAGACCATGCAATGTGTTTTTAAACACTTTTTTTTTTTTTTTTTTAATACAACCCCTTTTTAAGTGGTTTCCTATCAGGAAGGGTGACAGTCAAGAAGAAAGGTGATAAATCCTGTGAATGTACTGGGAAACTCAGCATTTCCTCCATTCACTGTGGTGTACAGCAATCTTTTTTCCCAGGAAGTTAAATGTTTCCAAATTTTAATTCTGAAACGCTCAGAAATGAAAACATTTATATCAAATCTCTAAGTGGTTGTGAGTAAACTGATATTCATGTCAGTAAGACATTTTCTGCATTTATACCAGAAAATTGTTTATTCTGCTGCACCCCAAACAAGGCGGGGATAAATGGTCTACTCGATTATTTCTAAAAAGATAAACAATTTAGGCTAGCACAGAATCTGAGAAAAAGTCTGATTATCACACGTTCTTTGGCAAGCCTGGAGATTTTGCACAAGTTGATAACAAGTAGGATGTAACATACAAAATAGGAAAAAAAGTATCACACCGATAGACAATAAACATTTATTGATCTTTGGCTTTAGAAATTGTCCTATTTTGGATATGGGAAATACTATATAAAATAATGGAGTTTTTTTAAAACCTAAAGTACTGTAAAACAGTCTACCCTTTTACAGTGCACAAATGCAATGCATGCAGAGTACATGTAGGGATACTAAAATACTATATGAGCATCACTGCAGTAGACATTAAATGTCTAACATGGACCAACGCTTTACAATGGCAAGCATGTTGATGGGGCACTTGGTATACAGCAGATATCACAGTTTTTCTTAGTTTTGCTGTGGTATTATCGTTAGCAACTAGTAGATATAAAATTTAATCTTAATATGTGTGCATTATAAAAACAAAGTTAAATTATAACATTTCAACAGAATGAATGGGGAATAAGAAGGTATAATCTGCTTCACTTTGCAAAATTTACTGATGTTAAAGGAATTTAGGCATTTAGATGACAGACCAATTCTTACTATTTTCACATTAATAAAATGCTGTCTGATACACCGTAACATTAAGCAAGACAAAACCAGCTTATTAAATGCTCTACAGTAAAAAAAAGCAATGTAACTTCTTACACATAGTGTAAGGAAATGTTTAGTAAGCTTACTGGAGCAAGTTTTTCCTAACAGTGTACTATATACAGTACAGGCTACTACAGCCACTTTTTAGAGCTAAAAGCTCAAAATGCTTCTATAAGCCTTCCTCAGAGGAAGGCTTACTTTGGTAGATTTGAATCGGCAACACCGTCTCAACTTACAAGCACTTCACATTTAGGATGCATAATTAACTCAGGAGTCAGCACCTGCTGTTTTTCTTACTATTTTAATTTCCCTGCTGAACCAGACCAGGCAGGTTTCGCTTTCAGCTCCGGTCATTCTCAGAGGTGAGGAAGCAGTTGAAAGGTAAGGGTGGTTTTGCTATTCAATACCCAACAGCATTCTATAAAATTGGTACAAGGCATAACTGGTGCCTTTTCTTTTGGAGCCGCTTCGCTCCGTAAGTGCCAGCCAGCCCATGTTACAATCCAGCTCTTTTTGTACTTTTTGTGCTCCAAACCATATGGATGTGGTGAATTTCACTGCAGACTTTCCGAGTTCAAGCAGAACTCTTTACCTGGCTGAAGTCACCCATTTGCCTGCGCAACTCGGGCATAAATACCACTCAGGGTGTCACTGCAAAACTTTGTTAAAGTCAACCCTTTCAGAATTATGCAAGTCCTTTCCCTCAGTCATAAAAAAAAAAGAAGACTGAATGCACAGGTGGCAGTGGAGCGTTACATTACCAGCCAGGTAGTGGGCAGAGCTGTTAAGATTATCAATAAAGTAACATGAATGGAAAGGATTTCTTAAAATCTTATTTGCCTCCAGTAGGTAATAACCCACATACACACATGGACATTCTAGATGCCAAAAACTTGAATATAACAATTTTATAACACACCCCATTTTAAGGGCCAGCAGTCCTTGCATTTTCTTTCTAAAAATTTACCTTCTATTATGTAGCAAAGTAACTACAAAGGTACATACAAGAAATTGAAAGCACGTCTTCAAGAGACCACACATTTAGGCACTTTAGTCTACAGTGTACAAAAAGAATGCAATGTTACTGTAGGTTGTTTATTATTTGTAGTATTTGTACCTAAATATTATTCATATTAGCTAAAAAAAACAAGCAAACAAAAAAAACCCAAAAGACAAAAAAACCCTGCCAACCAACAAATGCCCACAAAACCCCAACCCAAAATAGAGCAACTCCCCAGCTTTTCCAACATGTGCTGTGCTCTCCTGTTCACAGATCCCCATGAATCTCCAAAGCATAAAGCAAACAAGACAATTTGTTTTGAAACAGCAGGTAATGCAACAGCAGTCAGGACAGGTCAGTATAATGCAAGAACAATTTTACACCATCTTCACTGCAAAGCATGAAAGTCTTAATACTTGTAAAGCTGTAACTATAAAAGTTGTATTTTAACAGTAATTTAGCAATAAGAGGAAGCTAGAATTTACATAAATAACATCAGTCTTTCCCATTAGGCAAATACTGAAATGAAGGGAGGGGGGTCTTTTGTTCTTCAGTTTGTTCTAGAGGGGGAAGTATTATGTTTTTCACTTAAGACAAAAAAAGACTATTAACAGAACAACAACACGGAATTTATGTGTGTTCCCAGAATCAGAGACATATTTAAAGTAAAATATTTACAACGTGGAGGATGTTCCCTGTGCAATTTGTAACAAGTCTACCTTATGAGAGATTTTAGGCTTAAATTATTGATCAGTATCTTTACATTAATATTTGCTCACATAAATGGGAAGACTGAAACATTAGACAAAGTTTCCTGTGATTGCTATTACAGAGTATTTCCCCATATGTATTCCTCCTAGAAAACCTTACATACTGAAAACATGCAAATCTGTTAACAATGGGACAAAGGAATGATTGAAGACAAGAAAAATAAAAACCGTCTGTTGGCATGTCATGACATGGGTATGAACTGTACTTACAAAATAAAAATTTGTGCGTTTTTCTTTGTCCTGTGTTTTTATCAAAAATACTAGAAATATGTACTCTTGAAGATTAAAACATATACAGGAAGCAGAGTTACAATGAACAGAGGAAAAGACAACGAGGTTGACTTTAAGCACAAGGTATTTTAACCTGGGTTTTTAAAAAATACTTAGCAGCATCATAACATAAACAGAAATAGCCTAAGGACTTTGTACAAAGCTGCTCTCAAAACTCTACTGAGGTGTTTGTTTTATAAATAGCAGTGTCATATGGATTGCATGTTGTTGAGAGAAATGCTGCAAATCCAAACAAGGATTCTTGACTGATGCGTGTTCACATATGGAAAAAGTTTGGTATTTACAGGTGGTTTTCACACTTCAATATAAAACTGCATACCTGTTAATACTTCAGTCTGGACATCAAGTTTAAAAAAAATTTAGTGTAGAAATATTTGACTTCAAGTTGCAGGCACTGATATTAATTAAAAAAATGAAAATATGATTCATGGTATCAGGATCAAAAATAATTTCCATTAAAAACAGCATTTAAATCAAAACTATAAAAATACATACACACTGGCATGCAAAACAATGTCCAGTGCAGCATTACTCTCCTGGCAGTCCACAGTGAGAGACTTGAAAAAGTTAACTGCAGCATATACATATGTCAGTAAAAGCAGCCTTGAAATAACAACTTGGCCTCATGATCTCTCCCAGAGGAGGAAGACCTTTCTAGTCTAGTCTAGTCTAGTCTAGTCTTAGGAGTGGAGATTGGACATGCCACCCATTCCAGTGCATCAGCTGCCAAAGCCACAAAGCTTGGCAGACCTTCCTAAAGAAGCTGTGGAACAAAAATCACTCCAAAGCACAGACTGACTACTCTGCATCAGCCGGCTTAACTAGATCAGACATTTGGCTTCAATACTTGTTGCCTAGATGCTCTTCAGAGTAAATATCAGCGAGGTCAAAATATTGCGCTTAATTTACCATTTGGGATTTGGAACTCAGGCTGCAAATGCTGAAAATAACAGTCTTATTTACTCATAATGGTAAACATTCACATTTAATATTTGATTTAGGATACAAGTGACCTGCTGTTGCCTTCCTCTATTAAGATTTTGCTCAGCTGTAATAGAAAGATTTCTTCAAGAGAACACACAATTTTCTTTCACCTCATATTCACTCAGCATTTCCATTTTCACCGTGCACTTAATTCTTCAACCTTAACTAAAACATTCTAGTAACTTCGTAGTGACAAAATGAACTGTGGGGTTATGTCTAGAATTTTTGTGGCTAAACAAATAAATGCACAGCTTGTGTCCTATGATAAAACATGAAGCATAGTATTTAAAACTGTTCAAAACCTCCTCTTGAGAATCAAGCTACTGTTCAAAAGGAAAACAGGCCTTTTAAAATAAAGATGCAAAAAGCCTTTTACCTTGTAGAGCCTTCCAACAGCTTTAAGATTCAATACTTTAGGTTTCCTATGTGGTAAATCCAAGACCTCTATACCATTTAGCTGTAGTTACTGTGACAAAATACAGAACTTTTAATTGTTCCTCTGAGGTTGGTTGAAATTACCGTACTAACCATTTTATACACTGAGGTTATGATGCCTAATTGCTGTGTTCGTGTATCTCAGTGGCATTTTTGATCGTAGGTGACTTTGACTTTACAAACCAGGTAAGCACACATATCTATTCACATGTCCTCCAGTACTTGTGACTCAAAGAAGGTGAAGAACTGCCATATAAATGAATTTTCTAAAGTTTGTCCTTCTGTACAAGGATGTTCTCTTTTACTGATACTACCTGTTTTCCCCTGTTACTTCATCTGTTGATTCTTATGCAGAGAAGTCTGTGAGAGGAAAAACTATGCAGTTAAAAATACCTCAAAACCTGGCAAATCCTATAGCTTGAAAAGGTATCAAAAGAGGACAAGTGCTGCCTGAGAACACTGTCTACAAAGTGGAAGAACAGGCTTGTTACAGTCCATTCTTATTTTCCTAATCAACTTCTCTAAGCTCAGAAATAGCCCAAGTGTTATGTTTGGACTTCCCTGAACTGATGGAAGACTTTGATTTTTCACTATCTTAATACTTTGTCTAAAGAGACTCCCACAACAAAAGTGCAGTGTTTAAACAATCATTAACAAATTTGTTCATATTTCAGCTGGAATTCAAAGTCATTTAAACTATTTAAAGGAATTAATCCTTCACAAATATATTAATTTAAACAAAAAAAAGAATCAAAATACAATCCTGAACTAATTTAGCCCAGTCAGTCCTGTGTACAGAATGTAGGGAAAAAGTTGTGGATAGGAAAAAGAAGTCAAGCTAGCAGGTGATATTACTGGAGTGAGAAAGGGAGATCTGAACTGAGGAAGAAAGAAAGAAATGCTGATTCTTTGTCAAAGGCACCTTTCCTTCTAAAATCTCTCACAAATTAAGTATGCACTGGGAAAAAAGCAAGACAAAATGTTTAAGAATCCTGAATAAAACCTACTACCCTTTCAGTCATGTTTTACCTGCTTTTCCATTTCTGTAAGATGCTTTTCCTCCCCACACCCCCCAAGAGGGGGGGTCGCCATGAAAAAAAAAAAAAAAAAAAAAAAGAAAAGCATTTGTCAGATGCTGTTTTAAAGTAACTTACTAAAGAAGTGAGCAGATACTCCTTTGAAGCTTACATAATATACATGGAATTCAGGACTACCAGGGTTGCTATTTTATTTTAAAAGTCACTTTTGAGCATATCACGTAGTCGTAGGAAGCACTGTTCAGAACCATAGCAATATGCTCCCTCTAGTTTCACTGTCACCTCACACTTCAAAGACATTTATTGATACAGTTTAGTTTCTAATAAGCCTCCTAGTCTCATCTAAGGATTAAATGGATCCAAAGAAAGACCATCTCCCACACGGATCAGACTGCTGACCAGAAGGTCAACCATTCAGTTCTGTGGAACAATGAAACAGCAATGGCTAGAAGCGTTGATCTTAATGTTAGCAACATCCAGGTGCCTATTTTTCACTGTGATCAGTGTGACGTCTAAGAATAAGACAGCATGAGCTCTTACAAAAGCTCTGTGAAGCTCAGCTACACACACAATCAATTACCTTTGCTGAACGCATTATTATGTAACTACAGTTCAGTTTTATTTTTGAACTTTCAGAATAAATACCTATGCCAACGTAAACTGTTACTTAACATTATTTTGAAGTCTTCTCCAGTATCCAAAGTTTATTCCTACCTTTCTGATTGCAACAGTAGGTTATATCCCCTATATAGTGAGTTTCTTCAGGAAAGTTCGCTATCAAACTGCACTATATTGTTTTCCAGAATAAAACATTAACATTGGATACCTAACTATAATTAAAAGCTGGCCTTATTTATACTACTAGTAACGTTACATCTCAAACTAATAAAAAGTGGCTCCAGTACTGCTGGACCTGTCATATTTTGTCATTCTATTCATCTGAAAGACATTTCCTAGGAATGTTTTGAGATTTGAATCTATGAAGTCAAATATTTTTCTTCAGGCCAATTTGCACAGTTAAGCCTTTGTCCCTGTTAGTTATGAAAAGTTGTTTTGAAAAAACAAAGCTTGCAGCACCAGTAGCACTGAAATACTACACTGCAATGAAACCAGCAGAATCATGCAAGGTGTTCAGACATCCTAAACTCATGCAGTAGGTACTAGCTGGTGTACACAAATCTTTCCCCATTATCACTAAATGCAATTTAATAAACTAATAAATAACTTAAAAGGCATTCAACGTAGTAAGACAATTTATCACCAGCTTAACTCTTGATTTTCTGCATTCATTGACAGTTTGTTTTCCCATATGGTAGGTTTGCTACATATTAAATATTTAGTTAAGCTTTTCCATTTATAAATGCTAATTATATGCCAAAGCTGTACACAAATTCAAGAGAAAAAGAACAGTAACATAAAAACAGCTAGTATTAGTTTAAAAAACCCACTGACCTCTGCAAAGTAATACTAACCTTTTAAAAAAGCTATTACATATAAATTCCCATTCCTGTTTTGCAGTTACACAAAACATCTGAAAAATTGTCATTCTACTTTGTTTTGCAATGGTTTTATACTTGGAATCTATCCCTCCAGGTAAGCAAAACTTGTAAAGTGAATGCTTTGCTCCTCCTTACTGCAGGTGTTTTATTATATTGAAAATCTATTTCTGAAGCTAGGAGATATTAGTTGTTACTACATAGCCAAGTTAACACAGACTAGAGTGGCAAAAGATGATGATTTTACGGAGCAGAAATTTCAGATTAACAGTTTAAGTAGATCTTTTCTTCCAAAAGCAAAAGTTCTTTAGTATAGCTACGTACCTTTGAAGAGGCACCAAAAACAAATAGCCCTTTCAACTGAACTTTCAAAAAAAATTTAATTTTCATTTCAAAAGGGATCTTGAAGTTACTAGATACACATACATCCCTCTCCCACGGCCCTGTAAGATACATTCAGTAATTTAAAATAAAGATTCCATATTTTATAACTTCATATATATTATATATCTAATATATAATATATATTTATATGTACATTACACAGATACATACACTCTCAGTCAGCAGGATTTAAATGTTTTGTTTTGAAATGATTGGTTTGATTGGTGTCACTAATCTTCTATTATTTTGTGAATTCAACTGAATTTATCTATTACCTAAAACCAGGAAATTTAAAAGATCCAAATGGAATCTGTGGATCAGTATTAGCACCAATACAAATGGCCATTACTTCAAAATGACTGCAGGGACTGAAATAATATATTTTTTATAACTCTCCTCTTACTGTACAAGCATTCCTGCAAAATATTTAGGCAGCAATACCTGTCAGGTCCATACATCTATTCCTGTTAAATTTAAATGGTATACAACTTTCTTGACTGTAATATACAGTAACTCTTTTGTCCTGTTGGATTATTTCATTTTTCATGGAGAAAAGTGATCTATAGCTATCCAACAGAATTTTTTTTTACATCCCCTCTCTCCTTCTATGGCTCAGATTCAAGATTTAATCGATAGGCAGCCACCATCACTATAACCAGTACCCTTCTAACACAGTTCAGTCACTGACTGTTGATGCTTAAAACACAAAGTTTTGAGGTCGGCTTGCTGTTTATGAAAACGAAGATACTCAAAGGTCGTATCATTTCAGCATGCTCTCCACCACCTGCCACACAATAACATCAGTCAGTCCTGATACTATAATTCAATTAGTTACCTACCATCTGCGTAACAAAAATAACAAACCCAGTTGTGATTTTAAACATTATAAGAATATTCACCCTGAGAACACAGAGGAAGTGTTTAAAAAAAATTCTGATATGTTTTCTCTTCCTATATAGTTTTCTTCTTTTCTCTTCATCTCCTCCTGGGTACCTGGGTTTGTGTCTAGCATTTGATCTCACACTTGTGTTGTCAGTTGACCTGTTCACGCCACAGTCAGGTACTGGTGATAGAAAAGCCCAAAAAGGCTTGTAGAAAAGAGGCAAGCAGCAATCCACCAGGTGAGGAAAGACAGGAGACCTCGGAACAGCAGAGGAGTGAAAATATTCTTCAGGCTTCCCAAAGCCATTGTTATTTGTACTACAGTTACTTTCATCTTTCCATCAGCAGGTGGAGACTCAGAATAAACTGAACTGGGAAGCAGACTGTTTTCTACTGGAGTGTCAGAATTCAATTCTGGGTAGATGACCCAAGAATAATTACCTGTTAAAAAAAACGAGTAACAGATTTTTGTAGAATTCAAATTCTGTTATTTCTATCACTTTATGATCATCTTATATATTTTTACACACACACACACCAAAACAAGAAAAAGAATATTTTTTTTCTAAATTAGTCAATACTAACTTCATCATCTGCATGGCTTCCTGATCATACTAGGAAGCTATTAGGGTAGCATTCATCTAATTTTTTGACATCCTAACATCTATATGTGATACAGTTGTTGTGGGACCCCTGTCAGTACTGGGTACGATTCATCTCACCAGATGCAGATGTCTACTCCAGAACTGGATGAATCACAGCCTAATAAAGCCTATCTCTTTCGGCTGACATTTTGCAAAAAGAATACCACGACTGCACGGCAGGCTGTAAAAAACATCCCTCACAAGAAAGAAAAAAAATAAACAACCCAGAAGGACATCAGATGTCCCAATAATGAAATGAACCCCTTGTCTCACAATTTCAATTCAAAAATCCTCCTGAAGATTGAAAAGCTGAAAAAAAATCCTTTAACATAAGGTTAAATCAACAATGCTTTATACAGCTCACTTTTAAGTACTTTTTGAAAGACAAGTATTTCAACAAAAGGAAACAGCTTAATTGGTTGTATTACACAATTTCTCACAAATAAACCAAACAAATTAGCATATAATTGAAAGATGTCAAAAGCAGCAACAGGACTGCTTCAAAGCCACCCATCAGTATGTTTTAAATTGCCAGCAAATATAACTTCTGTATTGCAAGTACCCATGCATTCCAATTCTCTTTAGTGAGGTAAATATATAAAATCCCTGTGTAGAACAGAACACGTTTTTGCTGATCCAATTTTGCATACCTAGTGTTTTCAAGAGCAGAGTTGTGTGAAGGAGCATTACCAATGGTGCAACGTACTGCAATGCAATTACACAAAGATAATAGAACACACGAGCCACCTGGGAAAAGAGAAGAGAGTAATTCATGAGTTCTGGCTGATCAAAGCAAACCTCTATGAACACGTCTAGGAAAACCAAGCAATTTATTAAAAAAGCATTTATGCATTAAAGCTGTTTTAAAAGTTTTCTAGCACATCTTGGCATGTGACATACAGTCTTTAAAAGACCTAACAAGAAATTCCTATAATGAACTCTAGTTTCAGGACATTTACAAATCTGAGATGAAGTGCTGAAAGGAAATAATTAAAAACATCACTTCTGTTAAAACAAACAGAATCAATTTTGCTTCTGCAAACTGCATGTCATCATCCAAAGATTCTCATTTCAATACACCAGAATCAAAGCTAAATATATGTTTAATTTTTAAAGTCCTCAGTGATTTACAAACTAAATCCCATTTCAAAAATGAAGTAGTAGTCACAGACCAAAGCCTCAAAAAAAAGCAAAGTTTGGTTAATACTGCAGTCCCTTTTCAAAGGCAAGATATAAGATTTCCAGCTGTGAGACACCAACATTTAAAAAACAGTGACAAGATGATTTTTTCATTAGTAGTTGATCAATAGCAGCATTTAAATGGTCTTTATTTCAAGTATACATTATGGTTCATTGAAATCCACTCAGATGTATCCCTTCCACTGCTCCCAATCTGTTCCATCTTTCTCAAGATTGTTACATTACCTATTTTATAAGCTATTGACCTAAAAGACTAGACCAAATAAAGAAGCAAAAAAGTCATAAAATCAGTAGAAAGCAAGCAATGAAATAAAGCTAACTGGATTTTAGAAAAGAACGGAATACAGGGTGGGAAAAGAGATGAAGGCAGACATGACATTTTTGGAAATACCTCTAAAACCTCGAAGGGCTTCGTGATGAGCAAGCATCAAAAAACTAAGATGAGAAGAAAAATACTAATACACTGACAGAAGAAAAAGCATGAGACAAAAAATATTTTAAGATAATTGATGGAATACGATAAAGACAGCAAATCAAAAGTAATGATCACTGTAGGATGACAGATAGGAAGACTTTACTGGCAGAAGTTCCAGAAAAAGATTAAGCAAAAGTTGCTAGTAAAACAAGACAGGACTTCCATTTAGGGGCTATGGCCTTCTCAAAGAGAAGATACAGAGATACTGGATAAACAGATTTAGGAAACACCACACAGAGAAGACATTATTGTTTTACAGATAGGGTGAAAGCTCCCAGAGCTAAAATTATGCATTCACAGCAATAAGCACAGTTCTGTCTTAACCAGTTGCTGCTACCTGTATTTCCTAACATTTTTTGAAGCAGATTGCTAGCCACTTTGCTTTTAAATAACTACTGCATAGTCTACTTACTACCCTCAGTTCCTCAGTGAAGCCAAGGACAAGATTATACGTAATAGTGACAATCCCAAGAGAGGAATCTTTGTTTTATGGCATACTTCAATATTCTTCCTGCAATACACCCCAACTCAGCAGGATCATCAGGCAGCACTATCATGCAACACTAAAAATGTAAGTTTATGTTGCAGGCAACATACAACACCATTTCACAACAAGCTTATGAATTTCTACCTCCTCAATTTGTTGATGGTATGCTTTATTATGTCTCTTTAAAAAAAAAAAAAAAAACCAACAAAAAATCAAAGAAATGTTTCCTTTGCCACAGTAACAGGATGGGCAGACAGTTCTGTAACTAGGTTCATACATTTCAGAGTGGTCTGACAGAACTAGACATGTCTCATTTCATTCTAAAACATAACCACCTTATCTCAAATTTTGCCTCAATTTAAAAAAAAATCATAGTTGGGATTAGGTAACAGTGTTTTGCCCTACTATCTAAACTAAACTTTCTTTTTCCATGTTGTAGCTACAGATTAGGACTCACCCTGTGCACTCTTCAAGATCTATTCATGCTGCACAGGAACACATCATATTTGTACATATTTGTAAAGAACAGTTCATGAAGGGATCTTTTATAACAACTTCTGAATAACTTTAAGACATCTGCATAATATGGATGATACATCTCTGCATAGTTTGGTTTGCAGAATTTCTCTGTAATTATGCTATTTTTATAGGAGATATAGTTTAGAAAGGGTCATTCAGATTTCAGCTCTGGTGCCACAGAAGACATAACAAACGGGAAAAAAACCCATTTGTACAGACAGGGCACTCTAAATATGTAACCTCAGAGACACCATACTTACCATTTTCTGTAAATCAACCACGCTTATTCTGCCAGCTTCCTTTTTCATCTGATCCACACTTTTCTGGGCTAAATTCAGATAGGCCTGTAAATGATGACGCATCATAGCCAACCGTAAAGCACACAACAGGATTATAATCCACAACCTCACAGTATCAAATGTATCTTCTGACATTCTGTGGATAAAAAAAAAGGATAATGCTGTTTTCCAAAGGTCACCTATCGCTACAGTTAATTGTTTGTATCACTGGTAAAGAAACCTTGAAGCATGTTGTCAAAAATACTTAATGACCTATCTACAGTTATGAAATTCATATGCAAGTTATATTCACTTTTGCCCTTCGCGTCTCTCTACTGCTACTTCTTAGTAGCCCTACTGCAGCATTAGATACAAATTAGTATCCATTTGTCTGTAAACAAGAATGGCTCTTAAATGTTTCAATTCTGAGTAATGAAGATAGGACACTGACTCAGATAATTACAGGCTTCAAGACACAGTTGTAGATAGCAAATGTGTCCTTCAGTTGCCTTAGATACCCTGTTACAGCACAACCCTCATTTTAAGATAAACTGACAAACAAAATGGAAGCACAAAATATGTGTATTTGCAATGTGTTATGTAATAGTTCAGTGGTCACAGAATTACCTTAGAAGTATATCTTAAGT
Organism: Tyto alba; assembly: GCF_018691265.1. Classification (NCBI taxonomy): domain Eukaryota; kingdom Metazoa; phylum Chordata; class Aves; order Strigiformes; family Tytonidae; genus Tyto; species Tyto alba. Next base: position 4,629,597 of record NW_024881275.1, on the reverse strand, counting down.
GTCAGCCAATCATACCTGTTTCAAGTCTATTTGAGTACTACTATTTTGAATTACCTAGACTAATACTGACAAACACAACCACTGGTGCTACTTACATAGTATTTATTTCAAATACCATTCTTCCTGAAAATTCGTTCCCTTTTTATGTTTTAAATATTTTGGCTATCAATTCCATATGCACTTCACCTACACACAGATCTAAAACAAATTGCTTAGGTCAGTTCTCATGCCAATGTATCTTCACTGTCTTCAGCAAAACCACTTCTTTCCTACACCAAAATATAGAAAGTTCCAGAAGGTGCCAGTGAGGTGGTATTCCACCCCTAGCAAGAACAACCCATCACTGCCAAGGAGATGCTGGAAGATAGCAGCTTTATGGGCACCACCACCTTAATGTTCAACACTCTGCAACTCATTCTTGTTCTTCTGAAATAACAGAAGCTCTTGAAAGCTCAGCTGCAACTTCCACAATACCTTTGACAGCAGATGCTATGAAATTTTAAGTCTTTCACATTTCTATAACTTTCACAGTGCACAATTTAGACCTGTTTTTTTAATTAATACCCCAGAAATAATTTTTAAAGGGAGTCTTACAAAGGGATGCTCTCTTTGCCCAAAGGTGGGTTCATAATGTAGTCCTTAGTGATTGGTTTTACCCACAGCAGAACCATAAATAAAGGTGCCAGGAAGTTTATATGTAGCAATGTTCTGAAAGAGAAAAGGGGGGAGGGGGGGAAGTTATTAAATACAAACAATTACTACTGTTGAAATGGGGGATACAGATTCAAAAGGAGAAATCCAAATTTTAAAATAGTTGTGAGAAACGTAACTAAGAAATTGCTTCCCTATTTTATAGCTGTGACTTACTTTTCAACAAAAGAGTAATATTATACACTGTGAAGTCACACGGTTTGCAGCTTTTAAAAAGTGCTCTTAGACTACCTAAAAACTTGATTTATTCCAAATAATCTAACCAAAGGAGCTACCCGCATTATGTCACACTATTGTAAAAGACAGTTGAAAATTTCTGTATGATGGCATTAACACCAAACTGCACTAGCTATTACAGTTTTAGTCTAGAGAGTCAGAATCACACATAACTGTGGAAAATATCCTGCTATATTACTATTTTTTTGCTTTATCAAAAATGTCCTCAGATTAATTTCCATTATTTATACTGACCAGGGGAAACAGTTCTCAGAGTTCAGATTTCCCAGTTCAATTAAGATTTCTACTTAGGAACCCTGACTAAATGAAACCTGATGCTTACATTCAAGATACTTGGACAAAAAAAAAAAAATAAAAAAGCCAGCACAGCTATTCCATTTTAGAAGCATTGCACAAAAGTGCACAGTTAATGTAAAAGTAGTACTCTCTCATAATCTTTGAGTACAAAACAGACACCAGAATTTAAAAAGAAGAGATAGCTTTCTGGAATTTTTCCTGAAACTAATATCCTTCATTTCTGAACCCCCCCCAGTCATTTTTCATTACTCATGAAACAAAAATGGTTGAAGAGTTCTGTGTTGTGGACCTGGTGGTTTTGATAGTGCAATGATTCCTCTCTAACTGTATCAGCTTGTCCATACTTCCACCTCCAACCAGAATGCTTCTACATTATAGAAAAAATGATGTAATCAAAAGTTATTCTAAATAACTCAAGACCTTACTGTTTTCAAACTACCAAGCTTCCTGAAACCATTAAAGTGTTTGCATGTTTCAGAAGATGTCATCACACACATTTAAATCATTGGTTTCAGATGAAGAAATAAGCACTGCTAGTTATTCTGTGTTGCTAGGGAATATGACAGCATCAAAGAATAGTCCAAAACATTTCAGTGCCTTGTGAAAGCATTTTACCTGAGCTTCTACTTATTTAAGACATCCTACTGAGTTAATGGACTGGAATGTGCCAAAGGGTGGCAAGAATCCCTTTCTGTTTATTCGAGCACAGGGAGAAAGGCTGAAAGACTCTTGAAAATGAGGGAATGTGTACAAAAATGGTACAAATTGATTAAGACGACTTCAAAATACATGCAGAGAAGGATATTGCTGCTAAAGAAAAAAATTAGAGCAGCTATCAAAACTGAAAAGGACACCAGATTATTTTTACTCTGTTTACCCCCAAAAAAACTTACTCCTTACGTACATAAAAGAACCACATTAATAATTTTGAACGTATTAGTGAAGTAGTAGTTAATCATTAATTTTTTTTTTTTTTTTTATTTTTTTTTGGTCAGTATTCCCTGTAAATTAAGTCTCCCATTCTGTAATGGAATGGGGTGTTTTCGGTTTTTTGGGGGTCTTTTTGTTGTTGTTGTCGGTGAGCTTGGGTGCTGGTGAGTGTTTTAGGCATCTTTGGAGATTTAGAGGGTTTGGTTTTTGTTTGTTTCAAAAGTACAGCATGTATTTGATTGCCGAGAAAGGCACTGTTTTCCTGCACCTAAATTAGAGACCTGTATTAGTGACACGTCATCTTCATTTACTACTCACCGTTAATCACTGTCAAACAACTGCAAGTAGTCAATAAATGATCTACTAATTCATAAAAACACATCATTAAAGGCAAATACTGATCTCTTCAGGCCAAACAGAACATATCATTTGACAATGATTCTACATTTATAATTTCATTAGCTAATTACATTGGTATCTGACCAAGTTTTAATTCATTTAACAAAATTTTTATATTGTTCCAGTTGAATAGTCAAAGTATTGGTGGACTTTTGAAAATAATTTGCTTGGTGTTGCACAAAGTTATCTTCAACAACCAATTCCAATATCCTCTAAACATTAGAGAAGATTTATTTTTCAGAAACCCATTCTAGTGGATATTAATTACCCTTCTGGTTCTTGTTTAATGGACTTCTTTTTCAGACATTTTATATTTCTACCTAGGATCTCATGTCCACAGATCAAGGAAGATGCTGGAAAATTACAGGATATTTACAGAAAAGGCAGAAGAAATTTTAAAATATGAAGAACTACAAAAATGAAAAACTAAGCAGTTTATTTAGCTGAAAAGAACAAATTAGGAAGTGACTCAGTCACAGCCTACACATAGACAGAAACTTAAGAGCAGATACAACAAGCCAACAGCTTGCAGCTGTACCTAGATGCCTTCAACTACAATAAGTGCAAGTATAACACAGAGTAGTACTTGGTTATAAATTTACCAAGAGTGAAGGACCCACTTTAAACACAGATTAATTTTTAAAATGGGCATTTCTGAGGGAAAACAAAACAAAACAAAACAAAAATGCAGTTCAAACATAAATAATTTTCATATCAGAAAATGTAACGGTTCTCTTAAGAAAGCGACCAGACTAAATGATCACAATGGCCTCTGCTGCAGAATCTGTCATTAATGTCTTAAACATCAAAGGTCTAGATCTATGACAGACATTTGGAGTTTATCCCTCAACCACAGAACACTGAAACGAAATAGTTAAACCAGAGAAAGCAATTTACTACTAAACTCAAGGACAACTGAAAATGAAAATACTCCCTTAGACTGGTATTAACATCTGACCCTTATCAAGTATTTTGGGTCATCTTTTTTTTCTATCTTACTCTTAATTTATTAAAGGCATGATGCCCACCTGGAGGTGGGGGTGGGGAAAAAAAAAAAGTCTGTGGCTGCACCTCTACTTCCCAAAAGTTATTTTAACTTCCGAAAAGATATGATGAAGGAAAGGAAGCAGTAAGCAGAAACATTCATGGTGGAGCTCTTGCAGGAGGAAAGGATAGCTCCTTTATTTGGGACTCTAATTACAAGGCAAAGAACGTAAAGACTGGCAGAGCACAGGTTGAGCAGAAAGAGGCAGGTGGCAAGTCTGCTCGAGATACGGAAAGCAGGCAGCAACAGAAGTCTTAGTCACTACCTTCTCATTGGAATAGTTTGCTTTGTTTATTTTCAGACATTAAAGACTTAAGACTGAGTAGCATATACCTATGTGCATATATTTTCTCTTACTGTGTTATTTTTTCTGTTGCTAAATTCAGAGCATCCAGATGCATTTGAGCCAGTCGCAAGCCAGGGAATGTCAAAAAAGCACCAATAAGTGAACACAGAACAGCCAGGAACAATTTGAAGGTTAGTTTAGACACAGGACCCCTAAAAGAAAAGAAAGGAAATAAGCATTTTCTTGGGGAGTAAGTTGGATGGGGGGGTGGGGTGGGGGTGAGGGTGGTATCAGAGACTACTTTCAACTCTACAATATCTAACATTTAATAAAAAAAGAAGACAGTATTCTATAGTTCTACTCTGGAATACCAGCATTATTACAAACCAATCAGGAGTTAAAATTAAAAAAAAAAGTCACCTATTTATTTCCTAGAAAAACAGAAAACCTAAGCTACTGCCTATAAGATGTTAGATTTGTTAGCAGAGAAAAAAAAAAAACACACACAAAAAAGGAATAATTTTATATTGTAATTAAAAACAAATTATATAAAAAAATAGCTAATAGAATGAATTTAATGATTATGTTTTTGAGAGGAACAGATGCATCATAAGTTTAGCTGGGCAAAGACAAAATGGATATTTAAGTTATACTTACATTCTACCTTTATCCACTAAAAAGTTCTATCAAACTGTTGTAACTGCAGTTTTTCACAGATTTATCTAAAACATACATGTGGCCAATTAACATATCTCTTCCAAGTGTTTATTATAGATGGTTCTAATAAAATATGGATTATAAAAAAAACTTACAGAAAAAAATATCCAAGATCAACTGAATTACGAAATTAACACTAGACTACACAAAAAAACCCCACAAATGACATGTAACTAACGCAGATTAAAGAGGAACAAAAACAAATCTAGTGATCCACATGAGTTTTCAGATTCTTTCTTAATCTATGTCATACAAACTACCAAGAGACACCATCATCAACTCAATTGCTGCTGTAAATAGCTAAAGCACTGTGAAAGCACAAAAATCCCCAAACACTTAACTGGAAAATTAATACAGAAGTTAGTAACTTGCAATAGCTTAGAGTGAAGAAAGGCTAAGAAACACATCGATCCAGAAGAATCTTCCATGAGTTTATTCATAAATGACACTAATCTAGTTTGAGGAAACTTCTGTTCCTCAAAAATAGAGATTCTGTAGCTTCTGCATGATACTTGAGAGCTATCAAGCAAGAACTTCAAAGTTGTGCTCCCACAGTGATGAGACACCCCATAAATACAGTTTAGACCATATGTATAAGGAAAGAATTGTAATAGAAATCCATTTTACAATATACAGAGGCTGTCTCACAAGCTATGCCATGTTCCTTTGACAGTCTATACAACACTTGGATGTCCTGTAGCAAGAAGGTGTTCTTCTATAATAGGAAAACACTACTACAACCTGAGAACAGGACTGAACACCAAAATTTACTCCTAATGCCAACTTTCTCACAAGCTCCATCTGTAACTTTTGCACACTCATCCTCTTGCACACCACAGGAATGGCAAAAAATACCCATCATCTGTTTTAGGCAATCCTTGCAAAGCTGAAAGGAATTACCATGAAAAAAATGTTTATACTTTTGAATTGTATTTTAACTACAACCAAAATGTCAATGTAGAAGCTATCATCAAATTAAAAAGAGAAAACACAAATGAAATTTAAGTTACTTGTGAGTACTCATGAATTATTTTCATTAACCAACCTCTTCACACTATTATATAGAGACTATAAGACCATACAAGAGCAAAACATGCAAGACAAATGGTTGCTATGAAAATTCAAGTTGTTCAGTTACAAATGCACATATAAAATAGACAAATATATTTCTAGAAACTTACTGGGACTCCAAACCCTGCTTTTCCAGAAACTGCATAGCACTTTCTGAGAAATTTGAGAATCCTGCAGAAACAAATGTATTGTATGTATTTTATTACAGTGTGAATGCAGAAACCTTTTTTGGAAATAAAATGTTAGGTAATAGGTCATCTTTTAAACAAATTTTCATATGTCTGGCGTAGCTCTTTTCTGTGTTAATTAGTATGCCATATTGCAGTAAAACTTCATTATTAACTTCTGTGCTATTTGTACACTGCAGAAACATGAATAAAATTAACAGTATTTTTTTACAAACACAGGTATTTCTTTTTTTTTTTTCCCCTCAGTAAAGGAGCTTCACTTTACTTTCAAAGGCAAAATGAGTTAAATGTAAAACTGGAAGGCAAATATCAAAGAAAACAACCAACCTAGGCAGAGAGTACACTATGTAAAAGAAAGCAGGGAAAATATACAGGATATCCTTCAGAATCTGCATTCCAAAGGAAAATTTCTTAAAAGCATACACCTAAAAACTGAAAATAACTTTTTCAGGTCATGCAATCACTAGAGCTATTGGAAACACTAAAGAAAGGAGTTACCTGATTCCAGTCCAAACTCCAGATACTTTTCCGTCACAATGAGAATTGCCATTGCTTTCACGAAGAAAGAATCCAAAGGTGACACAGACTGATCTTTCACCTCCATCCTCTACTTTGAAATAATGGGTAGTCAACGAAAACAGTACCTTACTACACAAGAAAAAGTCAAGGAAAATTAAGTTTGTAAAATAACTATATTTAAGAACTATAAAGCTGTATTTTGGTCATCTATACTAGGCTGTTCTATGATGCGCAATTTTTAAAAAAAGTAATATGTGTTCAGCCAATTTCAGGTTAAAATTACAGAATACTGTAAAGCTCAATAATCGCGTAATGGGTAGCCAGGAACACACTACTCTGGAGTATAGTTTTGATTTAGGCTTACTTACAGCCAATTGTAGAAATATTCACTATCAACCTAGAATTAAGCCACAGTTTAAATGTAAAGAATTACACAATCATAAGTTAAAACAAACAAAAAATAAGACGATACCTTCCATGCAAAATATTGAGCTAAATGAAAAATATTCTACCAACTACATCACTCAAGATTTAATATATCTTAATTTCAAAATCCAAAACATTACTTTTTAATTTAACAGCTGTGATAGCAAGGAAGTGAGTAAACACATTTTTAACCTCAGTAGAGCTATATGTGTTCTTCCTGGATGCACAACCCTAAGGTATAGATATAAACAGCAAGAACAAAATGCTCCAACAAGTTCTTCTATCAATAATGGGATAAAATTTCTCAACTATGAGAATTTCTGCTCCCAGAGAGTACAGACCTGTCTTACAAGCAATCGTGACAAATGGCATGGGATTGTTGCTTAAATTATTACGTGACTTTGCTAAACAGAAAAGATATGAAAAAACAAAACTTGTTTTTCTCTACTTTCACATGCACCCGTTTGAGATTTCTTGAGATTTCAATCAAAGACAGCAAAACAACTGCATGTTTAGTACTATCCAGGAAAGAAAAATATATTCCACGCTCATTTTGGAAAACAAAACAAAACCACCTTATAAAAACCTCATATAGTCTGGTATGATATATTAAGTCCTTTCATGTAACCCCACTGCCACAAGTAGAAACATCTAAGACATCACCTGCTCTGTTATGAAGCTGTTTTAAAAATGTTTATTAAGTATTCTCCTTTTTAATACATTTCTAAACACAATTAGCCCCAAAGTTAAACAGTCAATTAGATAAATTTTTCATGATATATTGTCAACTCTTATTTCTATGAATTGCAGTCCACTGTAATTATTTTTTTGAAATGGCAGGCAATATCCAGTCCATATTTAAATAAAGTACTTAGAGATCACTCCAGACATTATGCACCTTGAAAAAAACAAAGAGAAAAAGGAGAAATATTTTAAGTGTAAACTGTACCTGCTTTTTCCACTATGCAATAACATATTCATTCATACTTGCACTTTCATAATATTGGGAGTGTTTAGAGATGTAGATTAAATGGAAACACGTTTTAGAGTATCTGTTCAGTAAAACATTTGAACAGTCATCAGTTAATCCCTCAAGAAACATAAGGATTGCTATATTTCATGTATTTGCAGATTGGTACTGATATGCACACCATAATGTGGCCTAAGCACAGCATCTAATGACTCTAAATTCACAGTAATCAACTTAAGCTCCCTTCATACTTCACAGAAAGAACCAACTTATCTAAAGGAATATGTAAATCATCCTAAAAAAGTACACAATGGGTCATATTGACTGTGTTCCAGAAAGCTCTGTTTCTCTAATAATATATTCTTAAACCAAGTGTCTTCTTACAGCTAGGGGCATCAATCACAAAATGAAAACACATTCATTTCAAATCTTGGAAGTTATACAGAGGACTTCGTAACAGTTTATGATCAACAGTCCCAACCTATACACAGATTTATAATCCCCTAGGTACTTCATGTTTTCATCTATGGATTGTGCCTAAAGGATGTGGAAAATGCATCTGGGATAAAGAAAGCACACTGACAGTAAATTCCAATTATTGTGCAGATTCAGAAACCTTAATATAAATTAATGACTATGCAAACTATACGTGACTGAAACACTAGGTTAGTTGAATAATGACCACTATTTTAGGGATGGAGAAAAGCAAAGCATTATGGCTCACTTCATCACTTCCTTTCACTGCTTGACCTATGTTTCAGGACCTACTGAAGAAATCATTCAGGAGTATACAGTGCCAAGTTATTAGAATCTCACCCCACATTTTATTACTTTTTTTTTTTTTTTGTCACGAAAGGTGATATGCCTGTAGAATTTATAGTATACACTTTTACAAAAATAATTTTGTCTTTTAAATTGCTGCAATTATGGAATTTTTGAACAATAAAGTCCACTGATATTTATGCATATGGTTGAAGAGAAAAGATCCATCTTCTGTTTCTAATAAAATACACAAAATATTTGGATTCACAGTTGAAAACCAGATAAACTCATCTATATTATTTTTAATTGCATGTATGTAGGAAAAAAATGTAGTTTAACGTTTCATGGTTATTTTAACGTATTTGGTGACTGGCTTTCCCTAGATCAACCTTCAGTCAAGTTAAGAGAAGACTGTGCTTTCCTTGTTATGCCATCCATACATTTTCCAAAAGTGAAATTTACTAATCTACCAACGAAATTAGGTTACTTAAACCTTCTCAGATCAGGGCTTCCCAGCCAAGAAATACCTTACTGTTGCTATACTACACTGATTTTCCTAAATACCTTGCCTTTGCAACAGTAACTATTGCATAAAACACTGTTTAAGAGTTTACAGACAAAATGTAAGTATTCTGATTCAGTTGTTCTTAGTGACGAATTTGAAATAGCTGTGTAAGTGCAGTAATTTAAATTAGGCACACGCTACTATTAAGATGGATTGTCTCTCAAGTATTGTCCATTTTATTCTATCCTCATGAATTATTCCCCCTGCCAATAAAATGTATCTTGTTATTTTACAAACCCAGTCCTTTGCAAGTAAGCTGGCTGTGACTGCTACATTTAAAATTGCAATCAATAATTCAGTTTTCTAATTCTGAATATGTACTCTGACAGAAGCCAATTTCAAAATAATAGAAAACATCAATCAGTCAATAGTTACTATCTGCAAACTGTAATTAAAGAATAATTTTTAAAGTAGTAATTAAAACATTGTGGTCTATACCACAATGAGTTTTCACAAACATTAAAATTACTTTTGCAAGAAACATTACATATACTCACTTTTAACTCAAAATTCACAATCAGCAGGTCATGACCCATAATACTTTTAAAAAAAAATCAGTATCTTTGTTTTGCAAGCTCTTTTGTTACTCCTCTTCAGGTACCGAAAATTGTTCAGTGAGTGCAGGCTATCAGCATGAAAAGTGATCAAGCAACATACGATCCTGCAGCCTTTCAGAAATATTAAACACCAAGCAGGTGGTACAGCAGGACATATAAATGCTGCCTCCGAGAAACATCTTTGAGTCTTCCTGAACCTATCTAGTCATTTAAAGATTTACTTATCTTTTCTGCTATAAATAGGACAGTCCCCTATCCTCAAACTACTATCCACACTACCAGCTGTGAGGTTGGTATTGTTCACTGCAGTTCAGCAGAACGAGGAAGACATGCAGACATCCCTGCCCTGGCCTTACAGTGGGTAAGCTGAGCGTGAGCTGCCACCTGAGCATCCACCCACCCTGGCAGGGGAATCCGCATCTTTCACTGAAGTACCTGCTAATGCAGCTGCACCAACAATTCAGCACACAAAACATGCTTAAAGCTAGCTTAGGTGTGCTGAGCACAACTACCGTCAGTGTAATGCCACCACACAGTAACACTAGAACTCAAATACTAAAAGAAGTAGTACACAAGTTTAGACTAAATTTCTGTTAAAACACACATGTATAGATTAGACTAGTTTCTGGCATTTTTCTGAATATCTACACTATGAACATTAAAAATTGCTAATACTGCACTGAATCAAAACATCTATTTCAGGAATACTCAGCTGAAAAAAATTCCAATCATGACTTCCAACTTCTCTAAGCTATTTTCAGTCATTCTGACAGCAAAACCCTTACTACAACCTATCACCTGTTAACACATAGCCATGAAACAGAGAAACACCTGTCATCGAAACACAAAACTGTTCTAAGAATTAATCCATGACATATCACGTTGACTGCTTTCAACTGAAAGTATGGAGGTAACCAAATTTTTCTAACATTTAAATTTTGATGAATCATTTCTGGTCTTGACATACTGGTAAGTAAATTATTGGGTACGTTTTAAATGTTCTTAGCATCCCAGAGGCCTGATGCCATAACACATGAGTGAGCCAATTTTCTTCCGAAATCTCCTTTCACTTGCCTAGGTCCCAGTGATCATGAGGATTGTTACCAACACTTCAATACATCACTCTTTGCACCATCTTCCTCCACCCAAAAAACTATAATGCCCAAAGTTACGTTAACATATTTATGGAGATGTTAACTCTAGTATAAAGTTTAGACTGTGCTCTCTGGTATGGCAGCCTTCTGCACTGCCACTAACCCCCCAGACTGCACAGGATCAAACTACTTCATCCCATCAGTCCAAGAATCATACAGGTAATTAAGCAAAGCCCTTTCACAAGTATTTCTACAAGATCGCCTACTCTGTGCAGAAGCCTCCAATAAAAACAAGGTCTATTTAATGCCACAGGGAAAAAAAAAAAAGTGAAATAAATGTACAAAGTGAGAGAAAATTAGTTTTGACCATTTGTTTCCTTTTATAATTAACAAATGACTATTCAACTACCTAATACTGAATAATTCATTATACAAGGTTACACCGGTATACCAGTTTCTTCTTTCCCAGAATTTATTTAATTCTGAAGGTTTGGTCCTATACATCAGACCATTCTTTTCTAGGCTTTCCCAAATTTATATATGATTAGAAGTACCATACAAATTTTAAACTAACTTCTCTATCCTTTCCCCAATAAACTGACAGAAGTCCTTAAGAATTTTCTCTCTACTTCCTATTACAAAAACCTCAAAACAATATTGATCCCTTAGACAATACCTGCGTAGGCATAAAAATGCTAAAGCATGCAATTAACAGTTCACAGCTTGTTAAATAAAATTTAGCTTTTAGCACGTGATCTTTTGCTTTTAATACTGTTCTATCTGATCTTACTTCCCTTTCAGTCATGTAGTAAGGCTAGTGAGAAAATATAGCTAATGTGCTTCTAACGTGCAGGGAACACTAGATTTGTTTCAATTTCCACCAAATCCAAATGTGCAATTAGAACTTAAGTGCTTCAGTCAGATTAGGATAAAACTGGAAACATTTGTTTAGGTTCAATTCATATAAAAAATGGCAGGTGAGAAAGAAACAATCAAAAAAGACCCTAACAGTTACTTGCATGGTCACACTACTGTGACAGAAAGCGTGCACTGCCAGGCAACTTAATCTTTTTTAATTTCCACATTTGGTTTTGCCCTGAATTGATGACCACATGAAAGCAGTGATTAGGATTGCATTGGAATACCACTGTAAGAAAGATTTACTGCAGTGGATTTTCCTACAATATATAATTCACAACTCTGTTTCACCTACAGTTGCAATTGTTGTAGTACTATTTAAGTTGGCTACACCCAAGATTTGAAAGATGAAGGAAATGGGGCGTTGCCACCAATAAATTTAAGAGCACACTGTGGCTTCAGTATTTGAAGCTTGTTTTTCCATTAGTTCTATTAACCTCCCCCTCATCCTCAAACTTGAAGTCAAAGGTGTTGGCTTTCATTTCTGGTTTCTTAAGCAGTAGCTGCCTTTTCCTGCCCTCTGACAAGATTAAACTAGAATTCCTGACTTCACCTAAACAAGTAAAACAAAAGCTGTGCAGTAACAGCTATATATTAGCTATTATATAACTATAATAGCATCATAAGGTGCACAAGAGCCAGACACCGACATCTGGACTGTGGACCTGTCCACTGACAAGTCAACGGAGAAATACCTGGTCTGGAAGCAAGCCACTGAGTCTTTTTTTTCATAACTTGAATTGACTCCCTCTTCTAGCAAGTTCTTACTTATTACAAAGAAAATTCTGGATATCATTTATAATTCAGACTGCTTAGGAAAAGAATTCCTGTCCTTCTCGTAAAAGCAGCACACATTCTAATATTATCAAATATAGACAAGCATTAAGCATATCCAGAACTACTAGCCAAATATAACCAAATACTAGAGTTCAAAGGTTTTACATAACACCCACTGACCCCACTCCACCCCCCTAGAAAAAACAAATGCAGTATCTTTATTGAAGAACAGAAATTTAAACAGAGGAATCAATTTGGAATATTCAAGTGCTATCTCGACCCTAACTTAGTACTTTATCTGGTTGCCAGCTGTTGAGAAATTAGTTGCAGAAATACATTTTCTAACTTGCATTTCCATAACCAGCACTCTTGCAGGCCCTTACTCAAGTCCACTGCTTTGTTAGCTATCATGTCTTTAAAAGGCGACTTTCCTGCAGAACCAGAAGAAAAATACTGGCCTGATGTTAAGGAGAGGCAAATTAGCCACCAACACCACTGAAAAGGCAGAGGTTCTCAACACTTTCTTCATCTGCCTTTACTAGCACTGTTGGGACCCAGGCCCTGGAACAAAAATCCAGGTTGATGCAAACACAGACCCACTGTGAGTGAAGGAGGAGTTGGTTTGTGAACTGTTACAGGAGCCTGAACCCTACAAATCAATGGGCCCTGACATTATTCAGCTGAGGGCGTTACAAGAGCTGGCTGTGTGGCCGCTCTTCAGTCTCTGAGAAGTTGTGGAGATCAAGGGATGTTCCAGAAGACTAGATGAAGGCTCATGTCACCCCCATCTACAAGAAGGTCTTAAAAGAGGATCCAGGACATTACAGGCCTATCTATCAGTCTTACTTCAGTGACTGGTAAAGTTACGGAACAAATCTTCCTGGGGGCTCACAAGTCAGATGAAGCAGGTGACTGGAACAAGCCACCACAGAATCACCAAGAGCAAACCTTGGAGTTCAGCTCTTCACAGAGCTTTGAAAACTTACCACCTCAGCTTCTACAACCATCTACACATTTCATTTTCTGTAAACTTCGTAAGAGGATCTTAATTGCACTTTAAAATTATTAATTCATGTATCTTTGCAATAAATCATTATACATATTACTGTACTATTTTGTTCAGTGTCAGATTAAACATACTGAACACAAAAACTGTGCAGTAAATTGCACACTTTCCAAAAGTTGTAAATACTTTCCATACAGAAATCTATTTCTGATTGCCAAACCAGGCAAAATTAAATTTGTTTAGAACCGCTGTATCTTCTACAGATGAGCACTAACTGTATGTTTGCATGCATGTATTTTTTCCATAAATAGCTTGGTATTAATGTTGACAAGCTATTGGTATCAGCATGTATGAAGAGCATGTACAGCCCATACATTACCCAACAATGGCACTAGCTTACATGATCCATTTTCCAAATGCTATGCATTTGTGTATCCTGCCAATCAATAATACAGAGCTTATACAAATTGCAAAATTATATAAACTATTTGGAACAGATAGAGTGATTTAAGAAAACAGAAAAGGATACAGTGCAAAAGCCAAGACAAGCAGACACCATACCACGCTGATATTCATTTCTTGTGAGGGCTTCACGATACTGTAATAGGCTTCTGTCACGACATACACAACTGTAGCTGCAACGGTAAAATCCACCAACCACTGATATTCCGGAAAATAATGTAATGCTGAAAAATACAAGTTTGTAAATGTTAAAGGTGTGATATTTTCAAGCAGTTACTGACACATATAGAATGCAGTCACAATTTAAAAATGTTTTCAATTAACTTAGGTCTAGGCAGAACCAGATCATCCAAGCAGAAAACAACAGCACCAAGCGCGCCACATTTTTTCCACTCAACCACCTGAACTTCACTCTTCAGTTATTGGATACCTGATTACTACTCAAATTTATAAGGCTGCAAGATTTCACTATTTTATTGTCTCAGCTTTTATACATTAACATCCTAAATTCAAAAAGCATACTTAATTTAGATCTCAACATCACAACAGAAAATGGTTTTCCAGTTGAGTCTAGCTGGAGTTCCAGGTAAGAGGTTTTTTCTGAGTCTCTGCTAAAGATTAAAAGCTCATTAGCAATCATGTAAAATGCTACATATAATCACTTCCTCTTTTTCTTTAAAAAAACACACATCTAAAACTGATGGTTTGTTCTTCCAGGTTTTGTTAATATCTCCTGTAAAGCAATAAATCATTGTGTAAATTCCACTGTAAAAATTCATACATAATTCATTCATAACACATCATACTGTGTTGCATGTAGGCTGGGTGATTTACAAAGAGAGAGCTCCCATAGGGGTCAGGAACTGCAAAGAACAATTTGTGACAACCAAGTGCAGCTTGTCCCTTACAAACACCTCACCTACATCTACAGGGTTAAAGTCACAAAACATTACTGAGCATCTGTCTGTTGACTACAAGCTACCTAATGCCAAACACATGAAATTGGACAAACTCAGGTATTTCCAAGTCCTATACCTACTTTGAAATAACTATCTGGTTAGATTCAACAGAAGTTTGTATGCATAACTTTCTAAAGACAGTCAAACACTACACTGTATCAGTACCTATAAATACTCAGGGGCACAGTTAAATGTATAATTTCCATCAAATAACACTAATTGAAACTTGTGAATGCTTTGTTTATTTATGTGCTAGCTTCAAAAAGCTCTGCAATGATGTTACAGGTATTTTCTCAGCTTAAATTACCAGTGACAGTGTAAAAGACTCCTACATAAGACTATGCTTCCTTTCTTTCTATATTAATGCATAGAACACAAGTATAAAAATGCAAATAGAAAGAAATACATATCACACATACATACACACGCATATATAAGTTTTCTGTAACAGAATGATTGGTTATGATTAAGGAATCAAAAATTACCATTTGAAAAACCAGCATGTTCCAAAACAGTTAACGCTGCTGTCACTTTCCGTTTCTAAGCATGTTACCTCAGTTTCAGATGTGTGGTTGAAAGGTCTAGGTTTCAATACTACATTAGATTACCTATTTTAGATGAGCAGAAAGTATAAGTTTCGACATCTGCCAATTCTCATTTTCTTGTATAAAGCTATGATGTCCATTTCAAACAGACTATGATGTGATCCTTTTAGTATTGTCTCCTATTGCTATGGATGTCTGATATAACAGATGTGATTTTTGCTGGTTTTCACCTACTCATCCTGTTCCATAACACTCCTATTAAGATGTCACCCATTGAACAACAAAGAACACTTAGCCCTAATTCTTGCTTTCTCATTTATCAGTTGTATTTCATTCATTATCTACAAAAAAGATATTCCATCACAAATAAACGTTTTAGAAAGAATCAGGATATATTTGAAATGATGTATTATTATTGTCTGCATCCACTTATTCTTACCGATAGTGTCCCTTTCAGTCACAGATTTTGTTTCCAGGTGAAGATCGATGTCTTTTGGAATAGTTAGGGGTTTGTTCTCAATATGACCATTATATTTTCTGTAAAAATAAATAATATACCCATAGATATGACAAAATAAGCTTTTTCCAATATATAATGGCATTTCAAATTTAAGAAAAGTGCAGACCACTTTTTTGCTAAATGCACATATTTTTATCTAGCTAGCTAAAAGCATTAATCCAAGTTCAGATCTTGAGAAACAACTACATATGTAAACGATTTCTAGCTTTATCTTGCAATGCTCTGACATACCACTGTGATATGCATTTAAAGCTCCTATATGCTGCATCCTGAGCATGTATTAGGGCAAGATCCACTGGCCAGTATTTACTTCAGCCCACTGATTTTTCTCTGTTCAGCAAGCTACAGGGTGTTACAGTAAGCTCCCAGTCTCAAAAGGTTAGTGGTATGAGTACAGCTACAGAGCAGAATATATCCCCCCTGCCATACAGATATCCTGAAGAAATCAAAGCTAATGTGAGACTCTTTAACTGAGGTCTAGACCAGGATGCTGGAAGATGGGAGTGTTAAAGTCTTCAGATTGAAAGTAAACAAGACAAGCAGACTTGGCAGTGTTAATTTATTGAACATTCACTGGAAATCACAACAAGCAGTAATCTATCTTGAAAGATAGCTGGTAAGGAAAAAATCAAAACCAAACTTCCCTAAAAGTATTAGGCCTTTGTCACAATAGGGTGCTTAGCAAGTACATCATGTGAACTAGACTAACCTAGATCCCTGAAAGATCCATCCTACAAGGCATCAAGGAAAGACAATTTAAAGATAGTTTTCTAATCTAAAAGGTTATGTGTAGAAATACTATAGACCTGTTTTAATTCATAACCTGCTTATGTAAAGAAAGATTAAAAAAAAAAAAAAAAAAATCACAGTATTACTAGTAATCCTAGAGATCCAGTACATCCTGAAAAGAAATAATCCATCGTGCTCTTTGGGGAGACGCACAAGGCCGAGTACATCACGATACAGCATGAGGCTGTGTTCCAGGTTTTCACCCTTGCTGCAGAGCATGACAGCAACACACAGGGGCTTCATAAAGAGTAACACGCAGATTTCATTTGCTCCTATCATGCAGGTGGCTACTTGCTTATACAAATGGAAGGAAAAGGCAACCAAGGATTGATCCTCACAGTGCTAAACCCTACCTGGCTTCCAGCATTAAGCAACGTGAGTATAATCTAAACCAAGGATTACATCTTCTGAAACCACCGTTCTTCAAATCTTAGATGAATTTGCCTAATCCCTTTCTGAACCAGTATGAAACTTGTTAAGCTGTGCAGCATGTTGAAGGCATCAAAGTTTCACAATAAGTGTCCCAAACTGAGAAGTCCTTAAATCTACTCTATTAATGTCATTTTATGCCTACTTGTAACATAGTAGTAAGTTTACTACTCCCTATCCACCTTCTGTGCACACTAGACACGTACCTGTTGCAAAACCCTCCCTCAGCCAGTTCTCAGACTAGGAAACCTTATGCTTCTCTTCCTCACGTGGAAGCCTTTCTTCTAGGCACCATCACTCCCCTTTTCCAGTTCCACTGAATCATCTTTGAAATATGGTATAAACTAAAGTGTGTCTTTTCTGTATAATATGAAGTTAGACTACATTTTTCAAATTGTTGGTTACAATGCATCTTTAAGGAATAATTTTTCACAGCAGAGATACACGTAAAGAACATAAAACATGAGATATTTATAGCAAAAGCCATATTTTCATCTGAAGCTCTCAAACCATACTAACACCATGAACTTCGCTTTCCTGAAAATAAGCCACATAACTTAGACTTTAAATTGAAGAGAACAGGATGCTCTTAAAAGAACCTGAACAAAGTCAAGTTACATGAAACTGGGCTGAGAGATTACCATTATTAACTAGGGTAAAACTTACTTCATCATTATTAAAGAAAAAAAAATCATTAAAGCAGGTCAGAAAAATGTTTTGTTAGGTTAAAAACAAACAACAAATCAAAATCAAAACTTAAAACTCCTAAAATGGGGAATAAGACAGCAAACTCTGCCACGTTTTAGGATAGCACCTCTGAAACTAGAAAAGGAGAGGTGGATTTTCCATAGAAAGATGAGTTATTGGGACATAAGCATTAAAAAGAAATTCATGTATCATGACCTTATTTTCAAGAAATTATGTCCTCTCAGCTAATGTGTGAGATTCTTATCTTGTATTCCTATACAAGCAGAAAGCATTAATAAGGGTTTTGTGGTTTTTTTTTTTTTCAGGTTATATTAATTCTTAGTAACATCTGAAGCACAAGAATTTTAAAGGACAAACTGAAAACTGAGGATAGGAATCTAAAGCATTACTCCAAAAATTCAGGTGCTCAAGCCTAAACAAGTCCCAAATACTGCCCAGCCACTTGACTATCTGCAAGCTTCTGTGTGCTTCCCTACCCCCAGTTGTACTCTGACGTTTTCCTACTGCCTGCACCCAGGAGTACCATCATCTTGAGTGAGATGAGCATTTTGATAAGTGAAGCCATTTCAACTCAACAAAATTTGGTGTTCCTATACTTTAATTATCCCAGGGACTCATAATCCAAGAGACACAGTCAGAACATGCCCAGGATCATTGACAGCTTTAATTCAATGTAATTCATAGTAGCTGTGGACCTTTTCATTTGCCTAACAATTTAATACAACACAAACGATTCAGAAATAGAAGATCTGTCTAATACTCATGTGCTATTATAACCTACAGCATAATATACTGAAGTGTAATATACATTGAGTAAAATGAACTATAAGTTCACACTACAGCTGTTTCTAAAGCTAATTTTCAAGCAAGTTGCTTAGATCTCCTTCCGTCATTTCTCTTTTAATTTGTTCAAATTTGAAAGGTTAAGTAAGGAGCAGGTACTAGATTATGCAAGACCATGGGCTTAACAAAGTAAATTCTTTATCTTGAAGAGACACAGGAAAATCAAATAGATTAATCCTTATTTCTCTTACATCCATTCCACATCTGCTTGGCTCAAAGAAGCACTGCATTCCATTTTGTGCAACCTAAAACAGTACATCCAAACCAACTGAACAGGAACAATTCCTACTTTACAGATCTCCTCCAGCAACAGCAGCTTCTTTAGAGGACACACAGGTATATTTATTGACTAAAAAGTAAGCATATTATTCATTCTGTTGTTAAAACAGCAAAGCAAAGAAAGCATCATCTAAGCCTCCACGTTACCGTCTTGGTTTCTCTGAAGTTTCATATCCCCTGTGATTGACATTTACCCTAGTACACACAACTACAACTGTATTCTCTTGATTACATGTTAATATAGTAAGATAATTAGATCGATCTTCTAACAACTAAATCACACCAACAAAACTTGACTGCAGAGTCACAAAAACATAGCATCGCATTTGAAACATTAAATGTAGAAGTTTAGTAACTGAAGAAGGACTTAATGCATGTATAGGTGACTTGTGATACAGGTTCCTGCTAAGTTTCATGGTAAGTTTTCCAAATATTACAAAATCTAAGCTACAGCTGTCAGTACAAATTAACACTCCATGCTTCCACTCAGCTGAGAGCATGGAATTGCTCTGATGAAAGTGAGAACACACGTTTTGGATGGCAAAAGGCTGGCAAGGATGAGGAAAGGCAGTAAGAGCAATGTACAATAATTATTTGGTAAGGCAATTGTGTTTTTCTGTTTAAGGCTCTTATGGGTGTAACTTCAGTAACATCATTTAAGTTATTTTACATGTGAATAATTATCACTGGTTAAATGAACAGTTATAAATTATAGTGCTTTTCACAATTATTTTGCCTCAACTTGTTACAGCAAACTGTTAGATAAAATGAGTTTCTGAATTGGAAGAATATTGCAACACATAAAATTAAAGTTATTTAATATTAAAGGAACAGCTTAATTCTTTACTCCAAAGTATGGCAAATATGGTTGCTAGCCATGTAGCTTAAGAACTATGAAACAGAAAAAAAAGAAATTACATTACACTGAACAGATTATATATGCAGTTTGTGGTTTAACACAAGTGTTAAGAATTATAGGAGAGTTCATACTAGAATAAAAGAAGAACTAAAGGAAACTTCCTTTGTCACCAAGAAGAAAGAAGAGGAGTGGGTTGGTTTGTTTTAAACATAGCCAGTTCAGAAATCTTGCATCAACATAGCCAGCTCCACCACGTGAAGATGTCTTGGTTCTTGTCACAGTTGTACTTCTGCTAAGTCCGTTCCAGAACTTCATGACTGAATGTCAGAAATCTGCTTCCAGCTTAAGCTGATAGACAGCTATCCCATGCCTCTCAGTTGTCTTTTTGCCAGGTTAAATAAGTTAAGCTCCTTTAGCCTCCTCTTTTAATACATACATTCTGTTTCCTGGATGATCCTAGCAGCATTCTGTTCACCTGTTCATGTACAAATTCATTATTCTTGAAAATGAGTGATCAGAACTGTACACAGTAATCCAGATAAGGTTCTACACCAGTGCCTTGTCCAAGGGGATTAATATTTCCCTATCTCTTCTACTAGATATACCTAACGTAATACATCCTAGGAGCACATTTACCTTTTTCACAGCTGTGTAAGAGTGGTGGCTCATACTAATCCTCTGTCGAACTAATATACACAAATCTTTCTTCAAGATGAGGAGCTTCAATCCTATAGAAGATTTGCTTTCCTCAGTCTTCAACCAAATAAATACATTCACTAAAACAAATCTAAACTTTTGTGGACTGGAAGTCATCCAGTTCTGCACAATTTGGGCATGTTCAACTCTGTTAAACTGAAGGGGCACAGTTTAGTACAGAGCTGTGACAATTAATGCAAGAAGGGCAGTCATAAACAACTAGCAGTTTTTAACTCGCACAAAGACAAAAGTTGGCTAGCAAAGTTATGTGGATCATGTTGAAAAAAAAGAGAGAAAGAAAGAAGAAAGTTTAAAACAAATATTTACCTATCTTTTTTGCTCTTCCCTCTTTGTTTCCCTGCAAGAATCCGTAGTTCCTCTTCAGTAGGATGCTGATACCATCGTAAACTAAAGAAAAAGAAAATCTCAAGTAAAACAATATCAGTATTAGCAATTTATTGTCTTTTTTTTAAAAAAACCTATGTATCAGCACAGATCTATATGCATATTAAGACACTGGTCATTTGCAAAACCTAAGCAAAATACCTTGTGTGCAAGTACCAGCCCTGAACAGCCACAGCTAAACTTGAGTTCTCTTCAGCATATGAGATGCTTATTCATAATTAGAAAGCTTTGCTTCTTTGTCATTTAAGTGAAAGCTCTTCACTTCTCAAAACACCCAATTTTCAAGTTATCATCAAATACAGCAAACAAGGTTGTACCAATATTGGAAAAAGTTCACTAAAATAATTATACCGTAATTAATATACAATAATTCACTAGAATAATTATAATTACCCATCAGAACCATATTCTAAACAATTTTATAAAGTATAATTATACCTCTCAAAAAACAGAATTTTCCAGAATCTGGAATAGCTATTATCAAATAACCACCACCAGGTCTTTTCTCTTAGGCAGAGCAGATCCTAACATCAACACTGCTTTCCTAAACATGTCATCAGTGATATCTTCAACTCCTACTAGAAGTGCTATTAAAAAAATCACTAATTTACATGTAGCTGTTCTGCAAGTTTTTTCCACTTTCACAAGTCAATGCACCATCCGTTGCTCATTTATTTAAAAGGCAAGTAGTGGCAAGGAAATTCTGAGGAGGAAATAGACTGTTAAGTCTCTAAAATGGTACATTTTACCTTAATTTTTAAGCATGTCAAGAACCCTAGTAGCTGAAACAAGGCCTTTTCCACACTCAACAGGGGAGAGTTGCTGTCCACATGTGGAAAGGATGTCACTGATCTCCATTATGAAATGCTGAGACAAATGAGCCCAAATGTTAACAGGAATAGACTCGGGAAATTTACATGGAAGTACTTTTCTGGAGCAGGAGGGGCCACTAATAGGTGACACAGGTTAACACAGAGTAATAGTTAGAGATGGTAACAGAATCCACAACCAGTACTTCTCATGTTAAGAAACCCTCATCAAGTAGGACCATTCAAATCTACATTGGCAAATTAGAGATTATATTACATCCAATTTCAAAAGATAGCAATGCAGATTTGGAAAATAAACATCAAACTCAAACAACCTCAAGCCACTTGGTAACACCTGATTCCCAGCTCTGTTTTGGAAAGGCTACCTGTCCCAAGTGGCAGTCTGGTCTACCCATCGATATATTTGCAGAATACAGCCTTTCATGTAAATATAAAAAATTTTGTCATTCTTCATGGAACATTGCCTACATAACAAATGCTGAGGGAAGTCCACTGTTACAAGACTTATGTAGAAATCAGAAACAGTCCTAAATACAAGCAGCCACAACAAGCAATATTATACATCATCTATCTTCCTTATGATGGCATGGACACTTCAGGAGTCCACACATGCTGCAAGAGATACTAGATAAAAACTATGAGAAAGAATAGGTACAATTTTAATGAAACATATGCTATCACTGAGCCTATGCCTGAGTGGCAGATCTTAAACAGAAGACCTAGCCCCTCTGTCCTGATACTGTCCTTGACACTACACTAAACTTAGCTGTAGACAGGGAAGTGGGAATGAATTAAAATGATGTGACAAACACGTTTCAGAAAGGGCTCCCAATTGCAGCAGTTTAATTGCTGGTATAATGAACCATTGAACAGGCAGTTGCACAGAGAGCATGAACATCATCTTAAAATAACTTGGAAACTGGCATAATAGGTAAGAGTTCAAGCCAGCAATATTACCAAGAATACAATCTGGTTAATAGGGGGGTTCTACAAGCCTGTGTCAATACGTACTGCTGGGCTCAAGAATCAGCTGATGCTGGGATTTCTTCAAGAGAAAATAAGTTCAGTACAAGCCAGTAATACATCACAGAGATCCACACCATTGCACGTTATACATTTCCACTGAAGGAATTCACTGCCAGTTCAAAAACTGTAAATGGCAAATACTACAGACTTTGCATGAACAAGGAGTTTGCAAGGGGAGAAGAGGGGCTGAATTTTTATTGTGGTTTTTTTGAGGCATCATTAGGAGTGAAAGTTGCTTCACTGATTTTTATCATGTGTGGTCCCAGCTGAAAAATGTTCTGTTTGCAAACTTTGCTGCAAAAGAGACTTAGTCTTGTTAAGACTAAGAATCATACAGAAACCAGAGCAACTACCTTTTCATCCAAGAAGGCAAACTACATTGGAGAGACTAACTTTTCCTATCTTTCACACAACCCAGAGAAAGTGGGTGAAAGCAGACGAATACTCTTCTGTTTTGTCATTCACCTTCTCCCTGATCTAAACTTGGCATGCTGAGAGTACCACCAGTAGTTCTGTAATGACTAAAATTACCTGTTTTGGAAATCCAGTTTTTCAAAATCTCTCCGGCACAGATAGAGAAATAGTACCTAATATATCAGAACAGACAAAATCCTTGTTCTGTGTACCAACACAAATCAGACACTTAAACCACAATTTGCACTTAATTAGAACACAGAATTATGTTGCAAATGACTCCTAATTAGAACTAATAGGATACAATAGTTTGGGGATTTTATAGTTAAAAACCCTACACACCTCATATTTGAACTCTCAAAACCTAAAGATCTGAACAAACATTTTCATAAAGGTAGAGCTAAAAAAAAATGTAGTTCATATCTGCTTAAGCTTATATGTGTTTAAAACTGAGATCCCACTATTGATTCCTCTGTAGCTCTGAGATATCAAAGTTAGTCTGAATAGCAACAGCAGCACAGATACGCCCTGGTTAATTTGAATGAAGGTCATAAATAAATGCACAACAAAACATCCATTTTCTCCTGTCTTCCTGAAGTGGCCTGAAAACAAAACCTAGATGAGCAACTTCAAAGTAACATTTTGGTAGAGAATGTTTTATTAGTTAAAAATGCAAAAGCCTATGCAGATACTTAGGTTGTGAATTCACTGACTTCAATAAATACAAATATTCAAATTCCTCTCAAGCTCTGAAAATAGCACTGATTGAAAAAGTCTGTCTTCCTTTTCAACTTAAGTAAATAGATTTTCAGCAGTCAATGAGATCTGTTCATTCTGTAAACAAGCATTTACATTATGTGCATCTATTCTAACAATTCTTTTAAATTTTGAGGTGTCTGCTTTTATTTTTAATGGACTTTGAATGTACACGTACAGGCATCTTGAAACTAACTGTCCGCTTAAAGAGTTTCTGGCTTGCCTGGTAATGTGTTTATCCTCCCTCCCATTTGGTAAGGGCTATCTGTAGACATTTCATACCACCTTGCTTAGAAAAGCCTCCCAAGCCCTTGAAAGACACTTAAGCCAATAACTAGTTTTGGGAACCAAAGACTCAAAGTATATTGACAAAGGAAAGAAGGAGCAGGCAGTACCTTTTCCTAGGAAAGCTGGACTGCTTAGCAGTGTGCCTGCCTGTGCCTGAACCTTTACATGTGTTTAAAACACCCCACCACCCCACCCACACAGGCCTGTCAAAGAAAACGCTGTAGGCAAAAAGACAGCACTAAAGAAAATGAGCTAACATAAAAGATAGTTTGTCAGCTAAACTAAGAAGAAAACTGTTTTTCTTTTGGCCATTAAAATTCAAATTCTTGTTGCAGTGAAGCTTCTGACTTGTTTTTATTTCTGGAACGGAGAAGTATTTCTGGCTCTTTACATAATTCTTATATTCAGGAGTTATTCAAACTGACTGAAATTACAATGAACTAAAATAGTTACCAGATAAATAGAAGAACACTGAAAAGCAACGAGATTGTCAAGGCTACTAACATGAAAGGCAATAATAAGACTCCCATTGACTTCAGTGAGAGCAGAATTCCATAAGCACAAGTGCAGAAATCCTGCTTTATGTATTTATCAATCTGCAGGTGTGCAAAGATAAAAGCAGAAAAGGATTATGAAAAATATTTGAACAGCAAACCTCTCCCTATCACTGGCATAAAGCATGCCTTAGAACAAGAACACAGAAAGTGAAAACTTCACAACAGTGAGGAACATGGGCACAATATTGAGCAATTCTTTAAAATGAACAATTAAATATTTAAATTTTGAAACAAAAATTTAAATAAATCTTTTAAATAGGACAAAAAAAGTAGAAAATGTCATTTGAATAACTGCTGATAAAAACACTATGGTAGTAACACCTTAAAAATGAATGGTATGCAATCTCATATTCATTAATGTAATATTCTTTTTAGAGCACAAAAAAGGTAATCTATATCCTGCAGATATAGTCAACAATGAAAGTTCTCACAAGAATTAAGAGTATGATTACTGTTCATATTATTCACCTAACAAGTACTGTTTTCCATTATACCTAACCTGTGGTAACTAACATGCATTTAAACAACATTCGGAGTTATTTTTTATTAGCAACTCTTCGGGTGACAAAACTGGGAAATTTAAGAAGAAAGTTGTTAATTCTGAGATGCAGAGGAAAAAAAGGCAATGGAAGATTGTAAAAGACTGGTTAAGACTCCTATGGAATACATTATTATTCAAGGATACTCCTTCAGAAATCAGGGAGTAAAGATTAGGTATTCTCAAAATTTTAACAATTACAAAAGACAGCACATTACCTTCTAATCATACAAAGTGTTTTTCCTCCCAAATGAAAAACACACAGTGTCTATGATTCTTTTAATATTTAAGATACTGATTTATATTCAAAACAGCTGCTGGTTCTCCTTGTTATTACAGATACAGCCACACAGGGAATGTTCCCCTTGCAACTCATTATGTCTGTTTGATCTATTGTTATGAGGAAGTAGTGTATTGAAATTTATACTAATCCTGGCCTGTGAAGTATTAAAAAAAAAAATAGAATTTTTAATAAATACCTAAGCACTCTTTATATGCAAAGCTAATCAGCAGGTGGATTATCAAGAACACCGAGAAAAAAATCCTTCCGTTCTTCAGTGTCTTGTATTCAGTTCAGCTTTCTAATATTAAAGTATGTAGCTTGGGCATTTAATAATATAATAGCTGGACAACAACTAACTTTATGACTGATACAATTAATAGCAATAAACAGGTCTGTTCTTTTATAGCAACACTCTCTTTATATCTTGAGCCTGTAAGTCAAGTGTCACAATGCTATGGTAATAAATTTAAGAACAGCAGATTAATTACTTTTCAAGAAAACAACCTAAATTAGTTTGTTTTACTGTTACTTCTCTAATGCATAATTGCATTACCATATTCACACACCCTATAGCAACTGTTTCTTATCTTACCTGCCACTACAGAGAAGCCAACGAGCAAGAGAATAGTGAGGTATGATCTTCTGTATGACACTAGCCATTACCATGGTAACCACCAACTGTACACCTATCACACCCTGTAAAGGAATAAGTTAATAACAAGTCATTATGTGTTTTACAAAAGTGCTGAAGTACCTTTAAAAAAAAAAAAATTAAGAACACCTTGTATGGTAGGCATAACACTTTTTGGTTCTTTATGAACTGGAGGGGGGAAAATAAATACTTTATCAGTTTTCAAGAAATCCCCTGGAAATTGCTGTAATCAGTTATATAGTTCATCAAAGGGAAAAGGCATTGCCAGGTCATGAGGTCAGTAACCTATATTTCCTGTTTCACAGACCCTATGGCCACATGTGGATGTGGCATTTCACAAGACATTATGCCTTAAAAATCACATCACTGATTACAATCTTGGGTTTTGTGGTCTCGGCAGTTCTGTCATGATTTAACAGCTGACACCACACAAACCCCTTGGAATTAACAATAATTTACAATATCCACGTCACAAAATTTCAGCCTCTGATAAGTGCAGAGCATGTGCTCCTCACTGAACTACAGGCACAGGTGGGGAAGGGAGGCAAGGGCACACAGAAATCAGAGTAGGTTCACTTCAACTTCCAATCCTTGATCAGGAGTTGGCACTTCAGCAGAGTCAGCAGCAATCTCATTCCCAGTCACTCAGCAAGCTTTAATTCTGGGTATTGGTTGTTGTTTTTAAATAAAGCAACTTTAAACTTTTAAAGCTAAATAACAAGTGAAATTTTCCATCACATTACTTTTATCTTGCACATGAAATTCTACCAATACTTACACCGTGTTAAAAAAAAAAAAAAAGCATGAAGTGTGCACACCATATTTCCTCTATTTACAAGCAAGATTTTCATGCTTAAAACATCACAAACAATAGTAAAAAGTATCAAACAGATATGCAAGGGAAATTTACAAAAACAGGCATGTGAAAGGACACTAAGAATCAAACAACTAAGCTATTTCCACTCTTTTAAACTGTTTTTCAGAAAACTTTCTCATAGAGAGAAATACACTTTTTCAGTCAGCACATAAATGCCACATTTAAGTGGTGGCATGTTCACCTTCACTCTTAGCTATCAAGTTTTAGATACTGCTAGTTACTAACAATAATTTGAAGATAATGCATTTCCCTCTACAGTTGTAGAAGATGGGAATTACACTTCACTACCTTTGCACTAATGCAATGTGCTATATAAGGTCAAGAGGCAAAAGTATTTCTACATATGGAAGCAGTATGCAATTAGCCACTGGCAAATAAAACACCGATTAGCTCATACACTTGAGAAACATTTTCTCCAATATTCCCCAAAGGAAGAATTAAGATTCATCCCTCAAGAACACCTCACTAGCAGCACAGCATGAAGTGCTGCCATTGTTCAAACACATCCTCTCCCTCCTAGGATACCTGTTCTCTTGGGGGAAATTTAACAACACATTATTGTTACCAGAAGTTTGCAAAAGGAAAGAGAAATTCTTACAGAATAGTGAAACAGCTGAGGTTGGAAGGAACCTCTGGAGATAAACTAGTCCAACCTCCTGGCTGTTGAGGCACAGTAGCTGCTGATTGGTTTCGTTTTGTTGGGGGTTTTTTTGTTTTTTTTTGCATCCTTGTTCTCAGGTTTTTACAATAATTGGGGCCCTCAGCCAGTAAGGGCTGATGTTGACCACAGATCAGACTCAGTTCAAGTAGAAACGGAGTCCCCTGGGGGAGCCATTTTGAGCTAGTCCCCTCTGGAGCTGTACAGTTGCCATGACTTTTCAGGTGAGTGATTGAGTGCTCTGGGTTGTCTTTAAAGCCTAGCTATTCCTTTAATTGATTGTGCAGTAATAGTTTTTCCTCTCAGAGACATTTGGATTAATTTATTAATTGCTGGAGTGCCTAATTGCTTAGATTGTACCTAAAATAAACTTTAATTACGTCCTGTTTATTTTGAGAGCCTCCACAACACTTCCACCACTAAGAAGTGGGTCAGCTAGAGCTGATTGCTCAGAACCATGAGTTCAGTCAGGTTTTGAATGTCTCCAAGGACAGACACTCCACAACCTCTCTGGGCAACCTGTGACAGTCTTTGACCATCCTTAAGTAGCTTTTTTTTCTTTCTTATGTTTAAATGGAATATTCTATATTGTGCCCATTGCCTCTTGTTCTTTCACTGGACACCAGTGACAACAGCCTTGCTCCAGCTTTCCCACCAGGTATTTATACACGTGGATAAGATGCCTCTTGAACCTTCTCTAGGCTCAACAGTCCCAGCTCTCTCAACCTCTCCTTGTATGACAGATGGTCCAGTCTCTTCATCTTTGTGACCCTGCACTGGACTCTCTCCAGTAAGCCCATGTCCCTGTTGTACTGGGGAACCCAAAATCAGATGCAGCACTCCAGTCTCCCACCAGTGCTGAGCAGAGGTGAGCACCTTTGTCAGCCTGCTGGTGATTCTCAACATAAGGCAGCCCAGGCTGCTGTTGGCCTTTGCAACAAGGGCCGACTGCTGGCTTACGGTCAACTTAATGATCTCCAGAAGCCAAGGTCCTTTTCTGCCAAATCGTTTTCCAAGTGGATAGCCCCCAGCATGTACTGGTGCCTGGCCTTATTCCTTCTCAGGAATATTGGCATTTCACTTTGCTGAGCTGCAGAAGATGCCTGCTGATCTGCTTCTCCAGTCTATAGAGGTCCCACAGAATGGCAACACAACTACCTGACAGCAGTCACTCCAAGTTTTGTACCATCCACAAACTTGCTGAGAGTGCACTCTCTTCCATCTTCCAGGTTATTAATGAAGATGCCAAGTAACACTGGCACCAGTATCAACTCCCAGAGCACATAACTAGTGACTGGCCTCCAGCTGGACTTTGTGCCACTAACCACAACAGCAGCTCAGCACCTCAGACAGCTTTTAGTCCACTTCACTGATCACTTACCTTGTCCATTACTTCATCAGTTTCTCTGCAAAGGTGTTATAGCAAACAGTGCTGAAAGCCTTGCTAAACTTAAGATAAACATTATCCACTCTTCCCCTTGTCCAAGCTAGTAATTTCATTGCAGAATGCTATCAAGTTGGTCAAGAATGACTTTCCCTTCATACATCCAAGCTGACTACTCCCAAACCCATCTTGTCTTTAACATGCTTGGATTTAGTTTCCAGGGTTATCTGCTTTATTATCACCTCAGGGATCAAGGGGGAGGCTGACCAGCCTTTAATTCTCATATTCTCATTTGTTGTGGTTTGGGCCTGGTTGGCAACCCACCCCCGCAGCTGGTCACCCTCCCTTCCCCCTCCCCACCTGGGAATGGGGGAGGGATTAGAGGGGTGAAGGGAGACTCGCAGGCTGAGATAGGAACAGTTTAATAACGGCAATAAAATGAAAACAATGATGATGATAGGGAAGAAAAAGAAATATATAAACAGGCAATGCACAATGCAATTGCTCCCCACCCGCTGACCAACATCCAGCCCGTTCCCGGCCAGCGACCCCGAGATACCAAGATCCCACAATCGCAATCTCGGAAGCGAGAGAGAGAGAGAGAGCCCCCTCCCCACCACCCCTGCTCTGTACAGTGAGCATGACGTGCCATGATATGGAACATTTCACTGGACAATGAGGGTCTGGTGCTCTGTCCATGCTCCCTCCCTGCTCCCTGTGCCCTTGGGCACGGGCAGGACATGAGGAGTCGGAGAGTCCTTGAAGTCTCGGCAGCAGCTGAAAACATCAGTGTGCTATCAGCATTCTTCCCATACCAAACCCAAAGCTAAATCCAAAACACAGCACTCATCTAGTCCCTGAAAAGGAATATTAACTCTATTTCAGCCCAAACCAAGACATCATTTCTTGAAGACAGAAGTAACACTTGACTTCTGAAGTCTTCAGCAACCTCCCCTGATTGTCATGACCTTTCACAGAGTGAGGGTGAGCAAAGAGTGACCTTGCAACAACACTGGCCACTCCCTCAGAACTAGTGTGTCAATCCCACCAGGACCTACAGACCTGTGTATCTACAATTTGTTTAAATGGTCCCTAACATGATAGTCTTCCATGGAGGGTAAGCCTTCATTGATCCAGGCTCTCTTAACAGTCTCAGAAGCCTGGGATTACTGAAGACAAGCTTTATCAGCAAAGACCAAGGCAAAGGCAGCATTAGTATCTTACTCTTTCTCATGTCCTTTGCCATGTCCCAGTCAGCAGCAGGCCCGTGTTTGCCATCATAATATATTTGCTGTTCATATACTTGTACAAGGTCATCTTGTTGCCATTCAGGTTCCATGTCAAACTCAGTTTCAGGTGGCCTTTGACTTTCCTAACCCTACCCCTGCATGCACAAGACAGTTTCTCCATATTCCTCCTGGATGACCTGACCCTGCTTCCACCTCTTGCATACTTCCTTACTATGTCTGAATTTTGTCATGAGCTCCATGTTCATCATGTACATCAGGATGGACTGTTCCTGAGCTTGCAGGAGGTGATCCTGAAAGTCCACCAGCTTTCCCAGACCGCTCTTCTCTCTACAGGATTCTTCTAAGCTGAGGTCTAATGAGGCCAAAGTCTGCTCTTCCAAAGTCTAGGATTGTGAACCTGCTACTTGCCTCATCTCCTTCTCTCAGGATCCTGCACTCTACTATTCAACAGTCACTGCAGCAAAGGCTGCATGACCTTCACATCATCAGCCAGCTCTTCCTTGTTTGCAAGCCTGAGGTCCAGCAGAGCACCTCTCATCACAAGCTGCTCATTCACTTGTGTTGGGCAACTGCCATGAAAGCACACAAAAAAATCTCCTGGGTTGATTGTGCCCTTCTGTGTTGCCTCTTCAGGAGATGCCAAGGTAGCTGAAATACCCTACAGAATCAGTGTCTGGAAACCTGACAATTCTTCCCACTGTCTGTAGAAGGTCTTATCTTCTACTTCTTCATGATTAAGGCTATCTACAGCAGACACTTACAACATCACCCATGTTGCTCTGCCCTCTAGTCCTTACCCATAAGCTCTCAGATGGTTCATTATCCATCCCATGGCAGACCTCCATGCATCACTGCTGCTCTTTCACTTAAGAGCAAGTCCTCCTCCTCACTATCCCAGCCAGTCATTTGAAAGGGCCTGCATACATCCGTCCATGGGAGCACTCCAATTGTATGAGCTATCCCATCACATCTTTGTTCCATGAATGACATCGTAGCTCTGCAGCTTCACACAGCCACCTACTTTCCCATCTTCTTCCCATGCTGCATGCATTAGTGTACAGGCAGGTCAGAGATGCACCCAGGTGTGCCAGTTTCCAAGAAGAGGGGTAAGTGCTTCTCCCTCACAGTGCTAGCCTCATTATCTTTGTACAGCTACTTCCTTGTTTGCGGTTACACACTTGTGTGATCCCCCTTCTGACCTGTTTAGCTGTTTTCAAGGACTCCCCTCCACAACACCCAGCATCCTTTGCTTAACAACCCCGTCCACCACTTTTTCCTCTTGATTTGCAAGTCATCACCTCCTTCCTCTTTCAGTCCTAGTCTAAAGCCCTCCATATCAGTTTGGTCAACCTGTTAGCAAAGATGCTTTTGATCCACTTGGTCAGGTGGATGCTGTCCCTTCCTAGCAGTCCTTGAACCTCAGAGAGGATCCTATGGTCATACATGGTGTCAACACCTGCTATGCAACTGGCTGTTAACCTACAGCATCCACCACTCTTCTTCAACCTTCCCCCTCCTCACCAGCAGTATCTTCTTTGGTCTTAAATATTTGTGCTAAGTTCTCTTTTCTCCCTTCAATGCTTTTTGTTTCATTTAAATAAATCAGACATTGTGTCAATACAGCAGATGAAATGTTATAGGTAATGTGAAAGGTGTCCCTGACCAGGGCAGGAGGGTGGGAACTTGACAGTCTTTAAGGTCCCTTCAACCCAAACCATTCTATGATTGTGTCCAGTATCATCCTTAATAAAATAAGATTGAGGGAGATTAAGATAGTATAAATTACCTTCCACCATTTGTAAACACTTTTAATATGTTACCACACATCTCATAAAAGTACTTGTTACCTTTTCATCACTTGAAATAACACCTTTGTGGTTTTTTTTCAGATATCATTACATTTCTTTAGTACTCAAGCCTCTCTTTCCCTCCTCCGTCCTTGAAATTTCTACCACTCCTTTACACTGGTACCATCAATTGTTTGAGGTACCTCAAAAAGACCTCATTTTTGCTTATGCTCCATGTCACCAAGACCAGGGATGGAGATCAAAACATATATTATTTTAAACACTCTACCTTTATTAGGGATTCTTTGCATCTTGGAGTCCCATGCATAAGATTACACAAACCAACTCCCTAGCTAAGGGGGAGTGTACTTAAAATGAAAGGAAGTGTTATTAAAACAAGCAGCCTGCATAATATATTTTTTATATTTAAATTACTAAATTGCTCAGGAAGTACAAAATCTTTAATTTGTTTACAAAAGAAACCACACATTTTAAAATCAAATGTTTATTCTGACCACCTCACAATAAGCCTAACCACTTCCACTCAGTGTGAGAAACCACTGCACCTCCATCTAGACTGTCTATTAAGCCACGATCCTCAGAATTCAATATCTCAGCATAAAGTTACAGTAATATTTCTCTGGAATAATGGTTTTATTAGAAGGAATTCAAAATCAGGTGCTAGCATGTCTCTTCAATTATTCCTAGGTCTTCCTATTTGTAAGAGAAAGAAAATGCCTTTTCAAATCAAGATAACAGGAGGGAAAATAATGCAAATCAAGGCAGTTATTTTTTACACAGGGTAGCAGGTCCACTAATTGAGCTAAAATGCTTACAAGTCAACACACTTAAAAAGTGCACCTTCAAAATCCATTTCTTTACTGAAGTGAAGGCTGCAAGTTGTAACTGAAATCATCAGGATTATTTCCTCTTAACCCACCGAATGTCTCTCGACATCCTCCCCACCCTCATTCAGAAGGAATTCACTGTACTCGCACCCATAAAGGTTATTGCTGTATTTCTCAAAAACAGAAATGCCTGCAGAAATATTTCAGCTTACAACTCAAAGCAACACAGAAAATCTTAAGCCATTGAAAAAAAAAAAATTAAAAGTAACAATGGTATCTCTAATCTTAATTTTAAATCTGACTTTGTGGTAAATATCCTTCTGGTATTTTTCTGCACTTCAAGCAATTAAAAAATGGATGTTCCCACTCATTTGATCAGGTCATTTTTCTCACGATTCCTGAAGGTTAGTAATCAACCACAAGCAATATGTTAACAAAGTAAAGCTGTCACATGAAATTAAAAAAAATTCACTGCATTAATCTTCTTGCAATCAGCCAAGACCACATGGCACAGAAATACAGTAAGCGATATGCCCACTCAAAATTACATGCTGCGTGCAAAGCACATTTTGCCAAATCTACTCTTTCACCTGTATGTGGTTACACACTACTTCTATATTTATTAATTCACTCTGGAGAAATGTACAACCTGAATTATCTCATAACACTCGAACACATCTTCTGCCCCCACACAACACACACACATAAAATCACAAAACACAGGGTTCGTTCCAATCCAGGCACTGTCTAGATCAAGTCTCTCACATACTTTTAAGTCTTCCCATTACCACTAATACCAGTTTAAATTCAAAATTATTTGTTTCAGGATCATGAATGAAGATTAGGTGTTGGTTGCCACAGGTATCATATCCTCTACTTGCCATACTCTAAATTAGAAAACACAGAGTTTAGAATTTAGCCAAAAATCCACAACTTACAAACAAAAAAATCTAGCCCTGTTTAACAGAGTATACATGTTTGTGGAAGAAGATGCTCAAGGTCAAAGTCCATAATCACATGTGAGTTTTGAGTGCCTCTCGTGAACAAAACCTAAGACCCATCAACCCATGTGATCTCAGATAAAAGTAATTGAGCACGCAATCATTAACAAGCTTGACTCAAAAGTAATAGAATAACTATTCATCTCTTAAGAGATGAGGAACTGCTTCACACATTAAATAAAAAGTGTCTGCAGTTACAGAATAGCTCACAGAAAATTACATTCTTTGAATCCATTTCGTAAGACCTTCGTCACTCTAATTCTACATACATCCATGACCCTATGACACTTCAGCTTTGCAGCTTGGAATTTGAAATCCAAATTCAAGACAGTGTAGACAGAAGTCACTATCTCACTGGTCAGAGACACTTCTGTCAACCTTTATAATGCTGAGAAGCACTCAGCCCAAAGAAAATACAACTACTTAAGACAGTTAAGTCAGTTTCTCTGCAAAACAGAGGTTGGCAACCAACTTTGTGGTTGAAAATGAGACCTAAATAGTGCAACCACATAGGGATTACACTGTCAAATAAACTGCAGTCTGGCTGTGTTTCTGTGACAGAGGAAGGTCTTTGGTTAGAGGTATCTTAAGTCTTGAGCACTGTGCCCAGTTCCAGGTCCTTCACTAAGTAAGGCATTCTTACTTTTTCTTGTGCAACACAGCACATGTTTTACAAGAAAGCTTTTAATAAAACATAACAGAGAATGCTAGTGGTCTACAAGAGAAGTGTTAGCAGCGACACTGAGGGGAAGATTGTCAGCTTTCTTAAAACTGTGAAAAAAAGATGAGAGGTCCAAAAGGCAACAGTATAAGGTTGTACAAACTATAGCCTAGACTGTGGTTTTTGCAGTCTACGCCTTTTACACTACATACCTGGAGACGCTGATAATTTGAAGAACAAAAAGTAAGAATAAGCAATTAAGATAAAGTTACAATACTCTTATCTACAAGTTAGGTGTTACTTATAATACATCAACAGTTATCTCAGAATAGTAACCAAAAAAAACCAAACAAATTTTTAAAAGTACTTCTGCCTAAAGGACATTTTTCTTTTCATCATGAATTGATTTACAGAACATGCAGAGCAAAGATAAACAAAGTTAATAGTTTTATGCCAAAACACCACTCCAGTCTCCTCATTTTGACCTTGTCCAAGGTTATCTTCTCACACCTGTAGTAACAGGCCAAGATTTTTCCTTTACCACATACCTAGGTATTACAAATAATTGAAACACCTAGCTTTACCCAGGACTTTGAAACCACCTGTTCTCAAACAACCACCATCTCCTCCACTGCAAGACGAGGGCCTTGAGCTGAAGCCAACTGTTGCATGCATCAGGATTGCAGTAGCAATACAAGTGCGTGCCTGAAAAAGCAGCTAGTAGAATCCAATTTACAACTTCACCTTCACAAATGCAATGCCAGCTACTTACTTTCTGAACTGTTAAGTCTTGTAAAAATAAGATTTTTACACAAGTGCACTGGAGTATTCTGTAGGTGTTAACTCAGGGCATATCAATCTCTTTCAGTGGTAGCACACAAACATACTAATAAGGTTGTGAATTTTCAAGTAAGAAATGGAAAAGCTTTTATATTTGTAGCAA
The DNA here is from genome assembly GCF_018691265.1 of Tyto alba. Taxonomy (NCBI): domain Eukaryota; kingdom Metazoa; phylum Chordata; class Aves; order Strigiformes; family Tytonidae; genus Tyto; species Tyto alba. The sequence continues at coordinate 4,593,875 of NW_024881275.1, read as the reverse complement.
CCATCAAGATGTCTAGGAGAATATAACGAATACTCTTATCTTCTGCAAGTGGTATTTGTGAAGCCGAGAAGCTAAATCGATACAACCTAGTTGAAATGCCATTTAATCAGTGACACATTATTGTTCTTGCTATTAGATGAGAATTTTCCATATGCAAAATATTCTCCATATGTGCATGTCCATGCTCAAGCTGCAGCTTGCAAAGGCAAGATGGTGCTCTCCTGAAACATAAATGTAATTCAAAAGTGTTTGCTAACAGTAAAAAACATTATACAGGATGGTCAAGAAAAAAAAAGTGAGCTCACTGTGCAAAGTCTTAAAATGAATGCTTCCTGTGAAAAAGACTACTTCCACAAAATATCTATAGTCAGAATGATATCTTATATAGTTGACAACCTGAAGCAGTTCAAATCTTACAACTGTAAAATCAGAGATTCATACGGCTAATTTGGGGAAGAAAAACTATGCCAAGAAACCTCTTCAAAATTAGGATTCTTTTTTCTTTTTTTTATGGCCAAGTTTTCCCTGAATTTGTATTTTCCTGCACCTATCACTGTTTAGCAACACAGCAGAGATGACCAAAAGCTGCATAAAGTGGCTTGAAGAACATACACGGGATTCAAGACTACCACCAAACTGCTCACTTTCGTGGGTCTTTCCACCCAAAGGTCACTTCTCCTTTGACCAGTGTCTTTCCATATACTCAAAGGACAGCTGTAAACTGCTAGATGGAGGGAGCACGACTCCCTTGGAAACAAGGTGTTCTGTTTAAAACCGAAACTACATTACAGTCAGCCAATTCCATTTTATCTGACAGTCTTGCTTCTTTTTCTACTGATGCTCTCTAAGCACAAAGATTACAGCACTAGTCATCACCAGGCAAATCAAGTTACTGCTATAAAAATCCCATGACCAGAAGAACAGCATTTATAAAATTGCAGAATTATCATTATTAGTGAAGAAGCCAATACAGAATGTGCAGAAAACCAACATATACCCAACGTGCTATTAAATTATGAGAAATCTAGTTTAGAGAACTGATCTACTACAAGGGATAAAACAAGCTTATAGTATATTATTATTGTTAAAAGACTTTAAAAATCTAATTTACCCATACCTCCCTGATTAGCACAAGTAGGAACTATGGAAGCTCTCACTCTCCAAGAACATTTGCTTTACAAATAGCAGGCTTTGCCATTATAGAAATCACTCCAAGCATAAAAAGTGAAAAATCTTTAACAACTCTGCTGAACAATCTAAAACATCATGGCCTTACATGGTATTAGGACAATTGTGCACAGCTTAAAGATGTGAGCATAAATTGAAGTGAAACTACACAGATGAGGCCTGGCAGTCCCAACTTGGCAGAGCGCTGCCAATAAATTGTTTCAGTGACTTGATTTATAAGCCTCTTGATGCAAAAGGAACTGATGAACATTTCATTCTCCTGTTGCTTTGGAACAGGAGAATACAGATTCTAAACAACATAAAAGTAGACAACAATCTTTTCACTTTGCTTACGTCATGGAATCTCACACAAAGATTATTTGTCCACACTGCCAGCAACTAGCAAAGAAAACTGGACCTGATTTTTCAACCCCATCAGGCAACAGAAGCAAGCACTCAGTTTATTTAAATAAGGGCCTGCACTGAGAGGAAATGTTGTATTTGCTTGCAACTTTCCAAAAGTAGCTTCAAAAACAGAGCTAGATGATAGCACACATGCACTCCTACAAATGGCAGGAACTTCTCAAGACCTTTTGATTAACCTCTACAAAAAATAAAACAGAGAAAAAAAAAGAATGGAGGAAAAAAAAACTACACAGTTCCTTCCAGAATTCAAAAAATATATAATAAAAAAATACCTTAGTAGAATCAGCTGATTAAATATTTAAGTATTAGAGGAGTTAAAAGTCAGCCTTCACTCAAATACAACTCTAAAGTGTATTGGCTAAGCAAGACTTCCGTCCTTTGAACAAGCACTATGTTGCCATAGTTCAAATGACACATTGACATTTATGTCCGTATAGAAGAAAAATATATGTATTAATGGCATATATAAAATAGGGTTTTATACCCACACTCACGTATCCCTATGGTACTCCACACATCTCATATCTGTAAGACAAGTACGTTAGAAGTAGAACCAAACAACACCAATGTTTTAAATGGTAACTAAGCCCCTTACTACAAAATTCAGCAAACCTTTATAGTGGAGGGCCATTCATGAAATAGCCTCCACTATTTAAGCTACATATACACAACAAGCTTATGCCATGAGCAGCAATCACACTAGTCAATCCGTGCTCTTCTGCTCCTGTCGATACCACAAGTTCCTTTACCACGTCTTACACCGGGCACAGTAAGCTGCGTCTGTGCCGAAACATCTGTCAAGGAAAGTAACCCGAGGCAGGATTTTTCACAAGCCCAACACACTTGCATGCTGCCACAGCACAGCCAGGTGACGCCGAGCTCTGAAAATGAACCAGCAACCATCAAAAAAAAAAAAAGAAAAAAAAAAAAAAATCCAGAGCGTTTGTCGAAGGTTTCTAGAGACAATCGAGACCACGGGTGGTTAAATTACGTGACATACAGCAGGCGAGTTTGAGAAGCGCAGAGACCGTGCGGTATCTTTATGAAAACACCCCTGAGGCCCGCGGCAACGGCTTGTCACTGGGAGAGGGGCAAAGAGGGGCCGTGACCACCGCGGGGGAGGAGGCTAAAAACGCGTCGGCGCGGTGACATATAAAGAAGCGTTTAGCTACAGAGACCAAAGGGGGGGGGGGGGGTGTCACCAAACCGCCTCAGGAGGCCACAAACACCGGGGGGGTTGGAGGGGTGTAGGAGCTCACAGCGCCGAGCCGCCGCACCCTCGCTGCCAGGTTCCTCCCTCACAGCCCCCCCCCCCCCCGCGCTGCCCCGCTCACCATGGTGCCCGGTCCCGCCGCCGCCGCCGCCGCTCCAGCCGCCCGGCCCGGCCCCGCGCCCAGCACATAAATCCGCCGCCGCCGCCGCTCCCGCCCGGCGCACGCCTCTCCGCCGGAGGTCGCGCCAGGACCCCGCTGCGCCCGAGGCCCGCCTAGAGCTGTCCACCAACTGCCTGCGCGGGCAGGGCGGAGGACGCGAAGGACGCGGACCCCGCGGTGCGGACAGACAGCACTTCGGCGGCCAATCCCCCCCCCCACCACCACCACCACCACCACCACCCTCCGCGCCTGCCGTTACGCCCCCGGTTGCAACGGTTGATTAATTGCCGCCGCCGGCCCCTCCCGCGTGAGCCCAGACAGGCGCCGCGGAGGGCAGCCGGTGGAGGGCGGGGCGCCGGCCACGTGACGCGGGCTGTCGCCGCCGAGGCGCTGACTGACGGAGCGGAGGGGTCGGTGCCCACCGCGGGAGAGAAACGGGGCGGAGGGGACGGACAGACGGGCGGGGGATCAGCGGAGGGAGCGGGGCGACATTCGCGGGGGGGGGAGGAGGGTGTGTGTGGTGTGGGTCTACGGCTGCACATCGCGCATGCGCCATAGGCTCTTTCACCCCCCCCGGAGGTCTGGCAACGCATCTACGCATGCGCAGAGCTGGGGGGGTTGTGAAGCCGGAAGGGGCAGCCGGAAGCGCCGCTTCCGCCCGGCGCCGGTAACGGCGGTCCCTGAGGGGCGCGGGGCTTTCCGAAAAGGTCTCACCCCCTCCTGAAGGGACCCTCTGTGGGCACCGGGGGCCCGCCGGTGTGCCGCGGGAAGGGCCGAGCAGCCGTTTGACCTGAGGGAAAAAGAACACGCTGTGTTGTAAATCCTGCCGCTTTGAACGCGCCGCCGCGGCCCGTCACGCGTGGACGGGGGGGCCGCAGCGCAAGGGTTCTGCCTCAGTGGGGAAATTGTGTTATCGTGGAGAACATTTATCGACGTCCGTTGGTATTTTGGCAAATTCAGCCTTTCGGCGAATCCCAAGAGTTCGCCGTGAATTTCCGATTCACAGCGAATCCAAATCACTCCACACGCAATTGCCTAGGAAAAGATAATTTAGTAACATTGTAACCACTGTCATGGAGACTTATAAACTCTGACATTCTGACATTTTTCATCATACCTTTAAAATACATAATGGCTAAGAGAAAAAAAAAAAAAAAGGGCAAAACTCACTCAACATCACAATAATAATAGAGCAAACAGACTTCAAGGGAAATTCTCTCAGATACCAGAGATTATAGTATCAAGGACGAAGACAAGATGTTCTTGACCATTTCGTTTTAGTCAACGAGTCTTGCGTCTCCTGATTTGTTAACGCTAATTTGATGTTTGTGGCAAATGTAGCGTGGTGGAGAAGAACACTGCCGAGTTAAGACACCAAATTCTAGAGGCATTCTGTTAACACCGTTAATCGTGTGTTTCTGGCATGCAGAGCATACTAAACTAAATTCTTAAGCAGTTAAAACTGACAAGCATTAATCCTGTTAGTGTACGAATAGTAAGAGAGCAACCAATTTGAGACATAGGTAACATTTCTGAATGTAAAAGTTTCAAAAGTGTGTGTCTTTGAAAGGAAATTCATAACTTACCTGGAACTCTTTGGCATGGGATTTCATCACTTGTTCATTTGGTGGCATTTTATGAAAAATAACTAGTCGAAATCAATAACAAGCAGAGCTATTTCATTAGCTGAAACAAGAATTGCATATTGGTTAGATTGAACTCTGACAGGCATGAGTTTAGAGCCCTAGCATTTTAGTTCTAGTATTGCTGACAGGGTGTTAACAGAAACAATACTGACACAAAAACAAGGCCAAAGATGTTGTAGTGCTATGCAAAAATGGATTTTTTTTTATTTATATGGGCTGAGTAGGACTTTTGCAGCGAGCAAGCTAAAGAAGGTTGTCGCAGCCATTACTAAGTGCTGTGGGTACAAACGCTCTCTCACCTGTGCTGGTGCTCTCCTAAACCCTCTCGTCTCACAGAGCAGGCAAGTTTTAAGAAACCCATCAGAGCAGACACGGCCTTGCTGCCCGTGCCACCTGGATACAAGGCTGGGTTAAGCAGAACATGTATGCCTTATTCTTCGGGAAAAGGGCAAGGCTCCCCACAAATACCCAGTCATTTCTAGACTGCTGAATGTGGTCTCAGCAGCCTCTCTGTTCTCTTTATTCCACATGGCTAAACTTCATTTTCCTTCAGGTTACCATTTCCTCCCCCACACTAGGTATTCTTTGACATCCACAGGAAAAAAATCAACTTTTTGTGTAACATGCAACATAGTTGCTACCATGACTTAAACTTCACTTTAGGTCTAAGCAGAGGTAAGCTTCCCAGTTGTGGTTTCAACCCAGCTGATAGCTGAACACCACACAGCCATCCTTCTCCCTGGGATGTGGGGGAGAGAATTGGAGGGGTGAAGAGAGACTCATATGTTGAGATAAAAACAGTTTAATAATTTAAATAAAATAAAACAACAGTAATAGGAAGCACAAACAGGTAACACACAATGTGGTTGCTCACCACATGCCAACTGATACCCAGCCCGTTCCCAGCCAGCGATCCCGGAGGAGCCAAGATCCCCAAACCACAATCCTGGCAGTGAGAGAGAACCCCCCCCCTTCCCGGCCGCCCCTCCTCTATATGCTGAGCATGACGTTACATGATTTGGATTATTTCACTGCCCAGTTTGGGGCCGGTGCTCTGGCCGTGCTCCCCCCCAGCTTCTTGTGCACCCGCGCACGGGCAGGACGTGGGGAGGTGGAGAGTCCTTGAAATCTCAGCAACAACTGAAAACGTCAGTGTGCTATCTGTTCTTCTCATATCACATCCCATACTGAGTCCAAAGCACAGCACTATTCCAGCTACTGAGAAGAAAAATTAACTCTGTCCCAGACGAAACAAGGACACCAGGTTTTTTGAACGTACGTTGATCATATCATTAGGAGTTCAGAAAAGTTTTCTGCCTGTAGGAAGGATTAGGACTTAGAACACTGACAAGCTCTGAGAAAGTTTTCAGTACAGTCTCTACAGGCTCCTTCCTTAAGCTTGGTGTTAGAGCTGATCACTGTCCCACCTTCTTTAAGAAGAGCATTTCCACTGCTGTGATTTGAGATGAGCTGTTCCACCAGCAATTTCAGTGTGTGTGACCACAGTGAGTCTGTCACGCAGGTCTTGTTCTGCTGCCGTGGCCACACAGGTGATGACTTTCATTAAAGAGAGTGAGGGCGACAACATTATCTTAATCAGACTTAGTGATTAAAGAAAGTGATCCTCACTTTTGTATCCAGCAGATCTTTACATTGTTAGGTCTGTGAGGGAAGCTTAATAGAGCTATGGCACAATTGTTCCTAAACTCCAACACAATTACGTTGTGAAATAACTTCGCACTTTTTGCGGTCAAGATGGACAAAACTACAGGACAGATTCTTCTTTAAAGCAAGTTAACGCAAAAAGCCAAAAGCAAAAACCCTCTATTGCTCTCCTCCTTTATTCCTTTATACTTTTTCTACAGGGTGTACAGACTTCATGTATGTGTTCATACATCACATGTTCACGGAAATGAACCCTGTCCCTTGCCAGGGCAGAGAAGTTAATATGCATGAGCTCATCACACAAGTGTAGTAAGATGAAAAGTTCAAGAGTTCAAGCTCCCAAGATTTCTGGTATCTCTATTCACCTAAAACTAGTTCCAAGTACAGGGTTATCAGTTCTTCTGATGTGTCTCTTTTCTTATTGGTTCAGAGTGGTTATGCTCTCTTACTGCAGTCGATAAGCTTGCTCATCTTGCAGCTCCTCCTGTTCTTGTTTGCTCTCTCAGGGGTAGTTTGGAATCCTTTCAAGGTCAAAGCCGTCCCTCCCCAGGGCCTCAGTCCAGCTGAGGTCCCCCACATGCACTCTGACACAGTAGCAGTCTTGCTCCAAAAGCAGAGTCTCAAGGAAATGCAGAGGAGGAAAACTGTCAAGGAGATTCCCTTTTTTTCCATCAAGTGCTAAGAAGATCTAATGTCATGGTTATCTGTGGGACAGTACTTTGCTGTCAGGAGTTAAGGGGGTTTCAGTGACTTCCATCTGATCCTTCATCATTTGAAAGTGATAAAATGTTATAAACATTTTTGAAGATGCATTTTATCTCACAGCCTCCCACATGGCAAAAAGCCCAAGAAATCTTCCCCTGGAAAATGATCCTGGAAAGAGTCGAAACGCTTATAGACACATGACAAGTGCCCACTGTAATGCTAAAGCAAGGCAATCAAGCTGCTGAAACAAAATTTAAAAGAGAATAATGATTTTATTTAATACCATTTACAGTCCCTAGATGACAGGATGGTAAGCAGAAGGTAATTTAGATCAACAAAGGCCAAATCAGCTAATAAAAAATGAAAAAAAGACAGAATGCTGCTACTTAGCAACATTTCAGAGCAATTTGCAAGAAAGAATAAGAACTCCACTTCCTACGATATGCTGGGATTTGAGTTGTCTAGCGTAAATCATAAAACATACTAGAAATTTCCTGTGTTCTTCTGAATCAAGAAGAGACATATTTTAGGAACCTCTTCTTCCAGCTGCACCATTGTTACTCCACAAAGGATGAACAAGAGGTGCTGGAAGAGATGAGTGTTCCTGTCTATTTTCCTAGATTTGTGGAAATTCTGCCTCTTTTCGGATCTATGAGAAAAATTAAAGAGCATCTTTGCTTGCTCTGAAGAATTTGTTCCACATAGTGAAGCAGAACTGTAAGCTGCAAGACTTCTAAAAGTTGATATGAAATGTACCACCGAGTTTATCTCTTACAGTGTATCTGTAAACTCACATTTGGATGGCCTAAATACCTCCTGAATCTCTCTGTCTAATTATTGTAGAGGTTTAACTGTCTCTGACAGTCATTCAGAGATCTGAATGCTTAACGGTCTGCCCCCTACTCATTCACTGAAACTTGGGTGGAATGTTTGCCACCTGAAAATTTTCCCTCATTTTCCTTGGTCCTGTCAGTGTCCTGAAAGCACCAATAGGTGTTACTCTCCCTTACCAGTATCTGTACTTATGTATTTGGCATTAGAGTTTACCCACAAGGTGAGAGAAGTTGCTATTATTTTGTGAACAGGAATCTGAGATAAAGCTAGGGCTGATCTTTATGTTAAGTTCTTTTAAAATCACTGGGTTTCCTGTATGTTAATAGACCCCTGTAAATACATGGCACTTTAAAGTCTTGTATCAGTACAAATTTGTTTATGAAAAGAACAATGAGAACACATGTCATTTCAATGTGTTCTGTTTATTCTTCCCATTTTTGGGGGATGCTTTTCATTTTTGCAAGTTGAAGACTGCTAAGAGGCTCACTTAAAGCCTAATTTAACACGTGAGAGGATATTGAAGGGTAATTGTGGCAAAACCATCAAAATCTGTTCAGAGAGGGCTCATTATTTTCTTTTTCGGAAGATAGCATGTCCGACTGGAAAGCTTCCACTTAGATGAATAATTCTGAATCTTCTGAGTAAAATAAAAATATTTCCCAGCATTTAAAAATAAAAACATAGGCATTTAGCATACAAAATGGGAGAGGGTCTACTTGGTGGTTCTTTTGACTTAGGTGGGTGACTGCTCAGCTTATTTAGACTGGTTCTGTGAATAGTGCTAATGAAGCTTGGTTTCCTGTGGATTTCTGTCTCATGATTGATAGATTAGAAATGCAGCTTTTAAGAGCGTGTCTGGGGCATTTACAATGTCTCTGGCCTACACACAGACAGTGTAATTATAATTGAGAATTTTACTTTACAAATGTGCTGGATACAGGCTAGTGGGTTCCAAACTGAATGAAAAATCACTTGCCAGCATATAAGCAGACACATTCACACATCCATAGGAGTTTACATAGAGCTGCACTGCAGGACCATATATGCCTTATTTCCATGAGAAATCAGAGCAAAAAGAAAACACCTGTGTTTGTCTGCAGTGTGCTCATTTAACCTGTTTTACCGTGTCATAAGACAGAACCTGAGTCTGGCCTGAGTTTTCTAGGTGTTAATCTCCACTCCCAAAGCCTCTATCACATTTTGAAATGATGACCAAAGTACTTAAACTATGTATGGATGTATACCTTTTTATATATTGGTTCCCATGACTATGCTGTGCACACACACGTTCATACACATATATGCATTTGTATGTATAGGAATCATGTGTGATCTAAAACACACGCTCTTCCAGATGGGAACACAAGAGACAACAGACTAATCTAACTGTAGGCTCCAAATTTGCTACTTAAAACAAGGTGCTCCTCATTTTATCTACTGTGTGTCACTTCTGAAGTGGCTACTGTTCTGTTCGATTAAGGTAACTTGAAATTTACTTTCTGATAGTGAGCACACATTTCCTTTTTTTCCTAAAAAATCAAGTTACTGAGCAGCAAATGCCTTCTTGCTGAGCAGTGCAGTAGAGGTAGAAAGGCCTGTGGTGTGTTGTGACTTCACTTAACCACTGCATGTTAAAAGAATTTAAAAATGTGTCTCTGACAGTAATATTTCCTTTTTAAAAGACCTGAGTGGTTTTGATGTTTTCTTCTCTGTACTGTACTTTAAGGTTTCATCCACATTGTTTTAATATACACTAAAGTGTTAGAAAAATGAAGTCGTAACAGCAGCAGTCAGAATTTAATTATATCATCTATGAGCCAGTGCATGCTACCATTTCCCAGAGTAACATTCTTGTGTAAAAAATCTTGCCATTAGTGAGCAGACTACAAATTGGCAAAGTGTTCCAGATGTGTAATGCAAAAAAGGTGACATTCTTTGGTATTTTGGTATTAGAGATAGCAGAGGATGAACAGCACACTAAAATCTGCAGTGCAAGTGGGGAAAAGAACTTGTGCTGGTTTGCAGGAACGGGACCGCTGAAGGTCTTGCAGGTCAGAAAGAGAATTTTTAAATCAACCCTCTGCTTCAAGGGGAAGCAGTGTAATGAACAAAGTAACTCTGGTATATTTGGAGGCTTGGGAGCAAGTTCACAACGTGACAGGAGCATTCTTCAAACTGTTGGCTGAAATGCCATAGGCCTCTACTCAGTGTCTCAGCTCCTTCGGCATCCAGAAGTGTATTCCGAGTGTCTGCAAGTATTATTATGAGCCTTCAGCTGATTCTGCTTGTAAAATAATAATAAAAAAGTAAACAAAAACTTGTCACCCTAAGGATATTCTCCTTTACATCTAGGAATCAGATTTAATAAGCATTGTTTGTAAGGCTCAGGACAAGGAGTCCTCCACCCCCTATTGATACTCCAAGCAGAGGCCTCTGCATTTCTCGCAAGAATGATGTTTTGTGGAGATCTAAACCGTGAAAGGGGCCCCAGGATGAATGACCGTGGGTGGGTGGAGATCAGACAGTGACTTGTTCTTGTTCTAGTCCCATGCAGTCAAAGGGGAGACAAGGGTCAGGAGACAAGTTTTTTCCCCCCGTCATGGTCCCTCTGCAAGAAGAGGAGATCAAGGTCAGTGATGAATTTTCTGCTTCCCTGTGCTGTCTGGGAAGGACAGTCAGCTATGTACAGAGGGCTGCATGCACAGAAAACCAAGCAGCCCTTTTATTTTTATTTGTCAGCTGTGGCTACCTTTCCAGCAACACGCAAGCAAATCACAGGTCTGATCCTCTCCTCAGAGAAATCCCCGAAAGGCCAGCGACAAGAAACCCATCACGCAGCGAGCCCTGAAGAAGTTAACTGGCGTCGTAGCTGGAAGCACTGCTGCCGTCTAATGAGTGAGAGTTGGTAAAATGAAATGGTAAGCCAACATGTGAGTTATGAAGATCTTCCCTCACTGTTGGGAGTTATCCAGTGTCCCATAGATGCTCATTATGTGCTGTTTATACCCAATAGTAAAGACATAGGCTGCTTCAGTAGCATTAGCTGGAAATGATGCTCTGTGATCACAGAATAAAAGCTATCGAGGAGTTTTGTTGCCTGTACTTATTTATGTCTGTATTTTTTTTTCCTCTCTCTCCTCTCCCCCTATCAGAGTGTTCTTTGTAGGAGCAATTCTTTACTCAGTTTAAAATAAAGAACACCTTGAAATCATCTCGGTACAGGCTGATTATGAAGATGTTAGCATAACAGGCCAAATTAATCCCAGTGTAAATCCATTTATTTCAGCACAGCCACACTAAGGATGAATCTGGGTCAAAAATGTCTAAAATAAATGTAGTTGAGATGTAAGTCTCAAATTAAAAAGTGGAACAGAACAACACATCCGTTGAGAACTTTCAACTGTGCCCTCGTGCCTTATTGTGATTCCATTGTAGCCCTGGGTTAAAAATGTGGAGAACTCTGCCATCCTCCTGTAACATGTCACAGAGGCAGAGTTAGCATTATTTCTTCAGTATGCAAAGGAGAGATCAATGAGTTTTCTAAACTGGCTTCAGGTAAACGATGCTGAAACAGTCAGTGTTTCGGTGTTAACTGGGAATACACAGTTCTAGATGCCAGGACCCTTGAGCTTTGGGACATATATGAAAAAGATGAATGTTTTCAATCCTGACCTTTTAGTTCTCTGAGATTAAAAGGGAATAATAAAAAATGAAAAAAAGGTTTAAAGAAAAAAATAGTTGTGCTAGCAAACTCTCTGTTATAGAGGTACCTCCCCTAAGATGCTTCTCTTAACAGCCTGCAATACTGTGGAGCACAGGAAAACTCAAACATACCAGCAGTAGACATGTTTTTTCATTCTTAAACGTTTCACCCTGCCTTCCTAAGGAAATAAACTGTAATCACTCTATGTTTGTGTGTGAGTGTGTGCATGATAGCTTCACAGTCATTTAACCTGGATACTTTAGAGCTGCTTGTCCAATTCCTACCAAGCCAGCCTGAAAGATCCTAAGTTCTTCCAAGTCCCATGAAAATGTGAAGCCAGTGTTGAGAGGAGACCCTCATTATTGCTACCAGCAAGGGTAACACTACAATGTGAGCTCACCCCTTAGTAAAATCTATGTGGAAGAGCACACTAAATACAGTCAAATCATCAGCTGGCCCTTGTATCTCATTCAGACATTAGCAAATCCAAGCGCAAGACACAAATACAAAGGAGAGCAGGCTTCACTAGCTCCACTGCTAATGTGATATTTGTACTCAGGCAAATGTGAGTCTGCCATTTAATAGCACCCTGGAAAATAAAGTTGCCTGTTTTAAAGTTATTTTTGAATTTACACCCTGTCTTTTATGCAATAACCTATGAAGCACTCTTCATGAATCTTAAAGGCAAGTCTGCACCTGGCCTTGCAGATACTCAGAAGTACATAGAGAGAGATAGAAATACTATAGGTATGTTTGTATGTATATATATATATATATGTAGATATGAAAAGCCCTGATAGATATATATACATATCTGTGTAGGAGTTTATGTACACATATGTGTATGTCTATATACTACATATGTTTATATTTACAGAAAACTAGACAAAATGCTGCAGCCACATTCTTAGTTAAAATTTTGGGAAGAAGTGTCTCAGTTGAGGACTTTGTACTTAGACTCCAGTGAATACTGCTGAGTTGAATCTTTGAAAAGAGAGCCACATCAGTGACTAAAAAAAAAAAAAAAAGGATTTATCAAAATTGTATGTACCTCTTGTGCAAATATTGGTCTTCAGGTAAAAGGACTGTATCAGGCAAGTACTTCCCTTCCCTCCCCTTCCACCTCCTCTATTCCAGGTAAATAGAGGAGTGGACCTTTATATAAGTTGGGAGAGATGAGTCCAGCATGCCTGGGGCATGAGAGCACTGGCAAAAGACAGTGTGTTTTCTCAGTTACAGCCCAAATACTATGACTGTGTCAAATGATAAACAAGTTAAACCTGAGACTTCAAAATCATTAAACTGTTGGTGGCAAAACCCTCTGAAGAAAAATAACTTTTGTTTCCTGTGTCTTGATTTTCTGGCACATATATGCTTCTACATCCTCTGTTGGTGAGACTTGGAAAACAATAGGTTGATAGCAATTATCTAACCAGAACTGTAAATGCCAGCTTAGCAGTGAAAGATTCTGATAGGGTTTTTCTGCAGAAAGACTTTGCTGGCTATGAGGGCAAAAAGAAGAGCTACTACAATGCTTAAATAGCCACTTGGCTTTCAAAATGTTTCTCTATTCACTGCAACCATTTGAGGCTTTTCCCCCCTTTGTGAGTGTTTTATAAATATTTTAAGCATTTTGATTTGGTTGTCTATGGAGAAAAAAAAAATTAAAAAAAAACACAAAACCAAAGTTCTCTACAAAAATGTTTGAACTCAGCCTGGCTACTGAACAAGGAAGCATTCATAATGGGATATTAGTTCAGAAGTGCTCTGCAAATAGTACTATCAGTTACAGACAAGTGTAAACAGGACCAAAAGACAAACAAAAAGTATTTTAGTCATGAAAGTAAAAAAAAAAAAACATGACTACATTTGCATTTACACGTACTTTATACAAAGTACCCATATAAATTCTGAAGGATTGTAGAGGACATGAGGAATGTGAACTCAACCCCTGGTAACCTTCTAGTAGCAGACAGAATTACACCAATATTAAATTAGGAGGAAATTAGATGACACTATCTCTTCCCTCTTCAAATCTCTGTTCACTTCACACAAGCAGTATTTTGAGTCCGGTAGACCCATCCTCCATTTCAGACTCCTGTATGTAGCATCTTTAGGAGCATAAGTGTTGTGGAGACATTTACACTAAGGTCTTTGGACATGGGAGAATTTTTTAGCTTAGAAAGAATGCAAACAGCATCAGCTTTCTTGGTAAGTCATGCCATATTTAAAAACCATATTCTAAATGACAGGAGAGAATCAGAGCATTTTGCCTTTAGACACGATGGGGAACATGTATCTGAGACGTTCTCTCACACCACTTTCAGTCCTATTTTCTTTCTGTCCCTGTCTCAGGAGTGTTTTTGATATTTGCCATATCTGCGTTAATGCTTATGAAACACTTATTTGTCATGCATCACTTAGAAAAAACTGATGGATTTTTTTTTAGTAACAGCACTTTCCTGATGCTTCCCTTGTGCTGAAAAATTACAGTAGCTTCAGACCTTACTCTTCTATGTGTCTTTCATTCTAATGTCCTGAAAAAGAGACCTAATAGCTCATCGTTGATACAAATCAAACAAGAGTCCTGGGAATCTGGTCATAATCTCTTGTGGGCAGCATGATCTTTAAACTCCTTCCTTCTTTCTTTTTCTGTCATACTCAATCATCATTTTGGCATAATTTTTAAAAATTAATTTTCTGTAAGAAAATGGATACAAACAGAACAAACAGTTGCCTGAATGTTAGACAGCATAGGAGAAGTGAAGATGACATGCTACCCTTTTGATATGTCTGTTCAATATTTACTGTCAACTTCAACTAACATTTATATAATATGAATATTTTAAAACTAACTCATTACTACACCCAAGTACTTACTTGAGTAAATATGTTACAACCAGCTCTACCCTACCGTGTTCCTTTAAATGCTAGCTAGTTGCCTGTGCAATGAAAGAGAAGAAAATCAGGAAATAATGGATAATGAAATTGATTTGATAGCTCTGATTTGGCACACTGTGCCTTCATAGCAAGAATTGTTCCTCTTTATCTGCCAGCAGAGTATCTTGGGTCACAGTTGGCATTTTAAAAATTATATGATCATTTTTCTGTTGTTAAATGAACTTTGGCTAAGGCATTTTGGTGCACAAATAGGATAGATTCAAGACACTAGAGAACCTGTCCTGGAACAGCGCAATAGTTTTGTGGATGTGCAAAGGTCATGGCTGTGCTTTCAAGCTATGGTTGGTACCCAGAATAAAGATGGAATTATAAATGCTGAAGATTACAGCTAAAATGACCTGATGTTCTGGCATCTATTTTTTTCCCTCATGTCTTGTACAGGGCTGAATGTTCTGTGACTAGCTGAGGGATGGTGTGGTGTACATGGGCTTTTAGGCAGTCCTTGGCACCAATCTTTACTTCTCCTGCTACCTTGGGTCATTCTGGTTTTCCCCTGACCTCTTGCAACCTGTGTTTTGCTGAGCTTCTCTTGTGTGTACCCTGATATGTATCCCTCTCTCCACTTGACCCACAAGGAAAACTGTGTTTTATACTATTTCTGTCCATGGTGTCTGACTTCTTAAATTTAGCTTTAGGACTAACGTTTCACGCCAGGCACTGCCAGTTCAACAGCCTGTATTGACCAAAACCGTGACTCTTACCATGGAATATGTTGCTGTTATCTAGAAATTCTGTGTTTAGTATGTATCACAGAGCCATTTTAACACTAGATCATCTTCATGTATTCATTATTAGCTTTTTTTGAGCTACATTGCTTTTTCTTTTTTTTTTTTCTTTTTTTTTTTGGTCAGCCTGCACTGAATGGACACCCTGACTCATAAAATGCAATGGCTGTTATAACTCATGGAGTATAAGAACACAGTAATACATAGTGAGCATTTGCTACAAAGTCACCTACATGGGGTGGCTCTAAGGAGCATGGACAAAGGCTGAGCCATATTAAAATAGGTCAGTTAACTGTATATACTTAAATAACCTTTCCAAGGACAGTCACTGATCAGGAGCAGGCTCCTGAAGTGGTTTAGTTTTTATAATGGGCATGAACCTCAGTCACAATTTTTCCCTCAGTGAGACAACTCAGAAACCTTCAGCTGGTATTAAAAGGAAAAAAAAAAAAAAAAAAAAGCAAGGAGAATTTAATGTGTCTATTCCTGCTCTGGTCAGGAAGAAGACCGTAGGTCAGCTCAAGCTTCAACAAGTTTATCAAGCCCACCAAGAGCCTTGTAGAAATTAGTGTAAGGTAGCTTTTAGTCCTCTAAGAGGGAAGGAATTTATCTAATTTGCAACCTGTCAACTAGTCCTGGAAAGCTGTTAGCCAAAGAGGTCTCAGGTTATGTTTGGAAGAGTTGCCTATGTACTTGGTTAAATGGATTTAGGAGGTTGCTGCTGGCTGGGGACTCCCTTGCTGTAAAGATTACTTGCATATGCAGTGTTGTTTCCTCTGTTTGGACACAGTTGGATCCTTTGTGCCATGTGCTTCTTGACTAACTGTGGAGCTACTGCTCCATCAGCTCACTCTGAATTACTCAGGTCATGTGTCTCACTGCTTTTTTAAAGTGTCACAAGCTAGTGTATCATTTTGGTAATGTGTACTCCCCTCCAACTCTTCAAAGACTGTCAGTTGCAAATAAAGGAAATGCCTTTAAAATCAGGAGGGAGAATGACATCAGAATAGAATATGACTGGTGGAAAATTTAAAGTAATTATCTTTTAAAATATTTTTTACTGTTATTTTCACCAAGTTCTACTTAGTTTATAAGGTTACTGAAAAGTCAAGTAACCTTTGACTCAAATCTGATGTCCTCACCTGTGAAGAACAGAGAAAACAGCACAGAATTGTAGAGATATAGATGTATAGTTATTGGGAGTGAAATAGTTGTGGACTTCTCATTCTGTTTTCACAATGTGTAGCAAAGATCAAGCCGAGATCAAGCTAAGAAAATTTATCTGTGATGTTAACTGCAGTAAGAGACTTTGTATGGACTTTTGTGTAAGAGATATCTTCGGGAGTTCTCTGCTGCCTAACTGTACCTGCCTGCAAGAAAATCTTCCTGCTCAGGAAAGAAAAAACCAAACCAAACCAAACCAACCAAAAAAAAAAAAAAAAAAAAAAAAAAAAAAAAAAAAAAAAAGAGGAAGGAGAAAGAAGAAGAGGAAAAATAAGAAGACGACAATGAAAAAGCAGAATAATGTCAGATTCATCGAATTATATAATGATTTGGGCTGGAAAGGACCTTAAAGGGGAGGGAGGAGAGCGGAGGTCAGTTGCCTTGTCCCCTTTTGAACGGGCACAACCTGAAAGCCTGGCTCCAGGTGTATGAATTTGCAGGATTCAGTGCTGTTCCGGATGGGCAGAGCTTGTTGTCCTCTTGCAGCGTCTGCGAGTCGCACCGGTGTCTGAGGATCAGGGCAGTCGGGAAGGGTCGGAGGGTTTTGGGGAGGGGATGGGCATGGTGCCGCCCCGGGGACCCCCCCGCCGGCACGGCTCCGGGAGCCCAAAAAGCGATTATTGAACCTGGGACGGAGCAGAAAGCAGATTACAAACAACAACAACAACAAAAAATATTAGGGATCCTTTCACTGCAATAATCCTGTGCACGGATTGCATCATCAGGATGCCAGGGTCCCCGAGGGTCCGGGACCCCCCTCTCGGGGGTGCTTGAAGGAGACATGAAGAGTTTAGGAGGGTATAGGTGCTGTGCCAAGGCAAACGTCTTCCTGAGAGATGCGCTGCGTCAGCCAGGATTAAACCGTCAGAGGACGGTGCGGAAGAAAGTGGATATTGTGAGCAAATCGACTGTCACACCCGATTTGACAAATTCTGATTCGCTTTTAGGAAAATGTCTGTTAATCCTATTAGGGGGAGGGAGGAGGAGAGGCGCGAGTGGGCGCGGACCGGGTGTGTGACCGCAGCCGCTGTGGAAATCCGGGATTTTTGGGTCGGGTTTTCTCGTCGCACCTCTCAGCGCTGCCCACCCACCCACCCCCAGCCCCGTGAAGGGGGGTCAGCAGGAGCGAGGACGCGCGGAAGGAAGGGCAAAGGGAAATTCGGAGTTTCCTTCCCCAGACTTTGCAGGGGACGTTTGATTTCCCCCCTGCACCCCGTTCGGGGGTCGGCTCGGAGCCTGGGCTGCAGGCGCTTGCGCCCCCGACACCCCCCGCATCCCTGCATCCCCCCCGCATCCCTGCACCCCCGCATCCCTTCATGCCTCGCACCCCCGCACCCCTGTCATCCCCCGCATCCCTGCACCCCCGCATCCCTTCATGCCTCGCACCCCCGCACCCCTGCACCCCCGCATCCCTTCATGCCTCGCACCCCCGCATCCCTGCATCCCCCCGCATCCCTGCACCCCCGCATCCCTTCATCCCTCGCATCCCTCGCACCCCTGTCATCCCCCGCATCGTGCCGGCCTGCGGGCGGGCGGGTGGGATGCGGCGCCGCTCCCGCTGCCTGGAGCGACTTTCCAGCACCAAATATTGCCCCCGCAGGATTTTCAGCCCCCGGGCTGGCACAGCAGGTCGCCGCTTTCCCCTCCACGAGGGTTTGTAACCTCCTGGCTCAAAGGCTGCTTTTTCTCTGTTTTGTAGTTATATTACTGTGTGTATTATATAGCGTAAACACGTATTACACACGTCGATTCAGATCCAGTGGGACGGCCTTTGGGTTTTTATAGCCCCTTTCACCCTCCTAAATCGTTTTCAAGCAACGCATTGTTCACTTTTGGGGTGGGGGGGGGGCTTTCTGGAAGGGACAACACCCGAAGTTTGGGGCAGGCAGAGGGGAGATTTCAGTAAGGGGTCACCTTCGGGTTTTCCCGAGGTGAGTGGGTGGGTGAGGGACACCCCAAACCCGGTTCCCCTTTGGGATGGGCGGCGGGGCAGAGCCCCGGGGGGGGCAGGGGACCACGGCCCCGGGACGGCACCCGGATTTTCCCGCTGTGCCCTGGCAATGGACGGGCGCGCTGGAAGACCCTGAAGGGACGTCCTAGAGAAAGGAGGCTGCCCGTGCTTTACTTATAATCACTGGCTGCCCGTCCCCCTCCTAAGTATTCAAATATTACGTTAATTATCGCCACTGCAGACTTTTATTCAAGTTCGGAAGGTATACGTGTGTATTTTTTTTTATTTCACCCACCTACCACGGAAGACCTGACTACATTTTGCATCCCCCCAAAACCAATGCATGATCCTGTTTGGGGTTTTTTTGTTTGCCTTTTTTTTTTTTTAAGGTTTTTTTTAAGTTTTTTTTGTTTTTTTTTTGTTTTTTTTTGTTTTTTTTTTTCTTTTTGCTGTTGGTTTGTTTTGTTTGGCAAGAGGCTGGTTTTGAACCAGAGGGACATTACAGTTGTCTTGTCAGTTCGGGTGATTTGAAAGCGAGCCCTTGCAAGCGCTTTAGCCTGCCCTCAGCAATCAGGCTTTAGGCTCACGAGGCTTTGATTGTAGGAGTTGCCTTATTTGCATTGATGAGGATGAACCAGCTGCTGGAGCATACCGAACTGCACCTGACATAATCACCGTGCTCAGGATTAGCGCAGGGAATCGGGAATCCGCTGCGCTGTGTGGCAATCTCAGCCCTACATTAGAGTCACTCATGCAAAATGACCCAAATTTGCAATGAGCACAATTAGCAATCCAAAGATGCATGTTAATTTGGGGGCTGGCATTTTCTTGCGGTTTACTTATTAAATATAACGATTATGTGCATCTTGGTGTGCAGGGCTGAGGGAGGATAACCTTTTTACTCTCTCTCAGGAGCCCCCCAAAGAATCCTAACTACAGTCCGTGATATTTAGGGCAGGCAAGAAATTCTGCACTCCCCAAGGGTGGTTTTGGTGTTGCTTTTTTCGTTTGTTTGTTGTTTTGGGGTTTTTTTTTGTTTGTTTGTTCGTTTGTGGGTTTTGTTTTGTTTTGTTTTTTTCACCTTTGTTCATTATTTACACCAATAAAATAGAAGGGGCTTGGGGTTTTTTAAATTCTTTTTCTTTCATTGTTTGTTAAGCGATTGCTTCCAACTTACAGGACAAAATGTTGTCTTGTTAAATTCCATCCCTGCAGCTGTGCAAAGCATACCCACACCTAGATCACCCACCACTCCTCTCCGTGGAAGAGGGGTGTTTCACCAAAGTTAAACTACGTGAGTGAGAATCTAGCAAAGTAGTTTCCCTCTGCACCGACACCCAAGGATCTTGAATTTGCAAAATAAATCAAAACCTGAGATCTATTTTCTTATGGCTTTCGTGCATCTAGGTTTTGAAATTCTCACCTATTCTTTGCGGGGGGGGGAAGAAAAAAAAAATGGTAATTCGGAGCAAAAGCGTGCAGTTCAAAAGCTAAAGCTCCCATTGGAGAACAGAAAATTTAATGAGCTTTTAATGGAATGCAATGCTCAGAGTAGTAAATTATTTGTTAGTTGACGATGCAATCAGCATGCTGATTAAGGTTGCTTGGTTTTTTACTAAACATTAACTGAATGAAAACGCTTAGTCCTTGTTGTTCTGCTTGGGAGGCTTTCGTGAAGCAAATGGACTTTCAAAACAGAGATTGTCAATAAAGGTGAGTGCACTCCAGGTGTCATTTGAATATGGTGATAAAATTCTGATAAATATTTAAAAGCATTTTAAATCTACAATGTTCGCCTAGTGTATTGTGAACTCTGTTTAAAGAAACAGTGGGCCTAGAAAGGCCTTCCATCAATCCCCGTTTCTCTCTTGGACTATGGATATTATATTGTATTCGGTAATTTTTTAGCTTTACCTTCAAGATGCACATTTGGACATAAATGTAAGCAAGGTGCAGAATTTGGAGACTCAATGAGTAAGAGGAAATAAAAACTACTTAAAGGGGAAATTACTGTCCCCAGCTAGGTTAGAAGTGTAATTAAAGCTCCTTTAAATCCACCCGCAATATTTATGCACTTAAAACTAAGTAATTTTTTAATATCAGATACTGGGGGTTTTATGAAGGGAAATATTTTTGTTTTTACTGTCGAATGAGATTTCTTTTTACTTTAGTGGACGAAGAAAAGCAACATAATAAAACTCCAGTGGCATTAACACCACAATAGGGAGGGTGGTTATTGTTCTTTTATGCATGTTGACTGTAAATATTTATCCTATTGAATCCTCAGACAAGCCTTGGATTGTACAGATCAATCCACGTATTGACTGAGTATGCGTCTTTTTTAAGACAATGTTTATCGTTTTGGTCTCCCATCTGCTTTGGTTTTACAGATTTACGAGATACAGAAAGGTGAATTTAAAAAAAAAAAAAAAAAAAAAAAAAAAAAAAAAAGGCTAGAAGCTTTGCATTTTATGTTAACGACGAAGTTCATCTTCTATAAATCCCAATTAGTTAAATCATCGCGTTATTCACTCACAACGATCAGATACCTTTAAAATCCGATAAATAACTATCTATGTGTTTTAACTATTCCTGTTTATGACCCAAGAGGTTAAAAGCCTTTGACTGGCATTTGACTTCTGACCTCATATAAATGTTATCTTATCAGTTCCTGCTTGTTAACTTGTATTGAGTGCTTGTCCCTGATGGCTTTTAGATAAAGGGGGTTTTATTATATTTCCTATTGAAACCGAACAATTTGCTTTGTTCTTCATCTGTAGTCTCAGCCCACATAGTAACCTTGTAACCTACCAATTTTTACTGAATAGACTGAAATCCAAACTATTTACAGTTCACAGGAAGCCTTACTTTTGTCTAAACTCAGTGAATTGAATCTACTGTTTTGTAACATAGATTGGTCTTTTTTATTAAGCTTCTGATCCAACGTTGAAAGTTCTCTTTTCTTTTTTTGCCCTCATTTTAAATAATTGTAGATTTTGGCCAAGACGAGAGGACTTAATATGATCATACAAAGACATATTTTTTGCCTGAATTTCAGAAGCCTCCCCAAAGATATTTTAAATATTCGGGTCTATTTTACCCATTGTATTTTCACATCTGCTAAAACGATGTAGTTGTTGCATACATCTACTCGAATTCTGCCTTTCATACTGAAGCAATCTCTTTTATCTTACATATTTGCCTGTACCTTACTGTCCTTCTCACGCACCCAAAATTGTCGATATTACTATGATGACTAAGATGTGCAGGAGGCATTGCTCCAGACAAACATATAATGTTCTGCTGTATTTGTATGAGCTTAACTGTGCTTAATACGTTTTATTACTGTTTGCATACACATTGGGAGAGCGCAACTGTAGTTCCTCTGGCTGATTTGATAGAGAACATTTTCCATTAATTTTCCTATGGAGATGAGACTATAATCATAGAGAAAGAATGAAAAGGCAGCCATCTTGTGGGTGTCATATTGCACCTTTTTATCCTTGGTTCTTTTCCAGACAGTCGTTTTGTTTGTTTGTTTTTTTTTGTTTGTTTGTTTGTTTGTTTTGTTTTGCCGTCTTATTGCCTTTCACCCTAATTAGCCTCGAAGATAGTACTTGATATGCAAAAAGATATTTTCATCATTCCATATCCTATAGAAAACTTACATTTCCCTTTGGCACTTCAGGCAATCGCTGTCTAGTGCTTACAAGGAAACTATATCTGCCTTTATATTTACTCATACATATGAATGAAACATAATTTTTGCATTCTATGGCTCTTTATGGAAATGTGTTTACAAAAAGCAAATATGTAAGTAAAATATTATTCTTGCAAACGAGATTAATTTGTCTGCAAACTAATGTGCAGGTATACAATTCAGGAATGATAAAACGGGAAATCTCCTGGATGCTCCCTCTCCCAAATTAACTTCGTTCTGGCTAACACTACTGATACTCACTGGAAGACCTATTTACTGTTTTAATCGTTCACATTGTCTCTGTGGAAAGTTTAAGAGCTTTGGTTCCTGTTAACGTCGATTCTATTTCAATATGTCGATCGTATTTCAACAAAAGAAATATTTAATGCAATTCTTAACTTCATACTTAAAGTATTGTATAGTTTAAAGGTATCATTTCAAAAATAAAATGCCCCTAAAAAAAATCAGTTTATTGTAACTTAATAATTGCACCAAAGAGCACTGTGCAGTTCCTACCTTGTTACAACTTTTTAAAAGAAAAGCTAAAATCTGAAATTCAAAACTCTACCACCAAAATCATGAGAAGGGTGTGAAGCTATTTGACAGTGAAACAAATGCCGTCAGCAACACCATCGTTAACATGCTGACTGTTCGGTTTAAGATTAGCTGTTGCAGGCGTTATTGATTATGCCACTATTGGCCATTTACTGACAAACTTTCAATAGGAGCTTGAACGTAGCTGGTTTAAATTTGTTTGAAAACTTGCGTCAAAAATTGAAAACTTTTCCCCCTTAAAAAAAGAAAAAGAGAGTCGAAATGCAAAATAAAATAGCAACACCAATTAGTGTGTGTTTCGTCAGCTCTTTGTAAGTGCAAAGCGCGTTGGAAGTGCTAAGTGTTATTAATAACTGAGGACACGGATAATTCGTGACTCTGGTGTTTCAGAATAATAACCACCATACATGGATCCATTAACACACGCGCACACACCAAAAAAAAAAAAAAAAAAAAAAAAAAAAAGAGAGACAGAGAGAAAGAAAAATCCTCTCTCTTCTCTTGCAAGCAGCATAAACCAACTTTTGTTTCTCCTGTTTTCGGATATTTTTTTTCTAAAAGCTTTATAGAGAACAATTGTCGATATCCATTTCCAAAGGGGAAGATAAATGCTGATTAGGAAGAAAACAATTATCAAATCTCGCCCTCCTCCTCCTCCCTTTCCTTTTCTCTCCGCCCCTTCCTCCTCCCCCCCACCGCTTCACGTCCCGCAAATAAAACCGTCCAGTCTGTATCAGCACAGGAATCGCCAAAAAGCATCATTTTTCTGCGTGGACCCCTATCAGAGAAGCCTGAATCCGCCTGTGGCACTCGCAGCTCCGTCCTTTAGCCAAACTTAACCCCGAAAAAACTCGCGTGTGCGTGTCTTGCTTGTTTGGGGGAGCGGGTGCCTGGTGGGGTGGGCGGTATTTTTATTTCCAGTGTGAGCAAACTAAAAGATGCGTCATTTTTATTAGAATTATCATCACTATGATCTCGAAGAGGAGAAGTTTCCTCTCCTCCCCACTTGCGCGGCCCCCCCGGCCCCCCCTCCGGCCACCACGGGGTCTCGCAGGGGAGGGTCGCTTCTCCTCCCAGGGGTAAGAGCAGATCACCTCCTCTAATAGATTGATTTCCTTGTGTGTAAAGATAATTAACTCATTCTTCTCCTCTTAATGGCATTAGCTCCGATGTCCTGCAGAAGGGTATATGAGTATTTCTCTTTGTGCCCAGACCCCAGACATCCCCCCCACACCACCACCAGACCTCTCCCCCCCCCCCCCCCCCTCACCTTGCCCTGGGTGGAGGAGCCCCCCAGGTAGCCACCCCCCTCACCCTGCTCCGGGTCCCGGCACTCCCTAAATCACACCTAACGGGAGCCGGGGTGGGGGGCGGCAGGTAGCTTTGGGGTCGTAAATCTTGTCCTGGGCTTTGTTCAGACCAAGGAGGGGCTGGGGGGGGGGGGGGGGGGGGGGCGGGGAGGGGAGAGGGAAGAGGTGGAGGGGGGTTGAGGTTTTGGCTCTCCAGGCTCCCACCCCTCGTTGATGACCCCCTCCCCCGCCTCCTTCCTGGTGTATTCGGTAGCATCTCTCCCAAACACCTCCGGCACGGGGAAAGTCAAGTTCGGAGAAATCCCGATTTTCGGTTTCACAGCCCAAAACCAAGACACATTTGGGCTATTACGGCAGGGCAGCTTCCTTAAAAAAGATTATTTGAACTACGAAGGCGTTCATTTAGGGCTCGTGATGCCGCGTGAAAAGGGCCCTGCTAGAAATTAGCAGCCTGTCCTGGTATTTGGAGAACAAGAGTGACAACTTATTGGAAGTTCTCAAGGAATCATTTATATTTCACACTCCAGCAGGCAGCTGATTTGAGATTGTCTGTTAGCATAACAAAGGCTCTGAGCCTGTGAACTTCAGAAACCTTTCGACCTCTTAGCTGCTGGCATGAATAGCCCCCAGCCCTGCCTATAGAGATCTCCCAAAGCTCCCCGGTTCGTGGCTAAATTGTTAATCAGGGTAATTTAATATAGTTTTCAATATGCCCCATCTCTTATTGGGTAAGGTATTCACGGATCTCAGCCCCTCCCGAAAAAAAAAAAAAAAAAAAAAAAAAAAAAAGGTTCTCCTTTATTCAGGCGCAAGTGGGGCAGCTGCAGAGTCCCAGTGACCCCCCCCCCCCATGTCCCCTCACCTTCTGCATCCCCCAGCCCAGAGGGTGCGGAGTGGGATGTGCACCCCCCCCCCCCCAGCACCCCCAGCACCCCCAAACCTCCCCCCACAGCACCTCATTATTGCCCTCCCTCCTCCAGAGGGGCTGGTGACCCTAACATGAAACCCACACTTTATTAATGTAACGTTTTGGGCATCATATTTATACATTTTTATCCT
This sequence comes from Tyto alba, assembly GCF_018691265.1. Taxonomy (NCBI): domain Eukaryota; kingdom Metazoa; phylum Chordata; class Aves; order Strigiformes; family Tytonidae; genus Tyto; species Tyto alba. The sequence continues at coordinate 4,568,871 of NW_024881275.1, read as the reverse complement.
AGCCCTTGTGTTTCCCAGTGGGCAGCACCTGGGTTTTGATCCCCTTGCTGTGACCTGCAGCTCAGTTCGCTCCTTCAAGGCATTTCTGGGCAGAGGTGGGGGGGATTTATTTCCACTTCTGCTACTTGCAGTTCCCTCTCTCTCTTTTCCATCACTCATCCTGCAAAAAGTTACCGGGACCAAAGTTTCTGCAGGGAAAACTTAAGGAATGAGAGCCACCAGTGTTTGGGGTGGAATATTTTGTTTGTTTGTTTGTTTTTTTTGCAGCATAACCTGGTATTTGGGTTGCTGGCGTACCCCACACTTCTGGCTACAGTTTGTCAGAGTTGATAAATGATGGGGAAGAAGCCCACGTTACCTGTTCGCAGTGTGAACAGCGTGGTTCCTTGCAAGGATGCGGTCCAGGCGGTGTGAGGCAGCGTGGCTTTTTCAGTGGCCTCGACCTGCAGTGTGGGTGCACTCTCAGCTACAGGTGCAAGCAGAGAGCAGCACCCTCTAAAACAAAGTTCATTAGGGTAATGTCTCTTCAAAATGTCTAAAATCATGCCCGAGTCCTATTTATATCTAAAGGTCTTGGAATAATTTGTTCTTGAAACAAAAGGACAAAACAGCCGGAAAGATAGCAAACAACTGTGAAGACGGTCAAATCAGAAATACATTTTTGTATTTTACTTTCCTGAAGCAGGGATTTTATGTCTTTGCATTTTATTTCCATTCTTTGAATTCTACCATTGTGTCTGTGATCATCAGTGAGCCAATGTTCTTAAATCCTTTTCTTTTTTTTTTTTTTTTTTTCCCTTTTTGAAGGTCCCTATTTGTCCTTGAATTCCTTGATAAAATTTTCAGATATTCCAGATCCTCCACAGGTTTTTCCAAAATATATATAACGAGTTAATCAAGATAAGTTCGTGCTTCTAATATTTGTCAAATGTCCTATGAACAATCAAAATTTCCAAATAAATGACTTCACAGAAATCCAGGAAGTAACCTCTGGTTTCTTTTAATTGTGGGAAGGTTTCTCCTTAATTTTTGCTCATTAATGATTTTTTTTCTTTTCTCATTAGATTTTTCCTTCATTACAATCTATGATCCATAGATCTTGTCTCACTTTCAAATTTCTGGATTCCTGTTAAGTTTTATTTGAGAGATTAATAAACCAGCAGAAGAAGATGATTTTGCTTTCCAACCATACAAAAGTATATTTTCACATTTTCCCCAAATATTTTTATATTCTGAATTAAAATAATTACATTTAGACTCAAAGCCAAATTAATTCCATTCTGATTAAAAATTATGTAGGTTTTTTGTTGGTTTGTGGTTTTTTTTTGTTTTGTTTTGTTTTGTTTTGTTTTTCCCCCCAGCAATTAAAGAACATGTCTTTCTGCATATTAGGAGATATTTGTTTAGGTTGTTGTTTCAAAGCTGCTTCCATTTAATGGTACAGTTTGGGCCTATTGGATTGAAAAAAGAATGTATACTTGGGATGGTGTTTGACAGGGGGATTGAACACAGACACCAGAACAATTATATTACAGTCCCATTGGGAATGCCAGCACCAAATTTAGCCAGACTGATGGGGCACTGTCTAGACGTTCTCTTTTGTGTATCAGCTGTTTTTCCCTGCTGTATTGTCCAGCTTGAATATATGGCTACGACCTGCATATGGAGCCCAAACATAACCATTCCTGTAGCCATACTTTGCTGTAAAAAACAAAAACCCTTGCAAACTGCATGCATCCTGCAATCATGTCCATGTCAGAAGAGCTATAAAACAAAAAAGCAAACAAACTCTGCTTTTGCACCAAGTACGCAGCTGTGTGCCCATATAGGCACACATATGCTTGCAAATAACTATTCTGTAATTAAAAATGCAATTCAGTAGCATTATCACTTGAGACCACAGGTGGATGCATAGGAAATTCAGGCTGGGGCTCTGCAGCTTTCTGTGGGGAGGGAGATGGGGGTGCTTTTGGGGGGAGCATTGCTTTATAGAAGGCATGTAGATGAGGGTAAAAATGTTGCTCTGTTCCCAAAGGAAGGTAGAGAATAAATAAAACAAGCAAGGTATTGTGAAGAGGCAATTAGGAGCCACTGTAAATTACAACCTTTCATTTTTGAAAAGGGCAAAGGATAAGAAGAAGGAATATTTATTAAATGTTTACACTGTAATTAGTAGCACAGACTGCTCAGCTTTTCACTTACTGAAGCTGATACTAGAGCTGGAATTAGGCTCATGCTAAAGACTTGTAGGACCATTTCATAGGTTTTAAAAGAGGAAACATTAGATACCTATGAGAAAGAAATTGTTACAGAACTTAGCGATGTCAATTAATATGCATCTTGCCGCAATGTCACAAGGGAGTTTTTTGCCACTAATATCTAGAAGTCATCTTAGTTAGAAACAACCACTGATAGCCAAAAAAAAAAAAAAAAAAACAAACCTGTGAAGATACTATGTGCTGAAGAAGCTTTAGGAACTGCACCACACACAGCCTGGGAAAAATCTGTCCACTTTCTATGCCTACATCTTTATTATCTAAAAATGGCACTCTATGGGTAGGTACTGCCCAAGATGATTTTGTTGGGCTTTGGCAAGATGCCTGCTACCTGTCAGGCTGAGCAATAATGGCTCGGTTTTCACTCATCTTAACTCTCTGTGCCCAATGTTTTTTTGGTTTGCTTTGTTTTTTTTTTTTTTTTTTTAAGTGGAAACTCATTGGGTAAATCTTTGAGCTGTTTTATATATATATCTAAAAATGTGTATATATATGTAAAAAAATTTAATCAGGATTAGACTGAGGCATTGATAATAATGGACTTCTTGATAACATGCTTAATTACAAACTTCACTCTCTCCCTGACAAGAACAGCTTTGCCACGGTCCTGCACTGGTTTGGACCACCCGCTTTTAGAGTCTACCCGTCCCTCGCAGATTTGCGACGTGGAAATTGATAACACTACTTCTAAAGCATCCCAGGAAGTCAGGTGTGATGGTTTTACAATCAGGAATCACGTGCTCTTCTGATCTGCAGTGTGGAGAGCCCTATGACTGGCACTGCATGCAGATGGGCCAGTCACACTGCGGAATCGCTCTGACCTTCCTTGCCCTGGCATGAGGAGGAGGAGGAGGAGGAAAGGGGCAGAAATCTTCACAGCAGCACCTGTAGCTCCTGGAGCAGAGGGCATTTGCTGCCTGGCATTCCTCACTCCATGTCCCAGCTCTGGCAAGGGCTTGCAGGGCTCAGGAGCTGCATCAGATGGCTCGGAAGAAGGGATATAGGAAAGGGTGACTTCCCACCAATTGTATGTCTGTGGAGGGAAGTGGAGGGTTGCCATCTGGCCGAAAAGCACAGCTATGAGTTGGCTTTTGCTTATGGAGCACCACCAGATTAAAATAGTTATGTTAGTTGAAACTAACCTATGATACTTTGGTTAGAGGCTAATCACCACCAACCTACAATCTCCTCCCACCATCACTGTGATGCTGAGGGCAGTTACACTGTTCCTATAAAGCACATAAAACCGTCTCTCTGCTTGCTTTCTCTTTTTTTCTCCTTCTTCTCTTTCCACGCCCCCCTCTCAACTGTAAAGATGATGTCTCTGAGATTGAAAATAAAACTATAAGAAAGCACCTACATCTTAGCTGTGTGCACCGTTCTTGACCGGTGGGTAAATATCTGCTCCTCTGGTTTTCAAAGCTGCGATGCCCCAGCTCTCCCTGCTCCCTCAGGGTTTATCACAAAGTCTCCTGCTGTGGGCAAATAAGGTTCTGATTTTAAAAATAAATAAACAAACAAACAAATAGATAGATAGATAAATAGATATATAGATAATAAATAAATAACGGATAGAGAAATAGATAGATAGATAGATAGATAGATAGATAGATAGATAGATAGATAGATAGATAGATAGATAGATAGATAGATAGATAGATAGATAGATAGATAGATAGATAGATGGATGCATGGATAGATAGATAGATAGATAGATAGATAGATAGATAGATAGATAGATAGATAGATAGATAGATAGATAGATAGATAGATAGATAGATAGATAGATAGATAGATAGATAGATAGATAGATAGATAGATAGATAGATAGATAGATAGATAGATAGATAACTTTGTTTCCAGGTTTTGGTGAACGCAAAAGGTTGCACAAACCATCAGAGTGATTTACTGATTATTCCTGGCAGGTCAGGCAAGTTAAACAGCTCTGGAATTATGATCGCAACTATGGGGCTCGGTGGGTGGAACTGAAAAATCTCCAGTTTGGGGTGACTGATAGCCTTCGCCGCGGGTGCCAGGATAGGTACCTCTGTGCACACTACCAGTGCAGAGACAGACCCATCCTGCTAAAGGGCTTCACGAAGGAAAAAACACTTTGGAGCAGAGGGGCTGTTTGGGGCAGCTGATGGTGGCAGGGAGGACGTCAGGAACCCAGACAGCTGGCACATATAGTGAGTGATATTTCAGCTGACTCCCCAGCAAAAAATATCTGTGGCTTGGTACCACTTCTTCAGTCACAGCCTGAGATGCAGTTTAGCTGTTTAGGGCTGTAAGAGGAGGAAAAGTGGGAAAACTCATGTGTTGTATTGCCCTGTGAGTTGCACATCTTTTATACGTGAATGCCAGCAGAGTGCTACACACACGGGACTCCCGTTAACGCCATTCCCTGAACCACAAACCTGTTTTACACCGCGAGGCACCTCCGGAGGCCGCGTTGTCCATCCCTGCTCTCAGGGCGGTCCAGGTGGGCCAGGCTGTGTGGGGCCGTGTCCAGCTGAGTTCAGAACAGCTCCGAGGATGGGGAGGCTGCAGCTCAGAAGCCTTCCCGAGCATTAATCTGGGTCGAGGAGATAGATAATATATATAATGTGCCCCTCTCCGTATGTCAATGCTTTAACGTGGCAGGACTGAAGCTATAAGAGTAGGCACGATGAGCTGCCACCCTCTCTCTCTTTGCTTCCCCATCACCCTGCAGCAGTTGTCTCTCCTTTCTTCCTCTCTTCTTTTCCCCTTTCTCATTCCTAAAATAATCCTTTCACATCAGCACAGCTAATAGAGTTTTTATCAAGCCGGACCACTAGTCTGCTGTAATTCTGTTTTTCCAATCACCCTGTTTGTTCCAGTTAGAATAAAACTATTTAAATCAGTTTCTTGTAATCTTTGGTTATTTATAGATAAAATTATTTACATGTTTGTGAGCTATCTGCTGTGGGCACAGTATTACTGAGGGTTTTTCTTTGGGGATTACACCACCATTTAAGTTTATTTTCTTGTTTTCCACATCATGTTTTGATCTCCTAAAGGAAATAACTTATTCTCTCTATCTCTTTCTTTCTTTCTCCTTAAGATAAAATACACACTTTTGGCTACATTTATTTAAGAGAGTAATGCAGTTTATCAGTTTTCTTGTTTGGATCTAGAATTGAATTTATATTTGGAGACCATATGGTAAAATCACTCATCTTTTTCCTCTTTGGTAAAATAAATTCAGATTTTTATCTATAAATCCTACATTTAACACTGATTATTTGGTTCAGAGTCTGATCCTCATCACATTAGCATAAAGTTGCCTTATTTCTGTTAAAGTTGGTAGTTACACAATGGTAAAGATGGTGCTAGTAAATTAATATTAGCTATGTGCATTTACAGTAGAGTGAAATGGTTGCAATCCAAAATAGCCATGCTTTGTAAGTCAATTCTGAATTTGACCCGTCATGTTTACTCCCTGGGATGAATTGAACTCAGTTCATTCTTTTATGTGAATAGTTGGCATATCCAATATAAAAGAAGACTGTGAATAAATATCCTGTCATTTGACATGGGTTACGAATGAGTTGACAGTCATTCCCCAATCACTACCAACAATTACCAATCATTTTCCACAACAAGGAAAATAAATGCTTTTTTTGTTTGGTTGGTTTAAACTTTATCTGAAGAATTTTTAATATATGTATGATGCAAACTTCTCCAACCTAGAAACCAAGGTCATTCTGTCTTAGGTGGGTGTTATAAGATTTCACTAGGCTTTTTTTGTTTAAAAAACCATGGGTCACTGCACCAACTGTGGAGTATGTCACCTGCTTGTAGGCTTTCAGCTGTGTAAAGAGATATCTCCCTTTTGTATCTGTGATTGTGTTTAACTCTGCTTAATTTTGTATATAAAATTAATGTATTCATATTAATTAATATTATTAATGGATGCTTCAAGATGTATACATCTAAAATAACAGAAAATTCAATGACAATTTGTCAAAATTAATTTCGATTTTAAATTTCATAATTATGATGTATATCAATGATAATACCATTCTAGTTTTACAGGAACCAAAGATGTATCTTGAACCCTGAAAAATGTTTAAAATGTGGTTTAGCACGTTTTATCTTTTTTTTTCTTTTTTTGAATGCTTTTTTGTGATTACCTTGGAAACCATTAAAAAAGCATATTTTCTCATTTACACATTCTGCACTGTTGGATTTACTCCACTCTCAAAGGAGGCTACAAAAGGCCAATTTCTTATGCCCCTTTAAAAAGCAACTAACCAGAAGGAATAAAAATCAGACCACCACCAAGTAGACAATAATCCTGAAGTAACAGAGAGATGAACATGTTATCTAAGTCCTTGCTACAGCTCACTGTTTTTTCTGCCTATGACAGTGGCTATGGACTGTGACAGTCCATACGTGGGACTCTGAAGGAGGAAAGTGGATGGAAGGGAGCTAAAACTGATTCAGTTTTTGCACCCTCCTTGCTTGGTACCTTCAGGCAAAACATCTTCAACTCATTATGAGATGAAGATTTTACACATTTTTCTTTTATTTTTTTGAGAAACGTTGCCTCCTTGTTTTATTTTGCCCACCCTGAAGTACAAGGAATATATAGATCCTCAGAATTTTTTTTTTTTCTTTAATAAGAAATAATCAATATTCCAACAATGATTTACTAAAACATTAGACTGCAGTTTGGTCTCCCTTCTTCGGATAATCTGGGAAAAAGAAGTGACCAGTGAACAAGTTAAGCCTGGGGAAGCAGAAGCTAATTTAAAACACATAATGCACATCTTCCCATAAACATATTTTTGCAATACTGTCAAGGTTTGCTTTAAATAGATGAAGATTCCAACCCAGGAAAACATCCCTGTTTCAGGAAGGGTATTTGAGAACTTGCTTAACTTTAAGAAAGTGCTCAAGCACCTGGAGATTCAGTGGGGTTAAGCAGATGGCCTCAGAAAAAGCCCATGGGCTGGATATTTATGTGCTGGCTCTGCACTGCTCAGATCCCCGTGACAAGATTTTCCATTGCTGACCCCAAAGCAATTAGCTACACTACCCTGACTTTTGAAGGGCAGTGTGGGGCATTTCAGAACTGGAGTCACAGCAGCAAGCACATATTTGGGGTAAGTGTTTAACTGTCAGTTAAAAACAACCCGATTTGAAGAGGAAGTCCCTTTCTTGCAACCTTCACAGTTTAATATCAGATACAGGAGTTAACAGATAAACAGGTAAAATACATTTTAAAAAGACCCTCAAACAGTAATCTCACATGTCTCTTTGATCACCTAACCTTCCTGCTTACTGTAGATACATCTCCTCTAGGACTTGTTAAAAAAAAAATTCAAAACTCCACCCCTTCAAATGAGAAAATTTCCCCTTTCCCCAGGCGTGAGTGATGTCTGTGCATGCCCAAAAAACAGAGAAGGGACTTCTTCTGTGGCTTGCAAAATTTCCACATATCCAAAGATATAATGAAGGTGAAAATAGAAGTTTTATGTCTGTGTAAAAGGGATTTTCCTAAAGGGATTCATCATGTGCTTCTAGCCTCCTGAAAAGCTCACAGTAACACTCTCCAAGCAGCATATATTTGTATCCAGAAAAGGTATGTTTGGTACTTTTTGAGGGTTTCATTGTTCTTTCTAAGCCTGCTATATTTTGACTGATAATTATTTAGGGAACTTGGCTCTACAGGCAGAGGCAGAGAAGAATAGCTATTTTAACACTGTCTTAAACACTCCTAAAATAGTTTTTTTTTGTAAGTGCATATTGCCTGTCCAGAGCACAGGATGTGGATGTACAGGGTAAACATTTTACCAATGCTCATCTGCAGGGAACCGCCTTATCACAGCAGAGTCAGTCATGTCTAACGTGACCAGACATTTTTAGACTGATAAAATCTGTATTTGAGGCTGCATCATACACCCTGTGTACTTCAGAAATTATCTCAGGTCCTTCTGTCACTTATTTTATCCAACATTTTACTGTCAGTAAATATCGAAGAGGAGATATTCCTTCCTGTCCTCTGGCTTTCTTCTTCCAGTTTTCACTCTGTTTCTTGTGGGATCCTCTCAGTTTCTCCTTTTAGATCTGTTTATTGTTTTGCACCAAGTTTCTTTTATTTATTTTTCATTCCCATTCAGAGCAGAGGTGGTGAAAGTCTGAGATCACATGGGACCACCTGTAGGTCAATGGGGCTCTGGTAACTCACAGCTCCATATGGCTTTCCGAAGCCATCAGAGCCCATCTTAAAGAAAATTTCAGTTCAGAGCCTGTGATAAAGTGTAAATTAAGAATTCAAGTCTCTGCAAAAACACCAAACTATGAGAGAGCAAATAATTATAAAAATAGACCCCATAAATATATTGGGGTTGACTGCAAAAAAGCATGTAGAAAGTTTGATGCAAAAGCAGAGTTGACTGAGGTGAGAGTGAACTTCATCTTCTTTTCTCTGTTGGAGGAGTGTTTGTCTTTTGTGAGGAAATACAGTTATCTGCCTTTACATACATATGCCTCAATATTTAGGTGTTCATACAGACACTGAAATATTTTGTTTAGGAAATTATTGTTTGAGCTGAACAGATGTGGAGGCCACAAGAAACCACTGTGATTTTCCAGCCTTGATGGGTTATATTGCATACATTAAACCAGAGATAGTTTTACCCTGATTTGGGGAGTGGAAGGCCTTTTTCCATTCAGAGAATGACCACTTTGAAGTTCAATAATTTGTGCCCAACTGGAATGTCTTCCCAGGGAGCTATATCACAGCCAAACCTTCTTCATTATTTTCATTTTTAGATTTATCTGTGTACTTAGACAAGCTGTAATTTCAAGGGTGTGATTATATGGATCTTGCACAATGTAATCCACCTTTTCCCAAAAACATGTTATTTGCTTACCAACAAGCAGTCCATTCCACCAGGGTCATAATTCATCAACCTAGTCAAGCAGATGGCTAGTTGAAACTGGACTTGACTGTAATGGAGAGAAAATATGCTTAATGCCTGGCACTGCCAGATACTATTCTTCCTCTCTTTTTGCAAGCTGTGTGGTGGTTCAGCAGAAAAGTCACTGCACAATGCTTTCCCCCAGTGTCCTCTTCCCTCCACTTGCTGTTTCACAGTCCTGGACACCAGTTCAGCCCTTGCTCCTCCTCCACCATCTGCCAGCCAAGACAGGTCATGACATTTCATCTTGCAGACCACTGTCCTCTTCAGTGTCCTGATACAGCTGTTCACAGGGTTACACTAGGCACCAGGCCAGTGAAATTACCCAAATAAAATTGACCAAATCCTTCTTTTTTTTTTCTTTTTTTTTTTTTCTTTTTTTCTTTTTAAGTGGATTGTTTGAGTGAAACTCTGGTAAAATATAAAGCAAATCCCACAAAGGTTATTTTTGTATCCCCAAGTGGTTCCTCCTTGCTCAGTCCCTCCTCTCCCAGTGAAGCCAGAAGGGGAAGGGTGGACTTATGGTTAAAAAACAGCTTCATTTACCCACCCTCCTAAATTTCCTTGCCGTGTCTCTTCACTACATTAATAAATGGGACAATTCAGAAAGCTAAACAAAAGTTTGTGTGTGAGGTACAGAACATCAGCCATGTTAGTTCTGGTTTGTTTATTTTGTTGGGGAGGGCTGTTTCCAGAGATGCTTTCCCTAAGCACGTGCGTGCTGGTAAGGCATGCTGGGCACCTCGTCACGTGTGGACCCGTCCCCCGTGGCCAGGACACCTCCCACGCCATCCCCCCTGCTTCAGAAATCCGTGTCCGTGGGCTGCTCTGCCCCGCTGCCCGGAAAGGCACTGTCCTCTCGGGGAGGGATTTGCGCTGGATGGAAAAAGTGAAGATGGCAGTCCCTGTCAGCGCCGCAGCTCCTATAAATGAAAATTAGTGTAATAAGTTTTGTGTGACGCTGTGGGTAGATGTTTGCTTCCTGTTGTGAATAACTGTGTTTCAGTATAGACATGTAATGTAGGTCTAGCTGTCTATAACTCTGTCTCCGTGTCGCTCGATTTCTCTCTTTCTCTGCTGGAGTGTAATTTCACCTCTCTATTTATACTATTACAGTCTCAATTTTATGTCTGTTTTCTAAAAGCACTTGAATTAGGCTATTTGACATTTCCTTGCGCTACCATGATCTCATCCAGAGACAATCCTGTTTTGGAGGGAACATTAATATTTCTATGAAGTAGGAGAACAGACCAGGGATGGCAGGCAAATACAGTAAATAGCAAGTAGCTTTCTGCAGGGAAAGCTTTAATCTGACAATGGCACTAGTCATCCCTGATATCTGAATAACGAGGGTTATCAGGATTAATGGTAATTAATTGTAGCATTGTTATTGCTTTATTTTTTCTGTTGCTGTAGGCTCTGTGGAAGATGTCACATGAAGATGTTGCATCCATCCAAAGCATTTGCAGGCTACAGTGGTTTTATTTAGGATTTACAGGACCTGGCCTAACACACAACCATCCAGGAAACCCAGTTCCAGATGTGTCTCCTTGAAAATAAAATCAGACCTTCGAGATAACTCCAGAATTTTCCTGAAAGGAGATGCTTTGCCGTAGCACTATATGCACGGCAGAAAAAAAAAAAAAAAAAAAAAGAAGATGGAGTGAAACTGGCAAATGATGCTGCAGGATTTTGTGAGTGTTACCTGTGCTCCTTCCTCCCCCTTTTCTGGGTGATATCGTGTCACAACGTGCTTTAAATTGGTCTGTAAATCTTGCAGAAGGCCAGGAACCCCCTGCGTTGTGCGTGTGCCACAGGTGTCACCAGGGAGTCCCCTTCTCTCCAACACCCTCCAAGCACAAAACTTGGCACAGCAAGACCTTCCTGCGTGCAAGGATTGTGTCCAATTTTGCAGGGGTTTTTTATTCACAGATTTAGAATTCCATCACAGGGGATTTTACTGATTTTAAAAGTTTAAATGTGAGGACAGATCACAATTAGGGGATACGCAATATGCGCAGAAGTCAGAGCCGCTGTCGTGTATGAAACAGGGGTGGTAGATTTTTGTACAGTTTTAATTGATGACAGAATTATTTTGGAAATATTTATAGCTGGGATAATTTCTTTTGAGCTCTTTCTCACATTCCTGGATCACAATAGAAAGCTGACTAGATGAAACCTTTGAGCAGTGTTTTACCATGTGAGATCTAGGTTAAGTTAAAAAAAAATGGAAATGAGTTGACTTATAGTAGTTTCAATTTATTTTATGGCAGGTCTGGAATTAGTTTGAACTTGTCATTGCTTTGGCAGGGAAAATAAACATTAAATAGAAGCAAAGTCAATCACATTTCATCATTTGCACTTTACAATTGAGTGTGTTTACCTGAATTATCATCTTGTAGCAGACATCTCTGCTTTGCTTTGATCTTGAACTACCAAAGGTATTTTACAAGAAGCAGTCATTAAAAACCCCATACAAAATTATGACAATTTCTGTAAAGCTCATCAAGTAATATAAGGCACAGAGCTTTTCATTTTAATTTTAATGTGCTGTAGTGTAGAATTAAAAAATAATGAAGTGTTTTACAGAATCCTCACATTTTACTTCCCCTCCAGTACAGCAGCAGGACATGTGTGCCTAATGTGAAGGTTGATGGCAAAATGGACTAGATTTCCTATATAGCAGTAGGAATTATAGGCTGCATAAGATCCAAGTGACAAACCATTTGTGCAATTGAGCTAATAGGAATGAAACATTCTGTGAAGCTTGTGAGCTCTTATTACAAATGTTTGTGTAAATATGGTTTAGTTCATTGTTACCTCTTCAAATTATGTTTATGTACAGCTCCAAACTACAGCCTTTGCTTCTTTGTTTGAAATGCCATTGAGAGAAGCAACTGTTTTCATTTATATAAATGTATTTCCTGTGTCGACAGAGAACAGAGGAAAATAAGTCTCCCATGTGAAATATAAATGGGCCAGAGAAAAGAGTCCCACTAACAAAACAAAAGTCTGCAAACAGCAACAAAACAAAGTTTGTAGGTAATTAATTAATTGTCCTGTCTGAATGCTTAGCTGGTTTTAAGGGCTATTTTAACACTGATGGTCAGTTTATGAGTACTTGAGAATTAACAGGTAATCCCCACACTTTTTGCTCTCCTGTTATGAAATATAGTATTTTAGCATAAAAACAAAATAGACACATTAAATTATCCTTCATTTACTCATGTATATAACAAGTATATATATGCTTTTAATGTGTAACAAAGATAATCCCATTCTCCATCATAAAGAAGCCAAATAGCATTTGACCAATGCTATTGTAGAAGTTGCTATTTCTATCCAGTTTAAAAGCATTCAAGCACTGAAATATTCTAAGGGAGGAGAGCTGAGGTTTTTATGCTAAAGCTCCACTGGAATCTGCAGCTAAATTACCAAGGTCAGAGCTTGAACCACAACTGCTATGCAACTCACAATCCTTAAAATATAAAAGATTTAATCATATTGGAAAATGCAAGACTTTATAAATGGCTTTTAAATTTGCAACCCATCAGATGTCACCTTGGTCAGCGGGAAACCAAAGGTGGGGATCGTTTGGCCAAACATAGGCATAATTCTCAGCAGTAGTTCTCATGAAAAGTTAGGCATCTAAAATGAGTTGTATGAATCAAGCTCTGGAAATGCTTGCTAAGGGCAAGGGCAGCCTGGGGTGACCTTCTCCTCCCTCTCTGCAGATGTCTGTCTTGGATGACCAATGGTACTTGACTTTCTAGCAGTGTTGCAAATGAGTCAAAGTGTGATCCACCTCCCTGAGCTCCAGCTCAAATCCAGAAGAGAGACCACCACAGTCAGCAGGAGAAAGCAAGTCTCTCCATACTACAATACGTCATTAAGTGTCTCTTCTGCCACTGTGCCTGGGCAAATCACCCTGGAAATACATCCCTCCTCAAATGCTTCCTTAGATTCAGATAAAAACATTTTCATTATATTATGGAAGGGGTTTTTGCTAGTCAACTCCAACCTAAAAGATGATCTTCCCGTGTTTTTTTTGTTTTGTTTTGTTTTGTTCAGTTTAGTTTAGTTTAGTTTTGTTTTCTTGAATGGATGCATTGTGTATGATTAGAATCACACATCTGCTCATAAAATGGGCATGCAAGACTCTGTTGTGAAGAATCGAGGGTGTGGGCATTTGTTCAAAGTGACTGGTAATATATTGCTTGCAACCATCTGACAGATTGCTAATAGGGCACAGATGTTTTACATGTTCATGATTCCTTCAGCCACTCTCCACAATGGAGTGTGAGATACAGCATGTACAGCTAAAACATTTCCCATTTGTTTGTTTCCAGCAGGAAAAAAAAAAAAAAAAGCCCCAAATTATGCTTTTCAAGATAAACCCTACAAATGACAATGAATATTCTCATAAATATTGAATATAGTTATATACACAGCTCTATGTGAAATGAACATTTTTATTTCCTACTGTTTTTTATGTTCTATTTTTACAAAGGCATGTGGAATGTGTCTTCAGTTATATGGATATGTGCAGCATCACTCAGGCAACACCTTCCAAAGATGAACAAAGCTGTAATTATGCTGCTTTGCACAAATCAGATTTGTGCATTGTTTCGCCTCTTAACTTTCAGAAATGTCTGTGAACAAACCAGACAAAACTCCATTCTTCCCTATGGAAAGGAAGTCATTAAGAGTAATCTCACTCTGATGAGCACAATCTAAATACCTAGGTAGAGATGAAATCTTTTGATAATTTCTATGCAGCAATATAAATGATTGTAAATACAGAATTCTCTTCCATGGGTGAGATACTTTAAATAATGTCTCTTACAAGATCATTGATAATTAAGGTAATGGTCTAGCTATTTTTTTTTTTTGTGTGTGTAGTAGATGACTGTTATTTAAAAAGCTGGATCGACAGCTTTGGAATTTAAGTTTTCTTGATGAATATAACAAAGGGTCATGTTGTTGTTGTGCAGGACTAGCTTTTCTCACAGCAGGTTAACATTTGCTTTCCCACCATTCGGAAAGGAAAACTTGGGATGTTCTCTTGAGTCAATCATCTGGAAGAGTGTCAAAGCATTAGATAAAATATTTTATATATTTTGGGACATCATTAAAATTGAATTAACAGAGTGTTGAGAGGCTTGTTTGTTTCTTTGAGTTGTACATTTTAATTGTTTCTCCATCTAATATGTGTTTTTAATATATTGCGAAGTATTAGCAATACCATTGGTTTAATACAAGAATATTCAAACATTTTGTTAATATAGTAGTTCTTGATGGAAGAAAATATTCTACAAAATTTTAACAGCTCCACACTTTTCCTAGTTCCTAGACTGTCAGTCTGAAGATGACAAACAGCAATGGGTACATACTAAAAATTCCAGTCATTTGTGCTGGCTAGTGTTTTGGTGTTTATGTTCATTAAAACCAACAGTGGCATTTTTATCTGCAGACCTCTTTGCTCTTGATTGAATAAGGGCATGGCAATAGATGCATGTAAAGGAAAAGTGGTATTGCATGCAGATTTTGAAAACAGATATTGTATGCAACTTTGCAACACCTACATGTTATAGGAGGTTGGAAATCCAACTCTGTCTAGATTCTTCAGTTCTCTAATATGCTTTTGCTAGAGCACAAGTGACATTACCCTGCTGTCTCATTTTTTTCCGTCCAGTTATTTGCATACTGAGATGATCTTCCTCAGCTGTCTAGCAGCAATCAAGTAGCTGGCAAAAAGATTTGTTTCCTCTAGTTTTAACTCTCTTGAAGGGAGACATCCAATTTAAGCAAGCTGTTGAGGTGCTTGTGTAGCATCCAGATGGTAAATGATTCCACCTCTTTGAACTTTGATTTCTGGAGGTGCCTCTCTCTAACTGGTAATGCCTAACTGTTAGGTTATCCAAATTAGTAGAGATCAATCTCAAGCATAAAGGTCTAAACTCCATCAACTATGCCTGCAAAACTGCATGTGCAAATGAGGGGTCATTACACTGACTCTGCAATTGAAAAAAAGGCTTGTAGTGTCTTTATTTCGAGTTCTGAAAAACTGAATTTATATAACATAAGCATATATGTAAATACATACACATGCTTTTTCTGGTACGCATGCACCTGTCCAAAAAATTTACCTTTTATTAATACCTACATGTGCACAGGCACACAGAGATGTCAGAGGACATAATGCAAAACCAAACAGATAACTATTCTTCAAATGATAACCAGAGGAGCACCACCTCTGCCTGTAAACTATTCCTGGAATTTCCTTCATTTTCCATTCCAAAGTACGTGTTATGTGCCTAAGTGGCTTTTATCCACTTATATTGAAGATATTTATGCGGCCAGATAAGCAGTCCACTCAGCTGGAATGAATAATAAAAAGGAAACAGTTATTTATGTGAAGAATACATGATTTGGATCAATGGAGAAAAGACATGCAGTTTTGGGATTTGCTTGCATTTTTTTTTTTTTTTTTTTTTTTTTTTTTCCTCCTTCCAGGGTGTTCAGGGAAATCCTGTGACTGGGAAACATCTGTGTCCACCTACAGAGGTCCCCTGTGAAATCTCTGTGCTCTGGCTGATGGCTACAGCTGGGTCTGATTCCCCAAATACACCTTCACTTCAGCCCCTGCTCAGTGAGCTGGCATCACATAACTGGCTCCCTGCTCACAGATGTCTTCTTGTGGCGTCATGGAGCTAGATATCGAATAATTTATTTATTCGCTGGGTAAATGAATTTATGTTGAGCTCCTTGGTGCAAACCCCGAGCTGGCATCTTTAAGTTTATTCAAGGCATCTGTTCTGAACCCAGTGCCCTCACTTGCACGAGGTATAGTTTTCTTGTCTTGTGGCTTCAGCAGTGATTTACAAAACGCAAGCTGATTGCAAAATCCTCTAATTCTGATTACAAAGCAGATGACATCTACTCTACATGGAGATAACTGTCAAGGTGAAATTAAGGTGGTTGTTTCAGTGTTGAATTACAATTATAGATGCAGTTAATTTTCCCAACTTTCCTTTTTCACTCAGGATTGTAGGAGAAGAGGAAAGAGTCAGAAGATGCTACCTCATCAAACCCAAACCATTTCACAAGGGAGCATGTGAAGTCTAATGGTGTCTACATCCCAAAGAGAGCTTCAGTTGGATTAACTCTGCTACACAGAAACATAAAAAAGGCATAAGATCCGACACATCCTAGGAAAAGTATAAATTGACAAAACATGAGAGGATCAAAGATCAGAAAGAAAAATCATATAAATTAGTAAGAATATATTGAATAGGTTCATGGGCAGTAGGATTATCACAGACTGGTGATGTTATTTTTGACAGTACACAGCTTTGTTATGGAAATTCATACTAAGGAGTATTGCGTATGCTAAAAATGCTTTTATATTGTGGGGAAAATTCATTGGTGGAAAAAAAAAAAGTCTGCCCAGGGCTATTATATGCAAACATGTAACCCCTTGTTCAGGATGTTCCTTGGTTACAAGATGCTGATAAAAAATTAATACACACTTGCCCAAGTTCTTAAGTTATTTCCTAAATACCTGCTATTGTCCTTGGTTGAAGGCAGGAGAAAAGGCCACATGGACCTTGGATATGACTCACTAGAAGCTGTTGTCATGTCCTTAAGGCACAAAGCCAGTTCAGGTGTCACCAGGGACATAAAAAGTAGCTGGAAAGTGTTCTGTAAGTGCAGTAACAGGGGCAGAAAACAAAGGGAAGGATTGATTCAGTGCTCAGGGGAAAGAAAGATATACTAATGATGCTCCAGCAAGAGTTTAATTTATTCTTGGTTTTCAGTCATTGCTTGGCTGAAGTCAGTTGTCATGGCCAACAGTCATGTTGAAAGGGCAAAATTTCAGCTACTGTAGGGAAAGAGCAGGTTAGAGAGGATTTAGGCTGTTATTTTTTTTTAAGTTAACAATGTAGATGAAATTCACCTGGAGGTACTAGATAGATGGCTGAAACACTTTATCTGTGATTTTGGTGGAGTCAAGGGGGACAGTGGATGGTGACTCCTGCCCAGTTCAAATACCAATGTTCACCATTTCTCTATCAAAACCTTAAAACTACCACAAACGCTATGGTCTCACCACAGGATCAAGCAGGAGACAAAACTAATTCACATAAGCTACTTTTTTAACAGTCCCTTTTAAAATTCTTTTATTTTTATTCTTTATTCCCTCTAATTTGTCTGCCTCCCTCCATTACTCATCCTGCAGAATTTGTATGTTGAATTCAAAGTATAACATCATGAAGCATCATAAAGAATGTAGGAAAAACAGAGTTTATATTGTATTGTTTTTATTAATGTAATGGGAAATTAAGAAGAATGGCAAGTAGCAATTAAAGAATGTTATTAATTGGACATACTAATAAAAAAAAAAAATAAGAGAACTAGCATCACTTACTTTTCCACTGCTATGTAGTATATCTGAATTGATTCGTACCCATTGATGGCAACAAGATTGTCATAAAACCACATTCCTTCCAGCATCATAGTCAATTCCAATGCTGTTAGATATCTATGATTTCTTGTTCTTCCAAGAATAGTTGGGCCAAAGATTGAATTCTGTACATTGCGTGCTGAGATTTAGAAGATGAGTTGAACACTGTCTTTGAGTAGTGGGCACTGGAGTTTACACATTGACATACAAAGCCAGTTACACTAGCCTGTTTCTTTTAAATAAAATCAATACATGTAATATTGACAGTTTCTATGTATATTCTTCTATGGTTGCTGTCAGAAGACAAAACTGTAAAGATCTAGCTGGTGTGAGTTGTGATTAAGCTGCAGTTCTGTACTGTTTAAACACAACTTGTTCACCAGTCTTAAGACTGGTGAAGACTGCAATTGTTTTAATATGAATAAGTAGATTCAAGACTTACCTTCTTAAAGTTTAGGCTGAAGGAACTTCCATTCTCCTGAGCATTTTGCTATGCAAGATACACAGGAACAATTCAATGTTATCACATAATTCAGTATCACATTTATTTGTAATTCATAGAATCACAGGACTTTTTGGGTTGGAAGGGACCTTAAAGCCCCCCCAGTGCCACCCCCCTGCCCCGGGCAGGGCCCCCTTCCCCCAGCCCAGGGGGCTCCCAGCCCCGTCCAACCTGGCCTTGAACCCTTCCAGGGAGGGGGCACCCACAGCTGCTCTGGGCACCCGGGGCCAATGCCTCACCCTCTGCACAAGGAACAATTTCTGCCTTAGATCTCATCTACATTTGCCCCTCTGCCAGTTTAAAACTGTTAGCCCTTATCCTATCCCCACACCCCCTGACCCAGAGTCGTCCCCCCCCCTCTCCTGTCCCCCCTTTAAGCCCCGGGAGGCCACTCTCAGGGTCCCCCCGGAGCCTTCTCTTCTCCAGGCTGAACCCCCCCAACTCTCTCAGCCCGGCCCCCCAGGGGAGCTGCTCCAGCCCCCCCAGCATCTCCGTGGCCTCCTCTGGCCCCGCTCGAGCAGCTCCGGGTCCTTCTGCTGTTGGGGGCCCCCGAGCTGGCCCCAGCACTGCAGGGGGGGCTCCCCAGAGCAGAGCAGAGGGACCACCAATGCTGTAACCCTGCCATAGAAGGTCCCCAAATTTTTCAGGCATGATTTTCCCTTAGTGAAACCATGTTCACTGTCACCAATCACCATCTTATTTTCCATGTGCCTTAGCATATTTTCCAGGAGGATCTGCTCCATTCCAAGTGTAATGGTGACATCTGAGCTGAAAGCAGCTGTGAAAGTCAACACTAGTGCTGTGTTGGGTTTATTGTTTCCTGGATGCTCTAAAGCAATAGAACAATTCTGCAAATGTTCTTCAAAGACTACATCCAGAAGGCCACGTCATTAAACACCTCCTTGGCATTCATTCCATTCCCACTTCAAATTTCTGTGTGTCGTTGTGAAATAACATCTTGTTGCAGTGAAATTTTATTAACTCTTCAATCCACTGGCACAGAGATGAAAATAATACTGAAAATAAAAAAAAATGAGTGGTTTTGGGCTGACTCATATGGCAGAGTGGCATGAAATGGAAGTAGGTTCTAAAGATAAATAATTGTACATTGATATTGATGGCATTGTCTTCACCCTCCCTGTAGGTTGATTGATGTAGATCCATAGATGTTTGCCTTCTGTCTTTCTTTTAATTAAAGTGGGACTAATTTTGCCCTCAAATACTCTTACTGTATGCATACACTTAAAGTCTAAATTTTGTGCTCTTTGCCTTTTTGCTTTCTGTTGTGCAATATCCATTACAAATCTGGAGCCAGATTCACTTATCCCATGAATTATTCCTAAGCAAGCAGTTAAATGAGTTCCCATGAAAGATGCTCTGAAGAGGCAGTATATATTAGAGTCACAGTTTGGTCCTTGCCTTTCTCTCTTCAGAGTGGAAGCAAGACTCAGCAGCCCTCTAGCCAGCACAGTTTATTCCTTGCCCAGCACTGTGTTGGTATTAGCTCAAGCATTTAGAGATCAGGGAAAAGACTCTGAGTTAGTGGGGAGTAGGATGGCTGTCCATGGACAGGTTTTCCTCTTTTTCTGACTCTGATCTGCAGTTTGTCTGATACCCCTGAGAGTCCTTTCCATGGAATTGTAGCTGGACCTGCAGCGAAATGCACTTTGCTCAGTGCACCAACCGTTAATTCCACTCACTAATTTAAGGGTAAGAAAGCAAGGCTGTCAGGACTGATATTCACTGGAAGCCTGTGCTGCTTCACTTCACTCTGAAATGAGCACTGAACAGAGTTTAGTTCTGCACTGGCTGTGAAGAAGTGATGCCAAAAGCACCTCGTACTCCACCATTGCCACCATGTAGGCTTGAACACTCTTTCCAAAACAGTTGTAATAGACAAATAAATTCACAGCTCTCAAAGCCATTTATACTTCAACCAGTGATGAACGTGTTGTGTTTGTATATTGTGTGGTCGCAAATATTTTAAAAAACTTTATTTAAAATTAAGTAGTGCTGTGCTATTTTAAATTCTTCTATCTCTACAGGATGGTGCTGCACAGAGCTTTAGACTTTACCCGTCATCTTAATACCCAGATTAAAATAGGTCAAGATCAAAAAGAGAAGCTTTTTCTTCAGCTCAACTTCCTGAAAGCCCTAGAAATGGGAATTTAAAAGAATTCAAAGATTTTAATTAGAAGTCCAAGCAAAGAGATGTGTTTAAGCAGTATGAGCTGTTTATTTTATTAGAAAATTGGGAAAGACATGTACATAAATTACATCAAATGTTAAGCTGTATTGGTGGAAAAAGTGTTCTGAATAACTAGCATGACGTCATGAAAAATGGTTGGGGGCTGTCACTCACTACCACACACACACACACAGAGCTAATATCACAGCTCAGGTTTATAACCTTTGTTTCATGCAATTTCAACAAAGATTTTGTCTGCAAGGGATCTACATGATTTCTAAAAAGCTAAACTCTATACTTATAAAATTAATGTAAAATAACAATAAAAATACATTTGATTTTTTTATTTGACACTGTTTTAAAGGTTTTTTTCATTTAATTTTGTCTTTTGTTTAATATAGAACTATAATGTTATTGCCAAGCATAAGAAACACAAGGATAAAGCAAGAAGTTTTGAAAAAACAGTAATTTCATAGAGTCTGATGAAAATAGATAGCTCTCTAAGAAACCTTAAGGAACGAGATATACATAACCACATTGCATAGAAATAAACCAGATTTTAATCTGAAGATAATTTATAAATATTATAAAATAGGAAACCCTATGCTTTAGGTACTGATCACAGCTTTTCTCTCTTGACTTCCATTTCAAAATTATGGCTGGCTGTAAATCAGTCTGGTTTTGAAGTTTGCATATGTTTAGGATGAAACAGTGTTATTAACTTATTTATCCACCTGGGCCCATGGTGCTGAAAGTAAGCAATCCAGAAAGTAAGCGATGCAACAGAAGAGCTGCATTTCCTGTACATGGTGCAATAGGTACGTAATGAAAGGGCCCAAGTAAAAGTTACTGTTAAATACCATCTAAAATAAATAAATAAATAAATAAGTCAGTAAACAATCAAATAAATTAATATTTTGGTGAAGTGGTTGTGCATGCATCTTGAGAGTATTTTGAATCTTTTTCATCTTCCACTTGCTCCTCCTCCTTGAAGTACTCCGTCCACTGCATTGGTTAGTGCACAAGTTAATGCATATCCTGGAGGTGCACTTAAATTAGCAGTCTGTGAGCACTCTCCAGGTTCTCCCCGCACAGCTCTAGCTTCAGGATTCAAGAATTTGTACTCCAGAATGAAGAAGCACACACCTTGCAAAATTGCATGCACTAAAAACAGTGCATTTGCTAAACACGCCTTATTACACTTGCTCAGATGCTGGAGATGATTGATGAATCCTTGATGAAAAATTAGAAATAAACTGAGGGTCAGATTTTTACTTATTTTACATTCTGGTGGTACCTCCTCTCAAGGATTCTTTTGTTATGCCACGTGCTGCCAAAAAGCAAAACTCTACTTGCCCCCAAAGCAGCGTAAACTGCACATCTCACTGTACAGTTTATCAACAATTACTGCCTTCAGAATATTCCAAGATGCAGATAAAGACCAAGTTTTCTTTTTGTTGATAACATATTTTGTTTCCAAACCATTCAGAACTGCAGATGTGTTTCCCAGTATTCAGTAATCCCTCTTAAGTGCTTTTATGGAATTCAGCTAAGATACCTCATCTGCAAAACAAACACAATAAAATAAAACAAAGTTAGCATTAACTCCTTATTACAAGATAAATACCATAAAGTAAACTGCTCCTCCCCACAGAAGTCAAACAAAATGATCTGTGACTAAGGTGTTATCTTTCTGCACTCACTTTCCACTTCAGATATTAAGAGAAGCGAAGAAAAAAAGAATTGGTTTAAGATGTAAAAAACATTTTCTGGTGGTGGTGATAATCACATTAACATTTTCATAGGTAGTCATTCATATAGATACTTAACAAAAAAGGTATACAAGAGAGGGTGGAAGTAAACTACACTTTCATACATGGTTTTTTTTTACAAAAAAAAAAAAAAAAAAAAAAACCAAAAAAAAAAACCCAAGAGAATTCAGAATTCCAAACTTTTATCCTGGTGTCATCCATTACATTCTCCAGTTAATTTTTTATTCAGAAATTAATTTAATTCAAATATACTTCAGCAATGGGAAATGTCCCCATGAAATGATACAGTAGCTTTTACAGAACTAATCTCCTCTTTCACAGCGTTGGTGGAATATCATGTAAGTTTCAACACAGATCAAGTACATCGATTTGAGGTTTATTATCTCCTTTTTAGCAGGAGGTAGCCAATGACCAGGAGTTCAAGCAGCAGATCTTGCAGCCTTAGGGGGATGATTTCTATGGAGGATGCTCCACAGAGCAGGGATACCTCACTATTAGTGGAACCTTCTTAATGACATATCTGGTACTGCCTACTGAAGGTTCAAGGCGATAATTGCAGTTCCCTTCAAGTCCAGTTAAAACTGGGTTCTGCTGGGACCCTCACCAAAACTGCTCTGACTTCTTAAGTCTTTCTTGGCTGCTCAGCATTGTACCTCACACCTATCAATCCCACAGGAAAAGGAGGCAAGAGGAACATTCCTCTAATCCAGATAGTGAAAGTGAAATCAGTATCTGTTCTCCCGTGATCTTTCATTATTTCACACAGCATTGATAGTCCCATAATTTACTTTTTCTAATTTTCCATTAAGATCTGGGAGCAAACAGCTGCACTTCCCTACTAGCAGGATTTTGATGGAAAATGTTCTTCCTTCCCACCTTACACAGTTGCAACGCAGGTTTATCCCATCCCAAGCATCTGGTGATGTTTTGCTTTAGCAAGGACAGAAAATCAAATGCACGGTCCTCAAACTGGATGACTTTTCAGTAACTTTACACAGTTCCAGTGAAGAGTAGACAACAGGTAGATGGTGTAGGATTTGTCTTGTTACCAGCCAGTCGTTATCAGTTGGATGGCAGGATGTACTTCTTCTTTATAGACTGTCCCACTGCAAAGCATGCTGTCCTTGGTTCCCCTAGCACAGGAGCGTAGAAAGGCTGCACTGCTGCAAATGGTGAGAGGTGCCAGCTACCTACAAGGAACAGCACCGTTTTACACATCATGGTGCTTTTTTAAAAAGAAAGCCCCTGAATAGTGGCAAGCCATAGTTAAACATGTGACAGAGAACTATCTTTTACCTGTCACAGTAAAATTGGTGGTTAGTTTTAATACACTGTGCTTGCAAACATGTCTGTGGAAGGTCTATTTGAAAAGCTTCTCATTTTATACATGGCATAGCTGTGGATACTCATCAGCCCCATTTGCAACGGACTTGGTTTTTGGAAGGACTGATCTGTAGAACTGTTCTTGATTTATGCATGTTTCTGACACACCGTTTCCAATCTTTAAATTTTCACACTTTTAGTGAAAGAATTTAAAAAGAGAACTGAGCCAAAACTTTTAAGTTTATCTTGATGCCAGAAGTCACAAGCTTTGTGCGATTTCCATCTGAAACAATAAATCAATGAAGCTGATATCTGCAAATGTCAGTGAGTCCCACCTAATCTCCTTGCTCATTACAGAATATAAAGTCAGCTAAGGTCTGATAGGTTTAGATTTTAGTTCTATGATAAATTGACAGCAATTTTCTTTGGGTTTTCACTAACACCTGTATCCTGTAAAATAACAATTCTCATCCTTACACAATGTATACTTACTTGCTAACATCATTTAAAACAGGCTATTGAAAATAAGCATTTACTACCCAGCAGTTGTTAAAATGCCATTGCAGACTGTATTTAAATTTATACATTACATAAAGAGTAATTGTGTTCTTGTGAGACGACGATGATGATGATTGTGTTGAAAAGATTAAGCAGCAGATGTGTGAACGTAAATGCCTGCCACCTTAGTTTAAACATCAGATGAGCTAAATGGAAGTTTAAATATATTTTGGGGATCATTTTGTTAACTCAATATAAATAATTCTTTAAATTTTATTCTCCATTTGAAGATATGGTATAGTTAAATGTTCTTTACAGCGCTGACATTATAGTAATATTGAGATCATTACTTCAGAGGCAACTAATTGAGAAACACATTAGGTAAGATGTCTTAAAATGCCTAAGTAGGAGAACAGTTAAAATTTGGTGCTTCTCATCAAACCCTGAAGGTACTTATCATGTCTGTTCTCAACAGATTCTACAGCAGCACAGCCAAGGGTTCCTTTCACATCATTTAATACTTAAGGGAGGTTTATAAGAAAGATGGGGACAGGCTTTTTATTAGGTTCTGTAAAGATAGGACAAGGGGTAATTGTTTTAAATTAGAAGAAGGTAGATTTAGACTAGACATAAGAATATTTTTTTTTTATGATGAGAGTAGTGAAAGAGTGGAGCACGTTTCCCAGAGAGGTGGTAGATGCCCCATCCCTGGAAACATTCAAGGTCAGGCTGGACAGGTCTCTGAGCAACCTGATCTAGTGGAAAATGTCTCTGTTCATTGTACAGGGGGTTGGACTATGTGACCTTTAAAGCTCGCTTCCAAACCATTCTGTGATCTGTAGCCTGTTGGGATTTCTCACCTTCTACCATCTCATGAGATCATCAAGAAAACACCTGCTGGACTGAACATGACAGAAAACAATGATGGAGTCAGAGGTACCTCCCAACAGTTCTTCACTATGTTTCTTTTGATAATTCAGTGAGAGTACGGGAAACACATTCTTACATCACACCTTCACCTCCCTGAGCCTTATCTCTTCCTGCAGCCCCTCAGGATGTGACCTAAGCACTCAATGTCCCAGGGTGGGAAACCCCTTCAGTCCACAGCATCTGTATTCTGCATAAAATAACTGAGATTTGCTGGGCCAGGAACGGAGCAGCCATGGGTCAGGCAGTGGATGAGAAAAGGAAGTGCTCAAATAATGAAATGTCTGTCAGATGTGAGGTCACACCTCAGCTGCTGTGACTTCTTGTTATGAAACACCCAGACGTGAGGAGAGGAGAGGAGAGGAGGGAAGAGGCAGGTACCACAGGGCTTTCTCTGTAGGTGGTTTGGGAAGACAATTTGCATTGCTCAGCTCTGCCCATTCTTCTAGGCATGGCTGAAGTTCAAGTGTTGCATCCCAGGACCCAAAACCACTTTGAAGTTGTGGATTGATAGGATGGCTGCACTGCAGTACATGTTAGAGAAAGAGCTGGTACCTGTTGCTTCAATGAAAGAACATAAAGGAAATTGTAGAAAATGGCAGGAACAGGCTCTTGAACAGAGCATGTAGATCTTCATTGCCCTCTGTCCTTTGACACAAGCTTTCTTCAACAACTTGGCTGCCATGATATGGAGAAAAAGCAGTGTTTCCTTCCAGGCTGTGATGGATAGCCGTAGTTGGAAGGAGCTACACCAGCCATAATGTATTATAAAATTGTTTTTAATTTAGAAGAAAAGATCAAGGATTGTTTCCACTAACCTCAACCACTTTATTGGTTTTAAATCATATTAAGTTGCTGTTCTTGTATTTGGCATTTTCTTCTGGATGTTTATTCTGATTCGTCTTGGCCTCCTGCTAAATGTACATCAAGAGTCAAGAATCAGTCCGAAACTTAATTTCCCCTATAAAAAATAAAGAGATATAATTATATTTAAGAACACGGTATAGAAAAAAAAGTAGCTGTAATTTACTTCTATGGGCAGGTATAGAGCAAAACAATTTCTTTAAATAGACATATCATGTGCTGCTTGAATAGACCATGTGTATGTAGTGCTTTCATACAGCTTGAAAAAATGGCCAGCAAGTATGTAGATTACTGAAGCATGCAGTGTCTTACAGGGAAGTGTTTTGAACTTGATGCTGCAGAAGACAATGTGCCCCAATATGGAACGTGAAGACAGCCCCGGGGGGCTCAGTACCTTCCAAGCTGTGAGTCTGAGAGACAAAGTTTTATACATTTGATTAGCCTCATACTTATTTTCAGACTAATGCAAATAACATCTTCATATCACATAACTGTGAAGGCAAGTCAGAGGGAGGTAAATAAAGAAAAACTCCACTGAACTTAGACCAAGTCACAGCTGTAAGCACAAGAGTGTGCATGCATGTTTATATATACCAACATCATTAACTACTTCACTGAGCTTCTTCAAGGGGTGATGTTGGGCCTTGCAGTCCCCAGGTGATGTATTGATTCTTTAGAAGTTAATCAGTGAGTTGGATATATTCTACAAGCTTTATAATTCATTGTATTTTAGATTTGGTATTGTAAAATAGCATGACTTGGGCTGGTATTCAGAATACATTCAGAAAACTTGCAAATAAAGCAATTTGTCACTTTAGAGTAGCTTTATTAGTGACAGTGTCCATATTAATTAAACTGATTAAGAACACAAGCAGTCTCATAAGAGGAACAGGTCAGGACTAATTTTTTCTTATGAGGGTTCAGTAAATAGGTCACAGAGTTAATAACATCAATACTAATTGATGAATGTGCTCTATAAATCCAATGGAAGTGAGTGGTACTTATTTAAAAATTAGACTGGTTATAAATGATCTGAGATGGGTTTAGCTGCCTAATTTTAGGCAACTAAATTAATACACTGTCTCCTATCACTTTTAAGTAATACAATTAATATGGGAAAATTAACTAAAATTTCCTGTATCCTGATTGGTGAATCACATCCTTATCCTTCTGTAATGAATTCTGTAAATACCATCAGCCAAATTAAAAATTATAGCAAAGCACTTAGAAATTTTTCCTGTAACCACCCTTACAAAATGTGAAAGGGAAATGATGAAAGAAAGAGGAAGAGGAAGAGGAAGATGAAGAGGAAGAGGAAGAGGAAGAGGAAAAGAGGAAAGGGAAAAGAGGAAAAGGAAAAAGAAATGGAAAAGGAAAAGGAAAAGGAAAAGGAAAAGGAAAAGGAAAAGGAAAAGGAAAAGGAAAAGGAAAAGGAAAAGGAAAAGGAAAAGGAAAAGGAAAAGGAAAAGGAAAAGGAAAAGGAAAAGGAAAAGGAAAAGGAAAAGGAAAAGGAAAAGGAAAAGGAAAAGGAAAAGGAAAAGGAAAAGGAAAAGGAAAAGGAAAAGGAAAAGGAACAAACACATTTGTGAATCAGACATCCTGCCCCGCTCTGTTTTGAGCAGCACTGTTTACAGCTGCTATTAGCTCCTTCTTTTCTGACATGCTTAGTCAGTCAGGACAACCCCAATTCATTGCCTTCTACCTTTGCCTATGATTATCTCCTCAATAGTCAGCTATGAGAATAACATGGTCCAAAATGTGTATAATGACACTGCATTTTCAGTACATTTATGTCAAAGATAAACTTTGGCCAAGCACATCAGAACCTTTACCAATGAAAACAACTGCTTCAATCAAACTTTGGTTGTTTTTAGATGCCCTGGAAGCCTCTTTCATAATCCACAGTCTGGACATTTTGGATGATTATCTGAATCAAATCTTTTTACAATTTACCTATTGCTAGCAGTCTAGTTTGTGCCCAGCGCTAATAAGGACAACTCGATTTATCGTACCATTTTGTGACTTATGTTTCTAGTCAATGATGTCAGCAGCAGAGCCATTTTCAACAAAATCCTCTTTAAACCACTTCCAGTTTTGAAAAGTGATCACTGACTCGGTCTAGCAGATTCAGTAACATCATCCCATAAACAAAATACAAGATGAAAATCACTGTTTTATATATTTCCTTGTTAATATGAGATTTTATACTTGTTCTAGACCTACAACTGTATAATTGCAACTAATAAGCCAAGTTTTAAAATTCTTTGATGTTTTCTTGCTATGTAAATGCTACAGATGTGCATACAAGCAACAGCTAAATTAACATCTGGACTCTGGGAAATACATTTGTTTTGTTCTCTTGCCTTTTGAACATATCAGCTGACAGCTTTTAAAACAATTTAATGGGATGTTATCAAACAAAATAATATGCATAATTTACCACATTTTTTGTTTATTAACTATATTTTCCAGTGAATAACAAATGATGACACTGAACCTTGTCAATATGATGCATTTGAGTAAAGCTTTCATAAGTCACTCTAACATACTTGATAAGAGTGAGAAATTCCACTATTTACAAATTATTATTGCTCAGCCACCCTGGTGGCTGGCATACGGAGGAAACAAACAGTAAAAATATTTTGGTGATGAGAGAACTGTAAGCCATGCAAGTTCTTTCTATAATTATTCTTTTCTAAACTTTGTTCACATCACTACTCAATAATAAATGTTTATCACCCACTTCTTTATCTTTGTCACAGCTCACTGCACCGCCTCACTTTTAGACAATACAAGGAAAATGTAGAGTATTATATGTACAGAACAGCTCAACTTTCCCTCATTCCTGCATTTGGACTGTGATCCCTAAAACTGCTCCTTACTTACGTGTGTCTATATGTGGAAATATGTTGCAAATAACTCTTTAAGATATTTATTTGACTTTTTAATGTAATATCAATATACTATTTCAGTAAGTAATTTTTTTTTTTTTTTTGATGGATAATAAATTAATCAATTTTCAATAGAATAGCTGCTGGACATTTGATGCAGATCCTGGAAGACCGTGGCTCCGCGCTGCTGAAGTGTTTTAGCACCCTGGAAAACAAAGCTGTCCATCTCAGGCAAAGCGTGCCCAGGGCCAAGATGAGCAGGCACCTTCCCTGGGCGCTGCACAAAGCAGCACGATGCTGTGGACTGACAATCACTGGTGAAGCAAAGACAGGTAACGGGAGACGTGGAAATTAAGGCTGAGGCTAACGTGTCTCCCCCTGTGAGTTAGTATCTGATGTGCATGGCTGTGATGTTCACAGCTGCACCCCGAAACTGGATTTTGCACTCCACAGTCCTTTCCTGCACGTGCTGTCTCAAGTGGGGAGCAGACTCGAAGAGCTGCGAGAAGATTGCTTTGGCATGAATGTCGATATGCCTGTTTTCAGGAATTTGGCCTCAAATTTCATATACATTCCATACCATGCTATCTTTTCTTGAAATATGTTTCATTTTCAAAAAGTAATTTTGAGGTGTCTATTTTAAATCAGTTTGCAACATATTTCACTCCTCCCTTAATCTGCGGCCTGCTTTTTGATGGGTTTCCTGACTGCATCTCAATCTACTGTTGATTACTAACATCTACGAACTATCATTTGCTAACATTGTGCAAACACAGGATATCTGATTTCAGCACCCATAAATATAGCTGATAAAATCAAGCCTTCCTGCAGCTGAACTTGCTAAACAATTAAGTATATTTAGACAAACATTGCTGAAAATAAAACAACATATATCTGTAGGGTGAGCAGAAGTATTCTGGAAAATTCATCCATGCTGTAAAAGATATTAAAATATCCCAGCTCAGCAATAGGAAAGAAAGAATTCTCCAAAATGCTACTGCATTGGAACTGCACACTCTGTACCAAATAACAAAAAGCTACACATGTCTATTAAAGTGAAAGAAAAATTAGGAAAGCAGATATCATCATAGCCACTCGTTGGAAACTCGCTGCCAGTTTACTTAACAACCTCTGCCTTGTTCAGCTGTTTTCTCTCCAACCTGCCAGTAATCTTAAAGCACAAGATCTGTACTCTTGTTTAACCAAAATCTCAAATCCACTGGAGCCAAAAGACGCATTTTCCCAGATTAGATGTAAGAATACCTGAAAGAAAACCCTTCAAGGGTTGATGATCACGCTGGCCAACCTACTCCTCGCCATCTCTGAATGTTTAAAATGATCTCTGCATGAAGAGCTAGGAAATCCAAAACAACACTTGTGCTTGGAGGATTAATTTGCTTTTTATGCAGCCTAAACAAACTCCAGTAAGGGACCTTACTGAAGTGGTGGGTAGGACTTATTATTATCTCCAGTTAGATCACTGGCACGTTGCAATTTTCCTTACCTGCCTCTAAGTGGCAACAGGTATAGTGTTCTTCCCTGCAGTCCCCAAAAAAGACAGACTCCTCTCTAACTGTAAAAATAAAATAAATCACTCAGAGTCTCTTCTGTCTGGATAAATTCTGGTCAATCAGCATAAAGGAGGGAAATTTCCCAATAGTATTATCAGGTTGCTCTTAACAGCAAGTCGGACTGGACCATCAGAAGTGGATGATTAGTGAATCTACTTGTTTGTGAAACTTACACTATTGTATGAATTTTTTACATGCTAATACAAGAGTGACCAACACTCTCTAAAGGGGCTTGATCCAATTCCTATCTCCTTGTGTTGTGGGAAAGACAGAGACCTCTGCTTTGACCAGGTATTTATTTTTGCTTTGTTTTTAAGAGTTTTCTCTGACATTTTTGTAAACAGCATCGTAGGAATATTTTGAAAAGGCAGAACAGTGATGGTCTACAAAGTCTGACCTAAGAAAGGAGAAAGATATCAGAATGGGGAGTTTCAGTACCATTGTTTGGATGGAAATTTGACACTAATACCAAAGCTGGAATCCTGAAAAATATTATTTTTCTAATACCAAAGATGCCACACAGTTAAGTTAGCCTAAGAATAGCATTTATCCTGTCTGTCAGATAAATCGTCCCATCTTCCACTCCTTTCTCTGCTGAAAATGCAAATCATTGTCACTTAGGTTCCATTATCACAAGGCTCGTCCTGACCTCATAGACTGAGTAAATACTAACCCAGACAGCAATAAGAAAAACTATATCCTGCACAGCCAAATTCACAGCTTCATTTATGTCTATACATAGACACACACCTGAACAGCAGGTATGTAAGCAATCCTCTCTCACCCTAAAGTATGATAATCAAAATCAGTCAATAGGAGACAAAAAGCTGTGTGTCTCTTCTAGCTGAGGAGCAGGTACCTGCAGAAGCAGCTGTTCAACAAGCAACTGTTATTTTGTTTTGTGCAGACATGACAAATTATAATGTTGAGAATGGGACAGGAAATGAGAAAACAAAACAAAACAAAATCACAGAAATAATTTAATTATTATTCTTACCCTTTAAAAAAAAAAAAAAATGTATTTTGCTGTTATTCTGAAAACCAGTAAGAAGTTACTCCATGCACTCCAAAGGTTGTTTTCTGCATCATTTCTGGAGCTGCCATACCCTGATCCTAATTTTTTGATGCACAGAGATGGGCTAGTCTCAGCTAAGGTTTACTTATTGTGTCAGGACTTCATTTCTATTTTTAGTGAATAAACTGATGGATTCAAGTAACACAATATCAAATCGAAAGTTTCTTTATCCTGTGATCAGAATATATGTAACATATTAGCCTTCTACTTTAGACACTAACTTATACACTAATGTCTCTGGAAGATACAATATATTTGGAGGACATCTGATGTACTGAATCAAAATCTTTTGCCATTTATACCTATGAATGCTGAGAAAGCTATGCTAGAATTTGGCCTACTGTTATTTAATAAAATATTAGAAGAAGATAGATATTGTTCTGCAGACTGCTGCTAGCTAAGAAACTCTTCCTTTATTGCATAGATTTGCTTGCACAAAATTAATTTGATTTAACTTTTCAAGGTTCTTTTCTAAATTTTAAAAATGCACAACCTTTGTCAAGGCAGTGGTAACATAATCAAGAATAACAGTAAGAAAAACAATGGCTTATAAAGAATTTAATTTTCATTTTATGTCTAAGTTCCACCACATACATATAATTTGCATCTCAATCATATCTGTCCAACATATCAATGCACAGCAAACACAAATGCTCTGAGAGAATGCATGGATTTATAAATATAAATAGGCAATTACATTACTAATCCACTGGATCATATAACATTCTTAATCAAATCATTTGGCTTGAGAATGAAGAATAGTAAAGAACCTCTAACACTTTCAAGAAAATATAAAAATTACAACATGATCTAATTTAATAGTCTTTGAAATGGGTATTCTTAACAATTCAGTCTTGACGCTGAATTGACGCTGCTTCACTTTGCTGTTTTACAAACTCCAGGAGGAACTGAAAAGTTTTATCTTTTCTGGTATGTTCACCATTCAGTACTATTTACAATCAATGGAGGAACCTAATGAAAGCATTGAAATAGCAGAAATATATTACCATGAACAACTATCATATGCTCCCATAAACTTTATGTTTTATCTTTTGAAAAGCTTCTGCTATTTAATAAGATTTAGCCTCTTACTTTTAATCTCGTATTGCAGGAGCAAGAAAAGACCCAGTCGTGCTTCAGCATGTTGCAGTGTTGTCATGGATACACAAGTGTGGTCCATCACTTCCACCAGTAAATAAACAAGATTCTCAAAGAGCGCTTGGCAGGATTTACTAGCTCTGTAGTGTTGTTAGCTGTACAGGGCTTTAAATAAGCAAATGGTTTGTAGTTTTAGAATAATATGCAGGGATGTGTAGGGGCACGCACATGTGATATATCTTCCTTTAGAAAAATCAAAGGGTAAATATTATGCTGTGTAACTTTCCTAATTTTTTAATTCAATCTATCTTTGCTTCTTGTTTTTCAGAAAACATTTGTAGAATATGTAAGGGATCATTCTCTAATGTGGCAGGCAACTTGGGGTAGTCACCTACTAACTGCTTAAACAAACGAGTTATGTCTATGCAAACAAGTACAGTAAAAGGTAGTTTGTTCATTTTTATGGGGAAATGTCATTTTAATGTGGCAGCACAGTGTGCAGTGGTATTCTCATCGTCTTTACTAAACAAAGTATTTTCTTAACCCAGAGACTACCAAGATGAAATTCAGTCTTAACAGCACATCTGTCAACAGCTGTAACAGGCTTGATTTAAGACTAATAAATCAGCATTTTCTGTTGATGAAGAGATGTAGATTAAATGCCCTAGGCTTGTGTTTCAAAAAGTAAAAGCACAAAGAATGCTATATTTAGCATAGTATATTAAGATTCCCAATAGAAAAAGTCTTATCTAGGAACTCCAATTTACTAGATAAATGAAAACAGAAATGTCAAATTAAATTGAATAAAAAATTCAGGTCTAAAAGCTCTAAAAACACAAACCTTTAATACTTTGAAAGAGAATTTACTGAAATACAGTATTTCTTTTATTTTTCATAGAGAGTTTAGAAAAGTAGGTGCATCTTTCTTTTCTTGGTCAAAACACCTAAACTGTATGATGATGAATTCAGGCACATATGCACTACATGTATGACTGGGATGTTCTACTGCGTTTAATTGTTGGCATATCTTTGCTGATTAGCTTGAGTAAACCTAATTTAAGGCTAGACAGAGCAAATAATTCATGATGAATAATTTATTTGATAAATGTAGCCATTTTTTCATCTCTTGTCATATCTGTGAGCAGATTGCAAGGTAGGTTTGGGGTTATTTTTTTTCGTATTCTATGACTTAATCACCAGTATTCAAAACCTGCAATGAACTCATCAGTTGTCTTTGGCTGGAGAAGCCATAAACTATGTACCCATTCTTTTATTTTCAGAACTAAGTCTATAGAGTATTGAGTGATCACTCTATCTACCTGCGGAGGTGGTTGATTTTATCAAGGGTTAGGGAATGACCCTTAATGATCTGGGCCAAAGCACCTTACCTTCAAGTACACATATGTTCCTGATGAGATCAGGATTGTCCAACATCTCCATCAAGAAAGGTCACCAAGATTTTCTAACAGACTTCTTTCCAGGATATGAAATTTGCTTTCCACAAATATCTTGCCATTGCCACTCAACTCCTACAATATTTACCAAAAGCGAACAGAGGGAGGACACAAGTCCAGTGAAAGCAGATTAATGTGATGAAGGGATGTTTGTGATTTTGTGTGTTTACTTTTATCACTTGCCCCTTGCTACTTAAGAGGTGACGTCATCAAGCCCTCTGTGTTTCTTGTAACAGCCCTGTGAGCTATCTGAGGCAAGAACATCTCTCCTCTGCTCAGAAATCACACAGCATATGGGATGCTCAAGGAAATAAATAATAAATTATAATAATTAGTGCAATATTTTTTCCCATTAGTAATTCTTGAATGTGACAGAAGTCACATTGCCGTTACATATGTAAGGATTACTAATGCAAGTAAAAGTTACAGGATGCTACCCAGCTGCTGTAAGCATGTGTGGGGCTGAAAAATACAAATATCTTGAGTTGCTAATCTACATGATTAAACACTTGAAGCCCCATTTTAAATAAAATAAAATAAAAAAAGTTGGTGAAGGCGGCCACAATGTGCTTGCAGAAAAACAGCAAATATTGAATTACTAATTTATTCACAAATTAAAGCTGAAATCATGACTTTTTTTTTTTTTTTAAAAAAAAAGGGAAGGAAATTAATGGGACAAAAAAGACCACTGTGGCTTCTAAGAGAGAAGAAAGCATACAGATATCCCTCAGAAATTAACCTTCTTTTTAGGTTATCGCTTTGAAGGCCTAAATACAGGTAAGATTTCCATCCTTTGCAAAATAGCACTGCTGTCAGGGAGTAGACACCATTTCTCCTTCCTCAGGCAGCAAGTACGGTCTGCAAAGCTGCTCTTTAAACTACGCATCCAGTGGCGACAGAGTTAATTTAAATTTGATAACAAATGGCTCTGCTTTTGAAATGAATGTAGCCTGGCAACTTCAACTGAGAACCCTTCATAGGGCCTCAATTATGTATGCAGCTTCTTTGAGAAATAGTTTCACACATCTGACCCAAGGCCTGCGATGCTGTTGCCATGAAATAAAACTGTACATCAGCAATGGTTCATTTCTGTACAACCTCCACATTTCTGACTTCCCCCCACCCTGGGTGCACAGGTAAAAAACATAAAAAATTGCTTATTCTGGACTGGTTCTTGCATTTCTTGCATCATCTCATCCACCACCATCTGAATACAAATTTAGCACGTACGATCTTTGTTCCAGCATTTAACCTGCATGCTCATTTTTTTTTTTTTTTTTTTTTTTTTAAGGAATTTTCAACCACTCTACTGGGCTGACTTCATCAAAGCCGCTGTGTGAAACCAGAGAGACAGACAATGGGTTAAACACCCACACCATTTCATTTTTTTATTTCCTCCCCCCCCGCCCCCCCAAAATGGCTGCTTTGTCTGTGTGCATACAGCAATAGCAAATGTCCTTCTGTTATTGTACAACCAATTTGATGTGTCAAGTATTCATATGCTAATGGTGGTACAGTTTCTCACTTTTTCGCAGATAAATTGTAAAGATTGTTACAGACAGTGAAACACAAGAATAAACAGCTTTTATTTCAGATGTGATAAATTACTTTCCATTCAGATAACATGCAACACATGCTACTGACCATTATTGTTTCTATTCATTGCAAGTGTGCCTTCTGCTTTTTCTTTCCAAGAACGGTTAGAAAATATTTAGCAGATATATCCAGAGTTCATGCAAATAATTTAATTTCCTGAATTTGTTTCGCACTTTCATTATGTGAAGTTAATTTTTGCTCAGTTTGTACCAGCAGTGAAAGTTTTGCAATGGGCACAGATATCATCCTCCTCTATGAAACGTTCATAATTTTCTAAACCTTACAATAGGTGGGATTTGTAGACTGGGATTTTTCCTCTTACAAGTTAAAAAAATATACTATTGTATGCATGTCCAGAATACATTACTTAAGAATGCCATTGGCAAAGGTTTCCCTAAATATAGTATAAAGCTGGAGCAGAAGAAAACAATAACCAATGTCTTTTTGTTCTGTTGCAAGATCAACATTTGTTCACAACCCAAAAGGTAAGGAGTTAAATATGATCATTTAAGTTTTGCACCTGAAGTAAAATAGGACTGTTTTCAGAGCCCATATTTTATAAATATGGAACAAGTGTCTGGCACAGATAAAATAAACTTGCTTATTAAGCAAAGATTTTTCTTTTACAGACATAAAAATGGGTTTGCATTTTTACTGATAGAAAATGTGTGGGTTTATGTAACATAGTCAAGGATTAAATCTTTGTCCTCAATTTGGACATGAAAACACATTTAGATAATTATGTTGTTCCACAGTCAATTCATAAATATGAGGAATTTCTGAGTTAAACCCATGAGTCCAGACGGACACTGTTAATTTAATTAGCCACCGGCAGACATCTGTGTTGCTCTACTGAAGTCCATTTTAATGGCACTGCACCCTGCCCCAGCCCAGAGACAAGAGTGAGGTCAGATACAAATTATTGCTCTACCTGGGAGCTTTGTATGTTAGTGCTTTTCCTTCTCTTTGTCAAGGTAGAAGGTAAAACATCAATGCCAGCTAAATGCATGAAACACCAGGTCACTGCAGACATACAGTGAGAAATTAGGCAGTGCAAAAAGTAAGACCTGCACCATGGCATCAGCTCATCTATAGCATGCTGTCCTGTATATTTATGACATAAAATTTAACCAAATGAGTAACTCTACGCTGGGTGATTTCTTTGAATTACAAAGCAGTGTGAAATCAAACTGGTACGTAACATGTACAATCAACTGTTGGCTGGAGGTCAGGGCAGTAAAGCTTGATTTATAAAATACACGAGCTTGTTTATTTCAGATGTGCCTCATTAAGGTTGCACTGATCTTGGGGATCTGTTGCTTCATGAAGGAAGTCAGAGGTTAGGGGAGGAGTTGGTTGCTGTGGCACTTGAAGAGGGATGTTGCGTGTCACACTTGAAGCAAAAGCATTAAATCCCCAGTCATGAAAGCTGCAAAAGTTACAAGAGAAATGGGGATGAAAGCCTTTTCTGAGCAGCTGGCATGTGAGCCACCACTCCTCTACTTCATAATGAAGTGAGCATCATTCCTCACAGAACGTTGGCACCCAGTTAGTATCCTTGACAATAAAATTTGTTTCTGGAGAGATGCACTTACACTCATATTCAACTCTATAAAAGTGCAGACTCTCTGAATTAGCTTTCCTGCTCTATGTGTCTGCACTGTGAATTTATTAAAAGCTGGTGTCCTCCAGGTGTTTTCTAGAAGAGTTGGTTTTTGTGAATTCCTTTTACAAAGCAGTTGTACCAATGCACCAGGATGTCAAACTGAAAAACGAATTAACCTGACCACCCATAATCTCCTCTGAGAATTTCTACAGGTGTCTGAAACAGTGATGGTTGGAGCACAAAAGAAATGCCACAATGTCAGACCCCTGTTTTTTTCTGAGAGGAAGAAGGGGAAAACTGAAGAGAAATGGACATTTGCAATTTTGGTGTCCGACACATTCTGCAGTAAGGGCCATGGAGCTGATCTACGCTGCCCTCAGAGGGCTGATGACTCATAATTCATCCCCTGCACTTGCAGGCAAGTGTGTAGCTGCTTATTAAAGAGTCTGGTTCTGCAAACACTCCTGCACTTGCTTGACTTTAAGTATGCAAGTAATCCTATTGGGGTGAGCTGTCAGCAACCAATCCTGGAAGCAATGACATTGCCAACATCTCAAGACTAATATGAGAAAAAAAAGCAAAGTCCTGATGCCTTGAAGGATGGTGAAAACAAATTTTCACCATATTTTTTATCTAGTTTGCTCTCAGAAGATTTCGTTCACAATTTAACTTTTTTTTTTTTATATATATAGCTGTTTTTGCAGCAATCATGAGAGAAAAGACACAAAATCATGTAAAAAGAGAACAAAATGTGAAAATATTCAACACAAATATTGCTCCTTTGAAGAAAGAAAATACTTAGAATACCGAAGAGTCAAGGGCTTTTTCTTCAAGTGTGACACACAAAAATTACATTAAAATAACAAAATTTATACTAACCATGACAATTTGTACCTAAACTATGAGAAAAAGCATATTTTCTTTTTAATAAGATACTTTCTTCCAGACCTCAGCCAAAAAAAATAATGCTTGCAAAGGCAAATAAATGTGCATAGTAAGGGTTGATCAGTCCTTTAAATACAACTACTAAGAATATTCATTTGGAAATGCTAAAATCTACAGCACTGTGTTACAGATATGTGCAATGAGTTTCTATTTTTAGAATAGTTACAGAACGATCAGGAAAATATGCGAACTAAGTTCTTCTAAAATTGACAAAGAACTGGATGATACTTTAGTTCTAAAGATGCTGGAGGAAGTTTTGGGGTTCCTGCATCCCTGTTAGGAAGTGAGGAAAACTGCAGTAGGGAGAACAAGAATGTAGACCCTCTCCACACCCCAGAGAAGGTGCTCCGAGGAAGCAGAGGAGTCCAACTGTGATTTACTCCACTGTGATTTGATGCCCACTCTGCAGCTTTTGCAGTCACTTCTCCCCGCAGAGGCCTCGGTGTCATTTTTTCATCCATGCCCCTCTCTTGAAGCCACAGGAGAAGGGCACTCACATTCATAATTATTGTAATTTTAAAATGTTAATCTCGTCAGAGTTGCTTTCAGTATATGTTGAATTAAAGTTTACTGAGAAATGTTTAAGCTGATAGATAGTGGATGATAATCAGAGAAGAGGTGACAAGCAGGTCAAGGAGAAGATGTACACAAGGTTATAACTAGCATACTTTACATCTTTGCGAAATATTCATCTAAAGCCTGACTGCAGATGTTTTACAAGCAGCATTTTTTTTTTTTTAAGATTAAATGCCATAATCAATTAAGTTTTTCACAAATGACAGGAAGTGATGGACTCATATATCTCAGCAATCCCTTCTGCCCACCCCTGTGTGGATGCAGAGGGATCCATCTGCAATGGGTGCAATTGCTGAGACTCCATGGAAATGGCATATTTGGAGAACTGAGAGAAGCAGCACAAGAGGCTCAGATGCTGGTGTGGTCCTCTTACAGGGATTATGGGGGGCAGCACCACACCATGAAACAGCAGAGCATCTTATGTGACAAAAATGCATCCGGTCAATTCTCTCCTCATCTCATCCCAGTCTTGAGCAGAAGCTCTATCTCTTTAGGGCCTCAGATGAATAGGGAGAATTTCTGTGACCCAAAGTCTTATTTCTTTGCCCCATAGCAAAATCTACTTTCCTGGGCTGTGTCTCTTAATCGGGATTTGGCCCTTTAATTTTCAGGCACACCATGAAATTCAAAAACTATATTACTGTTGCGATTGCGGTTGTGTTTGCAATTGCAAGTACTATTATGATCACGATTACTATTATGATTATTACTATTGACCCATAAATTCCCAAAGCTTAAGGCTGCATGACTCATCAGATCACACCAGTCCAACCTCCCCAGCACCACAGGCCACTGCATTTCATCTTTTCTCTCCTGCACTGAGCTCAAGGACCTGGGCTGTTTGACTGAACTGTCACTTGTGAGTAGCTAAAGCACGTCTTCCAAAAGACACACAGTCTTCATGTGGGAGATGGAGATCCTGCAGCCTCCCTCAGTAATTTGTCTGATGATTGATCAGACTCCCTGGCAGAAAAAAAAAAAAAAAAAAAAAAAAAAAAAAAAAAAAAGTGTCTAATTTCTCATTTAAAGTTGTTTGGCTTCAGTTTCCATCCACTAGTTCATCCCATGCCTTTCTCTTCTGGATTAAAGAACCCTTTAGCACACAGTCTGATTTCCCCATGAAGGTACATACACGCTGTATTCAAGTCCCCTCTCAGACTGCCTTTTGATAAACTCAATAGATGGAATCTTTAAGCCTCTTACTGTAAAGCTTTATCTTCAATATAAAAATAATTTTGAGGGGTCTTATCTACTGCCTTTCTGACTTTGCAACTTCTTTAACAGGACCCCATAGCGGAACTAATTTAATTATGATTTTACCATTGCAGAGTGCAAAGACAAACCCTATACAGTGCTGTACCTGCATGGAGAGCACCACAATTTCCTTGCCACAGCAATGCTGGAGTTTAGTGTGACACTGAGATTTTTTTCTCAGTCACTACTGACTAGGACGCAGTCCCACATTTTGCAGGCACTGCTTGCTTTCTACACACAGCTTTCATACATCTGTATTAAAATGTCAGAACAGAGTCCACTTATTAAGTAAAGCAGACCATTTTATTTGATTGTCCTCATCAGTGTTTATTATGTCACCAGCAATTTTAGAGTTACAACCAAATCATTGATGAAAATGTTGACAAGCACTAGCAGTGCACGTCTTCCCTGCAGGTCGCATTAGAAAATCTTTATTTTCACATTCATATTTTTAGAACCACCCATCAGCCAGTTCTGAACCCACTTACCATTTATTTGTCTGGCCTTGGTGGGGGGAGAATTGCTCTTCTTTTTACATGGTAAAAAGTAGTAGTAGTAGTTTTATTCAGAAGTTAGGTCTGTTTGACAAAATTAATTTCACTTAATCACCTGTGAGCTGTCCTTTAATTCCCTATCAAGTGATTTGCAAAGCAGCTTTTTTTCTCACTGACTCAAGTTACTGGGGTAGGACCACTTGCCCTTTCTGAATATTGGCACAGCAACATTATCCCATTCTTCTGTCATTTCCCTGGTTATTTCAAGGTTTATTAAAAATTAACGTCAGTGAACGAGGGCTCTCTCCAGCCAAGTCTGTTAGCACTCTTGGATAAAAGTTATTCAGACCTACTGGCAGATGTTGTTTAATGTCTATTAATTGACTGGAAAGTACTTAATAACCTCATTAAAGGATATTCTTATGTAATCATTTCCAAATGGACAACAGAAAATTTTTTTTGCTGTTTCTGGGTTACCTGTCTACTAGATATTTGCTAATAGACTATCAATGTTTGTAGATCTGTTTTGTTCCAGTTTTTGTTTTGCTCTGTTTCATTTTTTTTAATTTATAGATCTATTTTTGTCTTTTTCAAATCCTTGTATCTGTTTCTTTATTTCAGTAAAGATATCATGAATCTCTTTTTGGTGCTTTAAACTTTTCAGTTACCTACACAAAAATTGTCTTTCATATTTATTGCAATCCATTTTCTTTGTTGCCACTCTGTAATATATTTGTTTTAATTTTTAAAAAATTTCTGTAAGCTGCATTCGCTTCTCCACTTAGTGGACAAAAAATGGCATTGCCAGTTTTTCTTGTGTAATCATGATTTTTGGCCGTGTTACAAATTCATCTTATAGAGCCCTTAATTTTCATTTACTCATTTAACTCTAAACATTCCCATCCAACGTATTCTTGCATTTTCTCTATCTGTGAGACTTCCAATTTGAAAGCATGACATATATGTTATATTACTACTTGAACCT
Source organism: Tyto alba (assembly GCF_018691265.1). Lineage (NCBI taxonomy): Eukaryota > Metazoa > Chordata > Aves > Strigiformes > Tytonidae > Tyto > Tyto alba. The sequence goes on along the minus strand of NW_024881275.1, from coordinate 4,527,556 downwards.
TGTCTCCTTTTAGTCACACTGAATGCAATCAAGTAAAAATCACTGATTCTTGGGCAGCAACCAACTTGCAATGATTAAATCTCTCTTTTGTCCATCACACTGAGATCTAAAGTAGGGTGATTTATTACTAGACACTTTATCTTTGGAGACAGGGAATGAACACCTTTAATTTTTAACAGAACTGTCGATACACTGCAGAGGCATCTATTTTGTGTGGCCTACGGCAAGTCATAAGGAACTTACATATTTTTTGCAGTCCATTTTTCTGTTTTTCACTTTTACCTGTCAAGTTATAAATGGATTTTTAAACTGTTGATGAAACTTTTAATTTTATTAAGACCTAAGCATTAATAGTAATGCTTACAGTAAAAACTATACCTAGTGTTAAAAGTGCCATGCATAATAATTGTTTTCTGGAACTGGTCAGGAATGAGCCCTAATTGTTAGGTAACAATTAATAAAGGAGAACATGCAAGGAAATATTTTAAAAAAGCATTAAATTCTAGTTAAAACTTCTAATAGTTTTAATATAACACCATGGAATGCTATAAATTCAATTTTCCCATTTAATTATGTAAGATGGAATTAATAACTTCTGTTGTTCTTAACTTTTTCCCTCTTGTAATTTCATGTTATCTATTTAAATACAATTACACTCTGTCCAGAATTCTGAGCTTTCAGTTCAGGTTTTTCAAATTCATACTTCATGCAATTAGCACCTTATCTGCAAATATGCAAGTCAGCTGCCTGAGTTTGCACTTTATTTGCAAATACAGTAGTTAACCTCTATCTCAAATCTTGTTTATCACTTAACATTCAAGCACCATTTTTATTTGCCATTGGGACTGCCTTTCAAAAACTGATAGTTTAACATGCTATGTTGAACCTGAAACAGTGAATATAAGGTTGCTTCAGGATCAATTCCATATGTGTCAGCTCCATGAGAAATTTGATCTTCAATAATTTACTAATGTATAGGAAAACCAGGCAAAGTGATCTGTGTTAATGTAGCAATACTCTGTCCTCAGCAACAATGGTTTCATTATAAGGTCTCAATTAAAAGCAAATAAGTTAAGAGCAAAGTGTACTGAGAGACTGGTAATGGACTGCAGTTATCAGTCCTTCTCGTCTTCTTGCTTCAAAAAAGTGCAAGCTCTGGTTGTTAATTACAAAACATGAGAAATTTACAAGGAGATAACTTGGAGGTAGGAGTTCCCACGCACTGCAAAATACAAATAGGAAAAAGACAAGAAAGAGAGACATGGGTGTTGATGACCTTAGAGATTCATTCAGCTGAATACAGGTTTTATAACTCAAACACCTCATAAAAAAACCAAACTTTTCAGATGACTTCAGACATAGTTTGAAGGCCATGTGTGACAGAAGAAATGAAAGAGAATATGTTAGAGCAGGAAATAAGAAATTATGAAGCTCCAGGTCTCCCCAGGACAAATCATTCTTGAAATGTGACCACTGTTGCCATCTCCCCCACTGCCCTATAACATCTAAAGATGCTACCCGAACAATAGCTAAGCCCTCTTAGATTACTTGTATTTGCCTTTAATTTTGTAAACTAGGATCTTTGTCATACTTTCAAATAAAAACAAAACAAAACAAAACAAAAAATTGTATTTCATTCATGAAGGTGAAATATGAAAGGGCCAGACTCATGATTCGTGACTCCTAATATTGCCTTTTCCTTTGGTAAATTCTCCTTGTCAGTATTTCACTAGCAGAATAAAAAAATCTTCTGTGTAATGTTTATAAATTACTGGCAAAATACGTAGCTCAGTGTCTCCTACTAAAAATATAAACAATCTTAAGTCACTTCCCTCCATTTCTTCTCAGGAGTATTCACACAGTTTGACTTTAGGCATTTAATTTAGATGCTTTAAATCAACCCCAAAGTCATTTAACTCTTTCCAAGATATTGTGATGGTAGATGTGTTGAGTCACATCTGAACCTAATGCCCTATGCAACCTTTTCTGCAGCATCCACCAACAATAAACCCCAAAACCTCTGTCCTTGTTTTTTTTCACAGTACCTGTGTTCCTCTTAGAGTGTTACTATTTTGTGTGTGAGTGTGTGTGCTGATTGTTTTGAGTACATGTGATTCAGTTGTTATTATCAGCTCCGGATTTTATTGTAATTGTTGCACTTTGGGGATGTGGTGAGGGAGGAATTCTTCATGTTCCAGAAAAAAAAAAAAAAAAAAAAATTGGATCTAGTCAGAATATTGTAATTGAGTTCAACCCTAAGAGCTCACAAACTAGGAAAAAAAAAAATAAAATAAAAAAAACCCGCCAGCTATAGGCATTTGCTTTTCTTTTTTAAAAAATGAACTTAAATCCACAGCCGTTACTATAGTGTCGGGGGACGGAGGCTGTTGACTGTCTGCTTGGCATTGACTCAGACTGTTGCCTGAGCACTGAAGCAACCTACAGGAACAACCAAATTCTTCCTATGCCATCTTCTTTCAGATGGACACAGCACACAGGACACGACACCTGCGTGAGATACAGGCCACAGTTAGGGTCAGAAGCCTGACCCTAAGGGGTAAATCTAGCCCACCACAACCATTCAGGTAAATTTAGGACCAGTTCCATGTCCCTGCCCCTAGCCCACAGTTGGTTTTGACTCTCAAGTGGTCTTCTGAAACTTGGCTCCAATGGAAAGGCTTGTGGTATGCAACTGCCATAGCCCACCATGATGATGTTGCCTCCGAGGGAACAGTTTGGTGGGATCCAGAATCCCCTTGCAGACCTGACATGGCCTAGAGGAAGAGAATGGCACAGGAAAATAATGAGAGCTTCATTTTCTCTTGCACTCACGCTGCAGCTGCAGGAATAATGATAGCACAATTTAGCAAAGACTGAGTCTATCAGCTCCTGCTTGGCAATTGCTCTTACTATAAATAGGGATAGATTGCTTTTCAACTAATTATCAGAGATTCTGTTATTGGAGATGAACTAATAAAAATGTATATGTAGCATATTCATATCTGAAAGTTAAGATTTTTTTTTTGTTATTATACATGAAATAGGATTATGTTTTTGAGTGTCCTTAATTTAGTTCACTGATTACTCTTACAAGGTGCTTTACTGTGTTCCTATGAGGTTGCCTCTATTTTCTCTCTAAAGGAAAAACAGCTTCCTCCCTGATGATTTCCAAGTTTATCTTCTTTTGCTTAGCAACTGTTACTGCTGTTGGAGTGCACATGTCCTAAGAGGAGACTTACAGATCATCCTCAAATAAATGAATCACGGGGCCACGCAAAATGCATTGTACAACAGCAGATGCATCTTCCAGGTCACTCCTCAACAAAGCCCTTATTTATTTGTATTTACTTGATACATATAACATCTTTGTACAAGATGTCTTGATACTTGCTATCTATAATAAGAAAAGATTTTGGTAAACACATCCATGCTGTCACATCATCGAGTAACTCTCCCCTCAAACAAAAACAATGATGATATTCCCAACTTAAATGTCACATAGCTGCAGGTCTCATCCTGGTAGGAAGCAGACAGACACTGCAATGTGTAATTAGTACTGTTGACATGAAAAAGGCCATAATTAAGCAACAAAGGCAGCATTCCATTAAAGTTATTGTATAACCTCACTCCTTTTATAGTGGTGGTGTGACAATTTCGGTATAGAAAATATATTCAACATACAGTCAGTATGTCATTTTACATTGCAAAGACCGATTCTGAGGAAGAAAACCAAAACTTTTTTTTCCAAGTCTTCTCTTTTTGGAGTTTAAGTTTATTATATTTCCTGCATTCTATTCAAACCTGAATTCCATTATTTCTGTTTAATAAATATTATAGATCTATTTCGCTGTTCTTGTTCATGGAGTCTTTAGGAAACGGCAGTGTGAACAAAGCTTCATGAGCCCAATGGTCCAAGTTAAAGACAGTGGGATGCAGAAGAGTGATTTTAATCTAGCCTAATCTAAGCTAAAACGTCCTACATAGCTTCATTTAGTCTCTACTGGCAGAAAATCTGAATGCTTACTGGCAGAGCCAATGTATAATAAACTGCAAAAAACCTCATGTAAGAGTGGTTAGTATAATGTTATCTCTGAGTGTGACACCATATCTATGGGTATTAAAATATTTATGAACTGGAGATCATTGTTTATCTATCTATAATTTTCTGACTCAAATGATTTCCAGACACTGGAGTGCTGTAGAGGAAGGGGAAGGAAGGAAAGAAGGGAAAATAATGTAATTTTGCTCTATTTGTCTTGATCTGCTTTTATTTTTCCCATATGTACAGTGTGTATGCTTTTCTCATTATAGAATATAGAACTTAGTTGAAAATTCTGGATGGAAAAATGATTTCTTATTCACATTTAATTGCATTTCTTAGTTCCTATGTAACGACATATAATTTAACAGGTCTAGAGCTGAGACCAAAATGTGCACAAACTATGGAGGGACCAGAAAGATAGATGGAGAAACTCCTTTCCAGCAACAACTCTGTGGCATGTCTTGCCCCCACTGTCTAGAGTCTTCAGCTACCAAGAAAGGAGAACTGTCACATATAATGCAAGGAAATCACATCGGACACGTGCAGGATAAAATGTAGAGGAGCCTCCCAGCACTGTCACCCTTTTTACTACATATCTCTGTGATAAAATAAGCAGGAGAAACAAGAGAGAAGGAATGGCCAACAGCAAAAAAGGGAATTAAGAAGTTTCAAACAGAGTGTGTGTATCTTTTCAGTTTTATTTCTTCAGCTTTTAAAGTGTTGTCAGAAAAACATATAATTTTAGTTCTTCATGTATTTATAAAATTACATGTTTTCTTTAAAAAATCCTTCTGGAAGTAAATGTTCCTTCTCAGTGGAAATCTCAGTTCTGTAGCTTGATAGCCAATAGTCATGATTAACTGACAGAAGGAGTTATCTGGAAAAATTGAGTGGTTCTTCTGGCAGCAGCTTTTAAAACTTGGGCACACACTTGCTATAGGCAATCTAGATTTTGTCTTTCTGAAAAAAAAAAATCAGATTTTTCTACCACAAAGAATCTGGAAATGTAGCTGCTATGTCTATCTCAGCAATACGCCTGTATCACAGAAGCACAGGTCAGACTTCGTGGGCTAAACTTCTCTACAGTTACATTTTATTTACCTTTGAACTCCTTTCCTTATGCAGCTGGTGTATGTATGATATCAAATTAAGATAGCAAATTATCTTGTCATCTCTGCTATTTTGTGTATCTAGGTCAAATAAACCTTTCATCACAAGCCTAACAAAAGACCTGTCCCTGAAAAAACTGTGGTTCTCCGGAAAAACCCTGTTCATCCCTGGCATTTTGTGGGGATGTGCTATCCCATTTAGGTGGTATCAGACAAAGAAATTAAAAATACATTTGTGGGGCCAAAAAAGATAATTATTTCCTTCCAATAAAACCAGTTATTTCAAATTTCCTCTGTTTCATACTTCACTTTTCTCCCTATTCTCTGGCCAAAATACTCCTCATCTCATCAGATTGTATTTCAGAGATTTCTTTGCTTCCGTGTGTAGTGATATCACTTTGCTGTGTGAGTTCAATGGGAATGGAAAAACTGCCTCCTGAAGTGAGAGGAGACATGCAGGCATGCTGGGGATGGGGATGACATGCATTCCCCAGAACTTCTGGACTGCATCTGGAGCTAAATGGGCCCTATTGTTTTCTTCAGCACAGGCCAACTGATATCAACAGCCTCCAGTAACCTGACACTACTGTAAGTGCAATTATCCCATGGGAGTAGGAGTTTTTCCTGGGTCTGAATGCGTCCAGGGAATGCAAGGTGATCTCTGCACAGCACTTGATCTGTGGTTTAGCCAAAGGCTATATTATGTAGTCAATCCATATTGATCATATCCATATAGATTTTGACTAAGAGCTTAGTTTGTGATGTGTCCAATGCCCATGATTTGTCTGGAGTTGCACAATATTTCAGGAACTACAGAGAGAAGTGCATTCCTGGAAACCAAGCAATTATGTGAAAAGAAGAAGACATCTCTGGTTTTATTTTAAAAAAATGAGATTTTCTAGTCTTTATGGCTGCAAGGAGAAGCTGGATAATGTGACCTGGATACAATCTAATGACTTGAACTTTAGACAGAAAATAAATGACATTAAGTTTTTTATTCTAAAATAATCTTTACAAAAAGATCTGATCTCAGGGGATGCAGAGGGAGTTGATTCCTGGATTTTGAGGTATCCTCTAGCATTGTTGACATATTTTCTCTGCTCCTCCATTTCTCAGAGACTACAGGAGGATTTTCAGATCCTGCTGTAGATTTTCAATAAAAACTTCCTTATCTGGTGAGCAAAGATAACCTAGTTTTAAAAGCGTGTCCTTGGTTTGAAGCAACTCCCACCTTTGGGGGGAAAAAAACCCAAACACACAATAAATCAATCAAAACTACCAGTCTGAAGCCTTCACCCTAATTCCTTCAGAAACCCCTCAAAGAAAAGTTTAGGGACAAAGGAGGGGAAAAAACAACATTTCAAACTAGATTTAATTGTCTTAAAGAGCTTTTATATACAGAACATTATAGTTAAAACAGCGGAAGTCAGAGATACCTTAATGGCCTCCAGGGACAGGATGGTACTGACTTTTCCCTAAGAATTAAACGTGAAGACCCATAGGACTGGACCTCCTCTGCCTGGTGGCATGGTCTGACCCACAGACTTGCAGGAGGCTGGCCGTGGTAGTGCTGTAGGTGAGGAGAACTAGTCAGGACTGACCACAAGCAGTCTCCGTGACCGTCATCTTTCACTTACAAAATAAGGTCTATGTTTCTCAGACATCTGGGCAAAACCAAACTTCATCATCCAGTGACAGTACCAGACCAAAGCAGACAGTGTAGTCATGGTATAGCTCATCAGAGAGCTCCAAATAGCTGAAATTGCTCTTCAGAGCAAGTAAGAGAGACTGTGACTTTTGTCTCCTCAGCCCCAGTACTGGTGGTCCTCAAGGACCAGACCCTCCATCACTGAGGCATTAGACATCCTGGCTTTCCAGGACACAGACACAGGCAGAGCAAACAGGGGATGATTGCCATTTGCTGCTACAGAAGCCTCCTGCACCATTTCTCCTGTAATTAGATCTGGCTGATCACATCTGTGTTGGTCTCGGATACCTTCAGGAGTCTTTCGGAAACTTCAGAGAAGCAGTGTCCAGACAAACTGTGGTAGGCAACCCAAAACTTTTCAGGTTTTCCTGTCCGGAATCAACATGACATTCTAGGAAAGAAGTATCTCCTGCCCCCAGGCAGCGTTCTAGCTGGGTATTGTATAAGGATAATGTGCTTTTATGAATATTTCTTTTCCAGTGTTGCTGGCAGATCTGAACTGAAGGTTGAGATTGAGTGTGTAGGTCAAAGGAGTCTGACCATTCATTCTGCTGCCCTGATGCACAATCTGTGAAGCTTATGTAAGCAGAACAGCAGAGACTGTAAGCTGCCAAACAGGAAAAAAAAAAAAAAAAAAAAAAAGAGGAAAACATAATGTACCTGTTGGTGAAGGAAGATGTGGAGCTTATCTATGATGCCCTCGACAGGTTCACTACAGATCAGGCTCGAAACTTAATGAAATCAGTGAAAATATTTTCATTGATCTTGGTGGGATTTGGATCATGGCTAAATGGTTTAAGACAGGTTGAAGAGGAGATGGAATAATATATGTTCATATCACATATAACTGCCTACCACAGTTGCAGCATGTAAGATATGTACAATATAACATGTATACTTCAGAATTTATCGGTATCAGGGAGGACAATTATTCTAACCAGTGACCTTATTTTGAATGAAAAAAATGTGGAATAAAAACATCTTAATTCATTTCACCGTGTTTATAACACTCTGCAACAGAGATTAGGCATAAAAGCAAACACACAACAAAGCAACCATTGTACCTTGTGAGTAGCATGTAAACTAAGCTGTTGCTACACTGTTAGTATCATTTACTTTCAGATTTCCTGCTATAATACAATAAATAAAGACTTCTCTAATTCCATCTTGACTGATATAATTCAGACCGCCATAAAGCCAATTTGCACACACATAAGCCTATGAAAACAATGTTTAGGTCTTCATAAAATTCTGCTAGTTGACTACAGCAATACTGTACAAAGTAAAGGAGGATAAGGGGATATATAAGGATTTAGGACTAAACTGACTAGTGCAATTACACCCTCACAAAACAAAATCCCCATTTGTGAGTTCTACCTTGCATTGGATTTCAGAAGGTCCAACTTTCAGTGAAAGATATTAAACCTGAAACTAGCTCCAGATTTAGTCTTATTCCTATGTGGGGAGTTAGATATCTCCAAAACACAGCACCCAGCTTACTTCCTCTGTTCATAAATCAAGAGAATGCCTTTCCTCTGACCTTGCTTTATCTATGATTTAAAAAGGAGCTTTTGACTGGAACACAGAGGATCAAATATTTTAGTTAAGCATCTGGTTACATTCTTAACAATAAAGAGTATTGAAGCTAGTTCTCCACATGGACATGGTCTAATCACCTTCCCTCCCTTCCCTTTATAAAAATCTAAAGAACAGTAAACATTTGGAAAAATAAAGAACTGCAGACAAACTGAGGAGAAGGAGAGGAAGCAACAACAAAAAGAAATGTTTTATGTAATTAACAAAGCTATCCTGAGAGATTTTTAACTAGCTAAAAGATAAGTCTTTCCTCTGTTAAATACTTTTTATTTTTGACAGAATACCAATTCTTTTTCAGTTCAACAGGGAATTAGACTCAATCTCAGTCATCTGAAAATGCGATCTGACCAAAAAGGATTAGAAAATACGTTACTTTGTGGTGTGCATGATCACTCATAACACCTTTAAACTAAGTACTTTTTCAATTCTTATGAAATGTGACAAGCAGAAAAAATTTAAAGAACTTATAAGATAATAAGAATTATTAAGATTATTCTATTCACATGAACTGCAGTGAAGAACTGTTTTGAATAGAAAGGAAAATTGTAGTTACTGTGTATTTTACATAAAAGAGAAATATTATTGTATCAAGAAACAAAAGCTGCAATTCATATCAAATTAACAGTTAACTTTTATTTTTAAAGTTTAATATTCCATCAAAAAGGAAACAAATCTTTAACTCTTGCATCTAAAAACTTCACCTTGAAGCAATTCTGTTATAAGAGGTACAACGACCTCACTGTATGTCCTGGTATGTATAAATTACCTTTCAGCAAAACAACAAATTGAGTTGTCTACCATGTAGGTGATACTTCAGTTGCTTTCTTTATACTTTAACAGCTGCTTGGAGGATGCAGAAAGGAGAGAAGTTAAAAATACTCTTATTCTACATGACCTGAAGAGTTATTGCAAGTTAAACATTATTTGAAGAAAGTATTTTATCAAAAGCATGAAAAAGATTTCAAGATTTTTCTATTTTTGACTTTGGTATATTTCCATGGGGAAACATGAACCGATACAGGAAATGTCAAAATGTAGGCAATTTTATGAGATTTAAGAGGAGCATCAGGTCCAATATTATTAAGTTCATTGATGTAAGTTTACCAAGACTTCTGATGAAAGGTTGTCTTTTCAAAGATTCTTTGTTCAGAAAAAATATTGGGTTTATAACATACGGTCTTGGACATAATATATTATAGCACCTTTGTAGGTTGTAGTATTATTACCTACATATTGAAAGTTTGATTTCTCTTTGATAACTTGACAATGATGCTCCATTTTTATATTCATCCTGGTTGGGGCTGGACTAGAGTTCATGTTCGTGTCTGGCAGTGGGAGGAGCTGCAGCCCCCTGAGACCCCAGGGGCTCCCCAGGTCCCAGTGCCCTCACCTGTGTGCGGGGGCGGGGGGAGCACAGCTGGAGGGCTGGGTCCGGATTGGCCGATATTCCGTGTCATGTGACATTGTGCTCACTATATAAAGGCAGGAGTGGGCCAGGAGGGGCTCTTACTTCCCTGAGTGTTGCTGTGGGGCCTTTGTGTTGGGGATCGGCAGCTGGGAGCAGGCGGGTGTTGGTTGGTGGGTGGTGAGCAGCTGTATTGTACATTACCCGCTGATACTGCTGTCACCGTATTGTTCTGTCGCTGTTATTAAACTGTTTTTATCTCAACCCACAAGTCTCTCTTTGCCCCTCCGATTCCCTCCCCATTCCCAAGTGGGGGAAGGGTGGGTGAGCGACTCCGTGGAGTTTAGCTGCTGACCGGGCTCAAACCACGACAATATTATTCCTGGTATTTCACAGAATTTGTTTCCTGGAGCTGCCAAACAACAAGCAACTAGAATCTCTGTATCAGAGCACAAGTTTTTCACACCAAAAAGCTAAGGTGGCTCAGGCGTGACTTTGATATTTAATTTTCAGTTAAAAAGCAGAAAATGTACACAAAAGAAGCACAGAAACTCTGCAGGGACTGTTGCTCTTCCATAACCCTTTGCTCAATCCCACTCCAATTTAGACTGCAGCATGGCTTGAAATACATCCATGAACAAGCACTTCACAGATTTGTGCAAGTTTTGTTTGTGATCCTTAAAATCTTTTTTCTCTGACTGTTTTTCTACAGATTTGTTTTATCCCCCTATCATGCCATTCTGTGTATTTCAAATTCATACCTAGTTCATTGAGACAAATGGTGGAGGTCGGTCACATGGTGGCCATTGCACAGTAGTTTTCTTATTTTCCTCACTGAGCCACTCTGGTTCAAAAAGAAGCTCACCTCAGCTTCTCAGAAAAAGAGAAGTTGCAGTTCATCTGAATTTTCTAATATAACCAGACCCCCTCCCTGATTTTCATTTTAGTCTGCCTTAAAAAGACACTTACTCTAGAATTTCCACAAGAGAAGACAGAAATAATCACCTTCCCTCGTGCCAAATTTATTCACATTTTTGTGCCATTTTCCATGTCAGTATGCTATAATTTTGTTGTTATTGATACCAGTTAATGGAAATTAATCTTTTTTTGTGCATTGTAGGTCAATAAGCATGCTGTCAGTTCTGAGTAAGCAAACAAAAATTATGTAAATGTAGAAAAATAAGTCTTCATGCATCTCCAGTCCCTAAATCAAATTCCTTCTTGAGACAAAGCTATCCTCATCCAGGTGGCTAGTAGGCCTCTGTTGTACTGAGTTCTAGAGTATTCTTTATTTTCATCAGTAATGCATTTATTTATGTTTTATATTTGACATGACCTAAGTGTCTGTAATCAATATTCCAGGGAACATTCTTTGTGACACTTCATGGCCAGATCACTGAAGCCTTGTGAGTCAAGGGCTGCTCCTGTCCAGCCTGACCTCTGAAGGGATGTTGTCATCCTCAGCAGACTGGATAAAAACAACAGTTTTTTCACCTACACTTCGCTCACTTTTCACAATTCCTTCCTCCTTCCTAAAAAAGAAAGATGCCCAGTAAGACAGCATCTTTCATTCCTTCTCCTTTCCCTTGTGTGAGGAAGCCCTTTTGCCCAGGTGATTCCTGAAGTGAATCTACAAGTTTCTGCCAGATGTGTTTTTTGCCCTCAGCACCTGCCAAAGTAAGCTGATGTGAAAAAGCTGAGACTCATACAGAAAACCTGAGTTACATGTGCTCCTCTGCTCTGGTGGGATGCTGAAAGAATGGGGTCACTGTTCTTATTAGTTGCATCTATGGCAATGTGCTCATAACTGAGAAAAATTATTAATCTAAGAAGCATGTTCCACAAGTCTGGTTACAGTGTTTTTGTGCTGTACACTACCATTTGCCATTTCTTGTTCTCAGGAGAGTCTGGTTAGGGAGGGATCATGACCAGGCAGGTAAGGGAGGATAAAATATGTAATTATGGCCCTGATCTTTATCCAGTGCAGTGGTTCCCGTGGGACACATAGGGGCCACTGAAATAATCTTCAGGCTGATCTAAGTTGTATCAAAAACTATCTGAGCCCCCAGACAGTTTGTGAGTGAGGGCGTGCCAGGGTTAATCACCCTTTATTCTAAATTTGAATTTGTTGCAGTTGTGTAGGTTAGATCTAATTGTTTTATTTGATGAAAAGCTGAAATAAGAGGTGCCATTCAAAAATGTGGCATTGAAAGAGATACAGTGCTGGTGGTAAACTAGAACTACCTAACGATGTAGGAAAATAGGTTGGAGAGATAAAGCCTACTCCAAGAGAGGGGGAGACAGACTATTAACATTTGAATGTCTTATTTTCTTCTTCAACATTTTTTGAGTAAATGGCCAGCCTGTGGGAGGAGTTCAGCCCAGAGAGGGTCAAAGTGATCAGACATTGAAGTGCTCTGTACCAAACTGAGAATCCTCTCCAGGAGAGGAGCATAAGGAGTTACCATCAACAGCTCAGACAATCTATCTGAAGCGCTGTTCATCTTCTCCAGCAACTGCTGCCCAGCCTCCTCTCCATCAAGAGTACATCATGTGCCTGGAGATGAGAGCAGGATAAGGGTACAAAGCCATCAAGTTTTAATAGAGCAAAGGTGTTAGGAAAGGAGATAAGAGCACAGAAATAGGGAAGAATATAACTGGTCATGATGGAATGGGAAGGGGAGAGAAGAACTTGTGGAGTCCTCTAGTGGAGTCAAGAATAGAGAGACATGAAGCTGAAGAAAAGGCAGGAAAGACTGTAAAATCAGCACCTGAACAGGGAACAGAAGTACAGTTATTTTACAAATATAACAAATACAACATTTGAAAACATATGCAGAAGAGGGAAATCACTTGGTATCCAGACTTCTTGATTCTATGGCAAAAGAATATAAGAGCATGAGACTTCAGAGATGGAAGACAGTGTTTGTGATCTTACAGGAGGTAAATATTAATGATGAAAAGAAAGATTGAGTTTACATTATGAAAAAACATGGCTGTAGACAATAATCCCAGTAGATGTAAACTGTCAGAAGTAAAGAGCAGAATGCATTAGAGAAATGAGAGACACTACCAACTTGTAAGTCTTGGAAAGGACACAAGCAAGGGGTGGAGGTCAGCAGACAGAAGGGATTTGGTGTGAAAGATCACAGAGAAGGATCAACTCCAAGTACAGATGAAGTTGAAAGAATATCACTGCAGTAAGATGTGAGAACCAATGAACTATTTTAGGACAAATTATAAGATAAGGAATAGGAAATGAGAGGCAGCAAAATGGAAGAGCTAACTGATTTTATGATTAAAACTAACAGAGGAGAGATAGGGGGACTTTAAATACAAATAAAGGGGGTGTGAGCAGTTAAAATCAAAGGGGAGATACAGTAAAAGGTGTGTAGTGACACCATTCACAATGGAATATAATCAAAATTATTAAAATTCAGTTTTTACAAAATTATATTGTGTGATTGTTTTTGCAATAAACATTTTCATTAAAGTCACTTATTTACGTTAACTGAAGCTCACAGTAACCTATTCTTGCTTGACAGGTAGACAGCTGAGACAGATAAGTTGACAGAGATACCTACAAGCCAGAGGGACTTGGGGTGAGAGCGAAGAATGACTGGCTGAAGGACCAAGAACATTGGCCTGGAACCCTCAATTTTTTTAGAACTGCCAAACAAATCATCCTTGTGAAATGAAGGCAATTTAAAAATATCTGGTTTTATTTTGATATTTTAAATGTATGTTAATTTTAACATAGTCTTAAAATTAGCTTTATTCTAGGATTTTAACCCTATGCTAAAGTTTGTCATAGTATGAGTCACAAAACCATAGAGAAGTCTAGGTTGGAAGGGACTTCTAGACATTATCTGTCCAAACTTCTGGGCCTTGAATTAGGTTATCTAGAGCCTTGTCAAGCCAAGACTTTAATATTTCCAGCAAGGTCAACTCTGCCACTTCATTGGGCAAACTGTTTCAATATTTAAGAGTGCTCTTAGTGAAGCTTTTCTTATATTCAGACAGCATTTCCCCTGAAGCACCTTGTGCCCCCTGGTCTCTTGTCCTGTCACCATGCATTGTTGTGAAGAGAGGACAGCTTCTACTCTATAACAACCTTTTAGATATAAGATTACTTTGATCCCCTGAGCCTTATCAGCCTTATCAGCCGTATCAGCCACAGGCTGAATAAACCCAATTCTTTCAACGTTTCTCCATATGTCAAGTTCCCCAGCACTCTGATCACCCTGTTGGCCTCAAATTAGACCCACTCTAATTTTACAGTGCCTCTCTTGAAAATTTAATATCCTTTGGTAATGTGAAAATATAAATGGATTGTCTCCTGTGAGCTGATGAAGGAAGGACACCTTTGTATGCTAATCCTACTAATTCTTTTCGATATCTCCAGTAGCCATCTGCTTTATCTTCCTTCCTATCAACAACTGTGATAATCCACAGCTCCTCCGTTTCCTTTCTGAGTCTTTTCTCCTCCACCATCAGAATACACACAGGTTTCCTGCCACAATAGTTCCCCTCAGTATTTACTCACATCGCCCTCCCCCATTCTTTACTGAGATTTGTTTTGCATGATGTTCAGGCAAGAGGCAGTACGTGCTGACTCTATCCATAATGAACGACACGTTGGCTTCCTTATTTCCTAAAGGGTACAAAGTGCTCTTTTTGTTTTTTTTTTGCAGAGGACTGTTTGATTTAAGAGTTTGGAGAAATAAGATATATTATGCTTAGGAGGAGATTTCTTTCTGGGAAAGTCCTTTATTGGATAAGCATACAAAGGCTTGTGATCCATGATAATCAGAAAGTAAAAAGCTAAAGGTAAGACTGAGAGAAAACAGGAATAGACAGAAAGCACTGTCTGCTTTCAGAGCAATTAAGAGATATTGTCAGCAAGAGATCAAAAGAATAATTCAAGAAACGTGATGTCATGGGATATCTGTGTCTGTTAATAATGATACTTATGATTTATTGTTCTTACTGATGACCTAAAGAACATGCAGAAACCAGGGCAAAAATAAAAATCAGAACATGGCAGGTGGGGGCTTATTCAAGGGTAATCTTCAGCAAGACTTTTTTATCTTTCATGACTTTCAGAGCTGAGATTTAGAAGTAAAAAGCCATTCTCTGGTTACTTGGGTAGACTTTGAACTGAAATAGGTTTTCTTCACAGTATTTGGGTTTCTTTGTTCAACAGAGGCAGTTGCAGCTGAAACTAAGCACAAAATGTAATGCCAATACATTCACAGTTCTGTTTCCCAAGACAATTAAATGTATTTGTTCACCAGCTTTGGCACAATTTTAATCCAGATATTTAATCTAGGTTCATCACAAGGTTGACAGCCCACAGAAGAAGCAAGTAGTGATCTGGAACTGGATAATAAAACAAAATAACTTGGAAATGTGCAACTGTGTAGATCTGGAATGAGAAAATTTAATTTAAGATAGGAAGAGCTGAAGGACTACACAGACACTCTTCTTCCTTATAAATGTGAGCCCTTACAGGGAGAATTACACCACTTTAGTAGGCACATCAGGTCTGCGATCTTCAGCGCACAGAGAGTGTGGCACTGCTACATAATACTGTGACCTTAAAAAATGTGACTAAAAACTGCTGGAAATGGAGGATATGAAGCCCACACACTGTCACCAAACTCAGAAAGAGCCAATGAACTGGAAGGCTGCTCCACAACAAAAGGGGGACTGAGATATGGACTTCTGATGGCCTGGAACTCAGAAGAAGAGAAGTTTCAAGGAGCATGTAAAAAGGCAATTAGGGAGTCTAGGTGGCTGGACAGGGAACAAGAATGAGATTTCTGGATTCCAGGAAAAAAACAACACAGAGGAAAGGGAATAATCATGAGAGAACATGTTCTGCAGGAGAAGAATAAGTAGCCAAAAAATTTAATAAGGCTGAAGGTAGAAAGAAGGAAGGAATATATTTAGTGCAAATGAGAGTAGAAAAGAAAAAAAAAAAAAAAGATCACATTTTTCCCTCCCAAAGCCATGAAGAAGTAGATTCTGACCCCTATTCCTATGGAATGGTTACTTACAGCAGCAGTTTTTCCACTGAATTCTTAAGTTATCACTCAGCATGAGTAAAGATGACAAAATTAGACTTCTTTTCCCCATAAAACCACGTACATGTACATCAATATTTTTCTAGATTTAACCTGCAACTGCTGTACAAGTCAGGTGTATGTTGTTTGGGTATGAATAGGGCTGTGCTGGAGAAACCATGGAAAGATTTGGTGCCTATCAAAACATCTCAGGATTGATGGTGGAAGGGGAATGAACATTCTTCAAAGTGAAGGAAGACAGTTGAAGTCTGTGGTTTAGAAGCTCTCAATGCAGCAGAAGATAGAGGGTGATATGAGAAGATAGATACGCTGGAGATATGAGCCTGAGATTCAGAGCTAGACTTCTGAAAGGATCAAGAATATTCGGCCATACCTGTGCAGTGAATCCATCTGGTATTTTAAGCAAATTATGTGATGTGACTTATCCCCACAAATCGCTAGAGACTGCTGGTGAAAGGAGTTTTCCCATCTAACATTGCAGTTACGTAAAGCTCGGCTCTGTGACACCAGTACATACATGGCATCGAAAAGTGGAACAAACGTGCTTTCGCGAGTCTTCTATCCGTAAAACCCAAGTCGTGCTGGGACTCTGCTGTTCTCCAAAAGGTACATTAGGATGCATGAACATGTTGACATGTTGAATGTGCTCGTGCTGACACATCCTGAAAAGGGTATGTCATCTGAGATTTTAGCCCCTCGGGACAGTTATTTGCATACTACTGTCTGAGGCTATCAGGAGTGTGTATGTATTCTACATATTTGCTGAAATAAACAACATGTAGAAGGCACCTCAGATGCATCATCAATGGGGAGTTCACTGACTAAAAAAGATTTTACATGTTTTGTAGCACATTCAGAGTTCCAAATACAAAACACTGGTCACAGAGACACTGGGTACATTTGTGACTCGATGGGAGGAACCTGGGGCCATAAACCAGTGAATAGATCACCCTCATCAATATACAGGCTTAGGTTTCCACTTCTCCAGGAATATTTTCAATGACAGTCCCTCTTAAATAACTGCATTTCAAGCATTATTCGGTACAAGTCACTGATATGTATTAGAATTTGCAATATTTTTAACTATTTCCATTAAATGTCAAACAATTTCAATTAAATGTCAAAAGTTAAATCACTTAAAGAAAACAATGCAATATTTTCTTTAATGCAGTATATCTTTCAGTTAAGAGGAAGGAATCTCACATGCTGATGCAGCAAAAGAATCCCAACTCTGTAATACAACCTTTACTTCACTGAACATTAACAACACTTGGTAAGAATCCCATGAGCCTGAGTCAAGTCTTGGGTCACATGTGTTAAATCATATGCAATTCTGCTAAATTACACCAGGGTAAAAATCTCTGAAACATACAAAAGGAACAAACCTGCTTGCAAAGTACTGCAACAGAAAGAAATTGAGTAGAAATTTGATCTCTTGAGAGATTTTGGTATGCAATGCTATTTCCTAAGTTTTCTTAAGAAATTTTCAATGCAAATCATAAACCCAGAAAACCAAACCCACTCTGCCATGATATTTATCTCACCAGAAGCTTTCAACCCTGAAACAAACCGAATTAAAATTTTCCGCAAATATAAAAACATTTGAAAATGTTCACAGATGTTTTATTTTCTTCCCAAAAAAATATGTTGGGAGCAAAATTAAGCTGAAAATTTTAAATTTTAAAAAATAAACTCACCGAATTTATGGACAATTTGACCATAGTGTTATCTTAAAGTGCATGTAAAAGAATATTGATGACAAATGTATATATTTCCTCTTCTCACATATGGTATGAAGTGATTTCAACAAACACCATTTATTCCTAGATACTATGGTACTTTCAAAATCCATTTTTATCTACATTATGTCTAATATGCAAATGGAAAGGAAATACTTTCCTGGATTGGACAGATCAAATCATGTGTGGAATACCAATAATGTGGAAACTCTACCAGTAAAACATTAACAGTGTATATATGATGCTTACATGGAGCTATAGAATTGTAACTAATGTACTCCACAGTGGGTGCAAACCAGACTGACATTCTTTGTAAATTTTAGCTTTCTAGTAGTGCTTTGAAATTTTTCTTTCTCTTTAAAAGTGTCTTCCTAAATAAAAAATCAAAACTATATCCTGCTCATCTGCCCTATGCTCATTCTGGTGTAATTCAGGTGTAATTCCCTCAAAGTCTAGTTATACCACACTGAAAGTGATGAAAGGAAGACTGAATCAGTCCTAAAAGCATTTTTTCTCTATAAATGCAGAAAGGACATTTGTGAAAAAACAATAAATTCACATCAGTGAATAAATATTAAATTAACAATAAAATATTTCTAAGTATTTCTATATTTCTGATAAAATATTCCTATTTAAAGTTATCTTATCTTTGAAATAATTCTGCACAGAAAAATGAATCCACTCCAGTCTCAGCTGTAAGTTTCTCATGGGAATGGGAATTGATACAATAAATAGAAGCAGCTTATTGTTGTTGCTCTCCAGTCTTTGACTTACATTACTAGAGCTGTTACATTACTTTGAGCTCATCCCTCAGTGCTCATGGTTAATAATCTTTCAGTGAAGAGAAAGTTAAAGCTTCTTTTTCAGTTTTGTGTTTCTTTCTAGTGTGCATTATCTCAACTAGCTGTGAAATGTCTTGAAACATATTTCAGATGGAAAAACAGAGCAAAACAAGTTATAACTGAAATTATTTCCTCCTTCCCTCAGCAAAAAAAAGTCTCATGCTCAGTAAAAAACTGAAAAAAAATGCACATGAATCAATTATGAAAAAGAGAAAGTTTCTTTGAATGAGAAAAAGCTGATTGGAATTAAGATAGGCTTTGTTCATATCTGCAAGGTACAAGGAGAGGACTTTTCAGTGGAACAGAAAAGGGGGATTTGGGAGTGTTTGGCTGCTTAACGCCATAGTGCTTCAGAGCCCATGTGAAAATTTGCTGCTAGCTATTAATCATCATTGTGCTTCTGCAAAGAAGCTGTTACAATGATGACTATATGTCATTATATTCCCACTGTAAGTAACGAATCAGAGAGCTGGGAAAGTTGGATAAGAGCGGCTGGCAAACTTTTAAGCAGCGGAATCTATTTAAATAAATTTACATCACATTTGCTACTTTCGCTGGTATGGGAATCATACTTTAAAATGAAACAATATGCTGTGTTCATGGGCCTTGGTCTTTTATTCTCCTGTCTCTGAGTCTACTTTCCAGGTCAGCCTTTGCCAGCGCTGACAGCATGCTTTTCTCATAGCCTCTCCTTCTCATAGCCTTTGGTTGCTTTCAAGTTCAATTTAGCACAATGAAGTTGTTATGCATGACAGTTTGGAGAGCAGAATAGGTGGTGTCTGAGCCTGCTGTGTCGCTACAAAGTGGGCTCATTCTCCGCAAGCCAGCTCAGTTACTGAAGCCTTGCTGGTGGGACACTGCAGTGGACTTCCAGACGTTCCCATCCTGACGAAAACAATTAGCTTCAAACTGCAAGAAGCCGCGGGGTTGCCCTTTCTTTCAGTGAGACCACGCCATTTAATATGCTGCAGTGGATTTCAAATTCGTGTTGATTTATCCTGTTGTACCCTTCTTTTATGGTCTTTATTTACAGATGTGTAAAGGAACAGGGAAAGTTTGAGTCTCACACGGTTCAAGAGTTTTATTAGAAATCTAAACCATTGTTTTATGTTTATTTTATAAAGAAATAGAGTTGAAACATGTCAGGCTTAATTCTGTTAGGCTGAACTGCCTAAAAGAGAGCCCTGAGGTTCCTCAAACAGAACCTGAAAGTGTCTCTTCTGCTAACCATCAGCAATGAGCCAAACAATAAACAACCCCGAAACATTCAAGATGCCAACACAGTTATCTGCTACAACAATAC
Organism: Tyto alba; assembly: GCF_018691265.1. NCBI lineage: Eukaryota > Metazoa > Chordata > Aves > Strigiformes > Tytonidae > Tyto > Tyto alba. The sequence continues at coordinate 4,507,723 of NW_024881275.1, read as the reverse complement.
CCAAAAGAGGTAAAAAACGTTTACAAATGGTGAATTGCGCAATTATTAGAACTAAGTTCATTTTGAGCCTGTGTTGAGGTGCCACAAGCTGCTTCTCTACGCCAGGCATGGCTCAGCTCGGGTTGTGTTCATTGCTAACAACATCATGGGCTGTCAGATTCAATAGTACAACACAGTTACTAGTCCTACAGGATAAGTATTACTTTATTTTTACATGAACTTAGCTATTAACACAATGACAGATTTCTTTTTTTCTTATCAGGCCCTACTACCATTGCTATGACAAAGCAAGCCAATTGCATGCTACTTGACTGTGTGCCGTTAAAAGATGTGCTCGGTTTCTTAGATTCCCCAGTAGAAAATAATCAGTCATCTTGATTATGAATTTTGCTAATTACTAGATAAACTCATCAAATAATTCTCATTCTAGATTAAAAATTAGCTCAAAGGGTATTTCAGCAATCCTTCCACAAAAGATTGCACTATTAGAATAGAAAGCTGCTCACACCCTCTCTGCCTTTTCCCTCCTTATCCACTCGCCCTTATATATATATATATTTTTTTTAATCTGCAAGAACAAAATATTACCTAAATTCCTTCTTCGTAAACTGCTTAGTTTGGTTCTGTGCTGTTGAAAGGTAAAATGAAATTATACCACCAAGTCTTTTATGTCTTTAAAATTATTTCTGTTTGTCTAAAAAAACCCCAGATAATATAATTAAAGCATCTAATTTTGAACAACTACAAAAATGTTACGATCTGGTATAATTGCACTTTGAGTTTCAGAAGGTTGATTTTTACTGCTGATAATTAACCTTCCCCCACCAATATATGAGCATGATTTGGTGTAATTAACAGGCCGTAACAAAAATTAAAATAATCAGTACTACTTTTAAGGCCAGATGTAGAGTTCTTGGTCAAAAAAGGGAGAGGGAATTAGAATATTTGCTTTCTGATATAATTTGTACCAGTGTGACAGACCACGAGAGCTATTCTTCACAGTTAAATACAGAAATTTTCTTTGTCATGCATTCATAAAAAGCAATATTACAATATTGCTGCAGCTAAACACTTTATTAATGAATGGCCTCATGTGAAGTATATGTGACACACTATGGTGTTTACTCCTTATTTGAGAAGAATGCACATGAGTTGTGTCAGTGAGGAGGCAAGTTAAACTATAAAAGAAAATTATGCATGAACCAGACTTTAAAATCACAAGAAGAAGCTTTGCTTGATATATTTTACCCAAACAATATGTCTTTGTCATACTTCTTCAGACATCGGTGATCTAGGTCTCACCTAGTAGCAGTAGGTGAGTATCAGTAGCAGACTTAGGTCTACAAAATGGAAAAAAAAAGACACTGAAATACAAGGTTTTTCCAGGAAAAAAATGGAATACAAAAAGAAAAGAAAATAAGAAGAGCCAAGAGAACAACACAGCATTGAAGCCAGCCTAATCTCAAACCACAATCACTATAAATCAGGAATGCCCTAAGCAACAATGTACATGGCCATATCAATCAAAAAATGGACCCTAATTTTAGGCCATAAAAATAAAATGTTTAAGTTCTCTAAGTCAATTTTATAATAGTTTTGTTGCAGTCATGATGGCCTGAGTGCAAGAAACAAAGTTTACAGGTAGTGTTAATATCTCTTATGAGGCTTGGATGCTAGGAAGTGTTCACGAACCTGAAAGCTGTTTTTTTTGATATGTCAATTGGGTTAACAAAAGATTTTAATTCTGCTTAAACCTGTTTAGGGGAGTTGGAAAATTTTACTCCTAAGTAACCTGATTTTCCAAAAATTTATTATTGCAACTCCTGCTGATGCGAATAAGATTTGTTGGTTTTACAGCATATCTAAAGCAGGCAAAATCAGACTCAGAAACCTATATTTAGGCTTTTGGTTTTTACTAGTATGGCCTTGTAATGCCTCCAGAAATAGAGATGCTGATGCTAGAAAAACACCCACACATACACTAGTTAAGTAGTGCTGTGATGTTGGTAGTATATTTGTGTTTGCACATACATGCATACAAAGTGGTGGAAAATCTGTTATGCGAATAACCTTGCTGTACTACACTGATGCTCTTGGCTGTTGTTGTTCTATTATTTCACAATAATTTAGCACTGCTTTCTCTTTTTTTTTTTTTTTTAATTTTTCCCAACAAACATAGCACAAAGAATAGTCGGAGCAGATTTATATGGGTCCAAGACCATTGATCTTTGCAGAGTATCTTGGACCAGAGTCGTGGTCCTGCCTAAATCATCTCCTGCAAGCAGAACCAGATGCAGAACATAGCTGGTATTTCCATTTCCCTGGGACTCTGAGTGGTGTTCCTTGTGATTAATTTTTTTTTGTTGTTGTTGCCTGCTTCAGAGTAGGTTTGGGAGTGGATGAAGCATGAAATATCGCTTTGGAAATGCATTAGTATCCTCACAAGAATGTGCTATATATACCTGGACTTTTAAGGGTCCAGGTTGCACTGCAACCCATAAAACTGGAAACTATCCAGAAACACACATTGTTCATGTTAAATCTGAATATCTGGTAAAGGTGAGCTGCAGAAGTTATGAACTCATTCTGGAGTGATGGGAACATGGTTAATGCTTAAATTCAGACATTGGCTTTCTTGCAAACTGCAGGCTATCCTTGGGTTCACCTATATACCAAGATGCACTGGTTTAAAGAAAACCAGTGGAAGAAGTGGAAAAAAGGCTCAGAGAAACCTTTTCAGTTGCACTGGTGTAGTGTGATATGAAGTCAAGCCTTATGCACTTGTAAGCATGTGGTAATGGAGTTGAGAACCTTTGGATGCATGATCATGACTGAATACAGGAACTGGTTCACTGCCTTGGATGTACAAGGGGAGGATTACACAGACTAAGTGGGATTAAAAATCCTCATTTTTATTTATAAACACTGCAAAGAAACCACCTACTACCAGATACACTACCTCTAAGGAACAGCTGGTTTAGCTTTCAACTGCACTGTTTTTTTGACAAGTTAAAGCTGGATCTCTATCTGAGCAGTTAGGCCTCCAGCTACCACATCTGCTCTGTGATGGCTGTGAAGGAGGCAAAAAGCTACATCCAGATCTTTCTGGCCACCCCTCCGGAAAGTCTCTCCTGACTTTCTGCTAAGGCAGGTTACCAGGTGTCCTGATAATTGACCGAGTGATGATGGACAGATTGAGATTGCGTCTTTCCACAGGAGATGCAGACTAAATGATAAAGCCCGGGGAGAGATCTGTCTGGTAAAATATAAAGCCAGCTGGAGGTAGGTGGGACTCAGTGGAGGGTATATCAATGGTGCCACACCTGGACACAACCATTGACATCCAGGGCCCCCTCACACCATCACCTGAACAACCTCCCTGGAAGGGTTCAAGGCCAGGTTGGATGGGGCTTTGAGCAACCTGGTCTAGTGGAAGGTGTCCCTGCCCATTGCAAGGGGGTGGGACAGGTTGGTCTTTAAGGTCCCTTCCAACCCAAATCTTTCTATGATTCTATGATTCTATGATGAGTTTTTACCTACACGATAATATAAATATTTTCATGGGCTGAATATATTGCCAACAATGCATGGCCTTCTGCTTGCCCAGTCTAATGCATTCTCTTATCAGGCCAGTTCAGGTAGCCAGTGTGTAACTGGAGATTGTTTTAATCTGGTGGGTATTCAATGGTTTCTGTCAAATTAGATTGGCCATCTTGAGCTGGCTCCCAATGGACATGAATGATGACAACAATTGATGCTAATTGGCACCCCTGTTGACTGTCTCACCATCTCTCAACCTCTGGAAGTGGTCCCTCCCCTTCAGACGAGGCACACTGGTGGTAAGTTTGCTCTACTGCTGCCTCTGCCACACCAGCACTGTGACAAAAGAGTTCAAGCAGTACACAGGAAAGCAGACGGGGGAAAAACATAAAGAAATAGCTTTCTACAGTAAAAGCTGTATTTTTGAGTAGAGCATTTAGCAATCAATTGCTTTTGATATAAAATTAATGCAATGATGAAGCTTACTGTGGTGATGAGAGCTGGCTGTACACATTTCAAGTCTTGATCAAGCATCAAGACAAACACCAAAATAAATTTGTCCTAAAAAATTCAAAGAAAACAAACTTTACTCTGACCTCATTGTGAAAATAGCAGTAAAAGGTATGTTAATATTTCCTCTAGCACATAGCACCAGGCTTCACCTATTTTGTATTTTATCCTTTCCACATTAGTTTCCCAAAATCAAATTTTTCAATTAAAGAACTGCACTTACAGGTAAAGCACATTTTTGAAATAACTGATTGTCAGGAGTCTTTGTAGGGCTTGTGCAGGAAAGGAGTTAATGAAGATGCACCTTTGCTGTTTTGTGTATCAGCGTACTTTATTACCACGTCTCAGATAAGCACCATAACTTGTCTTCCAAAGTTTGGCAAGCTTCAACAGATTCATTAGTGTGTTTTTCTTTAGGACCAATGAAGCTCAAAGAGCCCCTAACAATGGAGCTAATCACTTTCTCTTCCCTGACCCAAGCTTACATTTTTCCCTTTTTCACCACAGACGCTATTTCAGATCTCAGAACAGATAAATACCTGCATTTTTTCCCTTGCTTACATCTTTTGTGTATGTTTTTAATTTGCAGCTGCCTGTATTTAAACCAGTGTGGTAAATGGCAGGGTTCTTCAGGTAATCTTTCATTGGACACAATTGGCCTAGCATTAAGATGCAGATAATGTTATGTCAATTAGAGAACACTGTGGAAAACTTTAGAAAGACATAGCTAAATGTTTGGACTAAACAAGCAAGCCCACGTTGTTAGGAGCGGCATTGGGCGAGCTGTAATTTGAATGGCTTCGCTAATGAATAAATGTGAGACTGTATCAACAGCCCCAAACAGGCGCCTGGTTTGTGTGTGCGGGGAGTGCAATGGTATCAGTTGACTGGCTCTTTGTGGCAGCTATAAAGTACCCTTGAATTTGTCACTGGAGGGAAGGCATGCAGACAATAAAGCTGTGGCAGCTGAATGTCAGCAGCGACCTTGAACCTCAACCGGTCCCACCATCCGGGTGACTCCAGCTGCAGTACAGACATGCACGGATGGACAGACAGACCTTCAGCACCGCCTGCCACTTCCCCTGCTCCACCTTCCTGTGCTGAAATGACAATTTCACCATGCGTCAAGACCCAGCTAATAAGAGCTGGGGAGCGTTTGCTTATTAGCGATGTTGCTAATAATATGTTCAGCATCCTAATCAGGCCCTCGCTGGCATTTGCACAACAGAAAACAGAAAGCAAAATCAAAGCCAGCCGCTGCTGATCAAATGTTGTTTATCAGTATCTGTGGCCGAAGGAGGCACAAGATGCTCCACTGCACACCAAAGGTTTTTCTTCTTGATTTGAGTTTTGCATTTTGGAGACCACTTGCTTTATTGATGTAAACAGCACATGATGGGTTAAAACACTGCGAGGAAGGAACATTATCGTCTGACATGCAGTATTTTCTCATGGAAAACAGCAGAATTTTCCTAAAGATCAACCTTGTGGATTACACGTTAATAGCATGCCGTTATTAAGACATGCATAGTATGCAGCAGAGATCTGCAAATGGTCTCTTTGTGGAAAAGCATGCCAGTATAGACCAGCAACAGCATCCCTTTGCTATAGGTAAACAAGTTGGCATCCACTATGGAGGACATGCTTTGGCCACTCCTGCATCCCCCCACCTTCCAGGAGGGACATCAGAACAAATGCCCATGCTAAGGAAGGCAGGACCCTCCCCTGGCTCCTCATCCCCATCTCATGTAGTTCCTCTGATGACATGGCAAATTACTTTTTAGGGTCAGAGGGGATAATGTACAAACAGCAGGGCTCTTCTTTCTGCACTGAGTATTAGTTTCTCGGTAAAATGGTATAAGGAAGAAATTTTCATGGCCTAGAACAAAGACATTTTTCCTTTCTCAAGCATCTGGCCCATCACACCAAGCCCACTGAAAAGTCACACAGCATGTTTCTAAGCTTATCAGTTAGGATTAATTGAAAACCCAGTTAATTTTTGTCTTACCATGGCGATGCTGTCTGATTTTGATCTCATCCTTTACATATGGCAGACAGAAATGCAAGATAAGTTTTGGAGATGGTATAAATGAATAGAACTTCAAATGAGTCACAGATCATGAGTAATTTCTGGCTGGGACCAGGTCTTCCACAAAGTGGGAACTAATGGGGGATTTTTTGCTGGTTGTTACAAGGAGTAATCCAATTTCCTCTCTGTCTCTGGACATGGAGGAAAAATATTATGAGGAACTATACTACTTAAAAATTCAGACTTGTATGAAAAAAAAGGCCTTTTTTTTCAGTACCTTTCAGGAAAAAAGACTAATATTTTCTGTGGTTTCCTGTGGAAATTTTTCAGTGAAACACCAAAGCCAATCAAAAAAACTTTTTCTGTTTGGTTGCTGTTTTTTTTTTTTTTTTTTCCTGGCTACAATTTTTATGTTAAACATGGGAAAGACTGACTCAGCTAACAAGCATTGTTGGTTTTCTATCTCAGTTACACATGATGGGAAAATGGATTAATGCTTTCCTAAACATTTTTATTTTAAAAATAATTTTTGTGTTTGAAAAAGGTATTTTAACATAATGTTATCATAAATCATAAAATATTTGTGATTTGACAGGGAAATTTCATTTATGGGGTGAAATAAGTGCCTTTAATTCTGATATTTCCTGATCATAAACAACACAAGGTGGCTTGCTGTTCGAGCATTATGTCTACAATAGTATGGTTGTTACAAAAAAGAGAATTTCTTAAGCAAAAATATAGTGAACAGATCAATTGGAAGTCTATACTTCAAGGAAAAGAATTCAAAAATAAGCAAATTGCACAAAAACTTCACACTGCGAACAGGACACATATTTAGTCATAATGAAATTGAAGTATAATGAGTTAATGCTTTCCTAAGTGCATGAAGTAACAAGTCAGCCTGGTGTTTTTCTCCCTGATATAAACACCAAAAAGTAGGAGGGCAGCAAATAAGTCCAGAAGAATTTCCCTAAAAGCCATAGGAGCAGCCTCTATAAAATGGAAACTAGGAAGTCTCAAAGCTGGGAAATGGCACAACCCTCCACAGCACACTTTCCTTGGGGGTTTTCCAGAGAATTCTGCAAGGAACTGTCAATTTATCAGGATTAGCTCCCATCCTCAGCTTCCATGTTGCTTTCCAAAGGGCCCTGAGTGCTGCTCATCACCCGGAGAGGCTCTGCCAGCCTGACTTCTGTGCATCCCCGTGCCTCCACGGGACTCTGCAGCCGGAGCGCTTCTTACCTGCCACAGGTCTGAAGGCTCTGCTGAATGCGCACCCCCAGCCCCATTCCCACTGAAACAGCTACTCTGCACCCTTAGAGGGGCAAATGGAGAAACTCGTGGCGCTCTCAAGGTTTTTCTCCCACTTGAACAAATTTCTTTATGAACAGAATACTTTAATTTTGTACTTACACCCAATAAAAATTGCACGCGCAGTGTTAGTACAAGAGTGGGGTGAGTAAAGCCAGATCTGCAAGTTGTTTTATCATCTAGGGAGAATGAAAACATTTCAGTTGGCTTCATCTACTAATAGAAAGTCTGGAAAATAATAATAAAGGTTGGTTGTGGCTTCCTGCGTATGGGTAAGGATAGTTCTCAACTCCCGTGAGCAATCATATTGCATCTCTTTAGCAGGAACAGCGTGAGCTAGGGGCAGGGCATGGGCAACATCCCCAAGCTCTCCATCAGGTACAGGGATGCAGGCAATGAGGGATAATTTTCTAATGGACAAGGTCACCTACAGATTACTATTCTCTGGAGCAAGAGGTGAACAAAACAAAAAATAGTGACTTCCTAGAAGTCTCTCTGACACGACTCAGTGCACACTACTTACTGATTAGGGATGGGAGAGCAAGCATTTGAGCCCTAAAAGAAGAGGCTTCCACTGGCAGAAATGCTTGTGTGGGTTCCCTTATAAAATAAGTAGCTCGGCGAGTTAACCAGTGGCTTCTGCACCGATTCCTTAGCAGGATCTTTATTCATTTTAAGGCGCTCTAGTGTTTTTCATAAAAGAGAAGTGACGCTATTAGAGCACAATAATGTGACCACTTAGGAATATAGGTAACTTTCATCATATAAGTAGTTCCACAGAAGTCAACAAAGCTTTGTGTGCTTCACTGTTTGCAATTCTGGGCATTCGGTGCTATCTCTTTTTATTTTGAATCATTGAGATTTATGTGAACTGTGTTCACTCTAGAAATATATTATCTAAAGATTTTTTTGTATTTATATTGACACTTACAATATACAGTTGCAGTATAAATTTTATGAATACCAGAGAGTAAAGTACCTTTTCCAAATATACTGACATTCATCACAAAATAACATCTCTGCAAACTGCTTCTGTTTCTCTCACATTCACATTTATTGTATTTGGGCTTAGTCCTGCAAACAATTACTTACCTCACTAACTTTATCCATGGAAGGGTTGTCACGGCAGTCTGAGGGCCCATCCTTGCCAAAACTTGGTATGTGTGAACACTATCCTTACAGAAGAGAGCTTTTTAAGTAATAATTTCCACTTGAGGGACTTTCACATGACACTTAAAACTAAGAACAAACTCCTTCATTAAAATGTGTCACTTAATCTTTTATTGGGAAGATACTTGAGGAAATAAAGAGATAAATACAATAAGAATTAATTGGTAGAGCTTGCAGGTAGCTAAATTACTTTAATTACAGAAGAATTTAGGAATCAAATTCAGGCTAATAGATCACTGCAATGCCTACAGCTGGAGCATTCATTTTTGTTAGCCCACATGCAGACACACTCAGCAGATTTAATTTAACGCAAATGTATTTGGTCATGTCTGAAAATACATCAGCTTTCATTAAATAATAAAGAAGCATTTTTCATGCACTAGTATGGCAGGCTACCTAGAAAAACCTTATAAGTCTGCAAAATATTTCACTTAGATTAAGAACACTTAGCAACTGCCTGGGCGCATGCCATATGTGGGGAATTCTGGCCACTGTATCCATACCGATAGGAGCAAAACAACTCCTCCCAGCTAATTCTCATTGCTTTGTGGTTTTATGGGAAAAGCACCATGAAGAACACAACCCGGCATCTGGGGTATGCAGCTGCCTTTGTTTCACGGATGTTTTGTGCACTCAAGAGGGCAGGCAGTTTTCTATATGAGCCTGGGGATCCTGGTGGAGGACTTTCAAATAACATGACTCATTGGATTTAATAATTGCACACGGTGCAGGTCAGCACATGATTTGCACCACGTCATGCTTCTAACAGAGAGATATTGCACAACTGTATTTTTATAAATCACAAGCACTGAAATAAGAAAGGCTGAAGAGTTGAAAGCAGGAAAAAATAATTACAGTACATACACTCCTCCTAATAGTAAACAACGTGTGGGGAATTACATTTGCTAAATATTTCAGTATGTTTCAAAATAAGCATATGGGTGATAATTTTAAATCCACTTTTAAACAGGCTTTGTGGCAAAGCTGGACTGGGCAATTTGGCGGTGGATAAATTCCCCAGGTAGCACAGAGGACTGGTGCCCTCTCCAGCTTCACAGGTTTGCCGCGCATAATGCATGAAGAAGGTGCTCTTGTAAGGCAGCCTGTGATTGAGCAGCACAGTCTCAGGCTACCTAATGGAAGGGTGGCCTGTGCTCTGCTGATAAAGAGAGTTTTCTTTGGCACTCTTGTACCCAAAAGAGCAGCCACATGTGTCTATGGCACTTCTCTGGAAAGAAAAGTGCCTCCCAATTAAATTCCAAAGTCCAGACATTTTCACCACCCAACTGAGTGCCTTATTGTGTCTGGCTGAAGCAAAGCCTGGCAGCACACAAGTGAGCAAGCACTGGCTGCAGAGAGAATACCAGGGACCCAGCGAGAGCATCGGTGTCTGCGGTGGCAGAACGTCCGAGCGTGGCTACGTGAGCGGGGAAAACTGGGAGGCAACCACACAGAATGAGAGTCGAGAGGATGGAGGGAGGTTTAACAGTAGGGATGTGGGAGAAGATGTGATGGGGGGAAAAGAAGAGTGGAGGGGAGACAGAATGAAGAAAACAAGAAGCAAGGAATGAGGGGAACACCTCTGAAAGTAATGTATGTACAAGACCGACAAAAAAAGGGCAGTGGAAAGCAAGAGGAAAAAACAAAGTCATGGGAATTAATAAATTACATCTGTGAAACTTAATAGAAACTTAATAGAAAGCTGAATGATAGATATGAAGCTGTGGAGATGGTCACATCTGTGGCACAGGTTAGTGTTTGGCACTAATCTCTTTGTAAGAAAGCTGAACAACAAAATTGAAGTCACTGCGGGGAAACAGAAGGTCTAGACAGAGACACATTGCTATTTAGATTTCTAAATTGGAGCCAAATTGGAAGGGGGGTGGGAATTAAAGATATTGTGGCCTTCAGTATTTTCTGTCCCTCTCCATAAAGTTCTAAACCAACCCTGACAGAGTTGCCTTTTATTCTTAGCTCATAAAGAGTGATTTTTTTGCCTGAGGAATACACCAAAAAGCAGGTATTCCCAAAATATCCCCCCTCAGGCAGAAACATTTAATTTCTTCAGGGGACTGCAAAACCTCTCTACTTTGGACATCAATTTATATAATCGTTGCTCTGTAAAATACATAGCTGATGTTTTTGGAGTTCACCACCTCGTCCTGCTTTGCATTGGTTTGAGCAGAGCGCATCGGATGTGGATAGACGCAAGTCAAACCTGGCCAGTCCCTGTTTCCTCTTCCAAATCTAGTGCTTCACCAACCCGGTGCTGCAGGTGGGACTGGTGAACAGACCTCCTCTGGATAACATCAGCACTATCCTCTTCAGAACCCACCCAGCACATCATCCCAGCCGTCACCAAGAGCTCACCATCCCCGTGCCCACCTCTGTGGTGATCTCACCCTCTCTCACAGCACGACCATGAGTCTTAGTTGTTACTTACATGAGGACCTTCAACATAATGCACAGGCATTAACAAATTAAACACTTCGACGGCCTTGCAAGGCAATAAATGTTACTGTTTAAATTTATTTCAGTGGTCATGAATCTGATTCATCGGATTGAATTTGGCCCCATAAGGCAGACCTTCACAAAGGAGTCTGGCAGGTTTGAGAACAAAACCCAGCTTCTGTCTTTGTTGAATTATTTTCCTTATTCTAATGGGAAAAAAAATAATTATGTGGTATGTACTTGGGAGAAAATAATTTGTTACAATAAACATTGCACATTTCAGAAGTCCCATTCCCAGCACTTACAGCAAAATGTTACTCAAAACCCCATCAAAATCCAGGGCAAGAAACTTCTGTTTGTTTTCTCTCCCACTCAGCAAAGCACTTAAATTTGTGTATGTCTCTAACTTTGAGAACACACTTTAAGTTTATAGTGCTGTTGAGCTTATGTCTGATTAGCTGCAAAGTGCTCAGTATCTTGCAGGATTGCTCCAGTGATTTTGTTAGTATTTTTAATATTCTTGTCAGAGTCTAATTCTGCACTTTTCACTCACCTTACATGTCATTGACTAAATAAGTAGTGCTGGTGAAGGCTATTCACAGAAGTACTACAGAAGTAAGTAAAAAATGGTACATTCAAAACCTTATTAAATGATCCATTATAACCAAAACAGTAATATTTTATCTTAGTGGCTTTTTATTCTACTTTATTTATTATCTTTTCTAGTAAAGAACAGAAAATGAAAACACAAACTTTATAAATTGTTGCTGGAGGTGTTTTTGCATAAGCTTTGTAAGAATGAGTCTGTTGTTTTATATTATGCTTGATATTTTCCTGTATATTATTGATTTTCTTATAGTAGAAGTGTAGAAATACATGAAAAACATAAAATGTTACTTATAGATACAGAAATTTTGAGGGCACTGCATACATTTATATGCATATTTACATATAATATAGTAAGTATAGAGAGACAGGTATCTATATGTGTAGTGTGTATATTTATATAGGTACTTGGAAACAACATATATATATATGTAAGACTATATGTGTTTGTATATATAAGTACTTTTTTTTTTTTTTAATTTCTTTTTTCAAACACTTTTGGACAGATATTTTTGCCTCCAAATAAAATGGAACTTGAGCAGACACATTATCACAACATTTATTTTGAAAATATTTCAATAATCTCCTCAAAAGACTTCACATATGCAATCTAATTTTTCTCATAAGGTACTTAAAGTATAAAATATACAGTAATTTGGGCTAATTCTCCCCAGCATTTGAAGGCTGCAGTACTGCTGACTGGCCAGCAACAGAGTTTGCAAAAAGTGATTATCTTAATATTCTCTGTATAGATTTGACATCAGCAGTCACCTGTCTAAACACATGAAATACATAGATGATAGCACTATATACAGGCACCACAAAGGATGCTTAATTTCCAAATGATATTAATGTATGTTATGACCTCTTGACAGACCTGTAATAGTTAATATCTGCTAAACAGTGCTTTTAAGTGCTCGCTTTATAAATCTCATAGCTAGACAACTAGAAACTCTTCAAGGGTCAAATAATCACCTATGAAATAGTGCACCTGTAATTTGTGTAATTCTCACATATACATGATTGTACTAGTTATAGTTCTGGCAATATATTTAACTGTTCTGTAATTGATAAGAAATTTAGATTCTGTTATTACAAAGTTCACCTATTTGTGTAAAGAAAAATATGATCTCATAGAAATGAACTGCACTAATATTGGCCTAATGCTACTGTACAGCAGTACTGGCTTTTAGCAACATCATTTAACTCTTTTGCCCTTCACAGAAAATAACTGAAGAGCTGCTTAGTTTAACAACAACAACAAAATCATATATCCTTGGTACTGAATGAGCGGCTTCACAAAAATAGCACAAAATCACAACAGTGGTCTTCTGACTAGTAAACACAGTACCAAATAATATCATGAGGATTATTACCAAAAGTAGGCTTTTGTTGCCTGTAGTCTTGCTGAATCTGCAGAAGCATTTCTCAAATAAAGACATTTCATTTTGATAGGTCTTAAATCATAAAAACCTGACAAAACACAAGGCCATTATGCGTTGAAAAGGTAATGCTAATCCTCATAATAGAAAGGTACTTTTTAATTTTGGTGAAATAAAATAAAAATAATGATGTGTGATAACGGTACTAAAAATTGGAAAAATGAAATAAGGCATACAGTCACTGAGATCTCAGGGGGTGGGGTCTTCATGAAATAGGTCTTGGTTTTGCAATTCAAATGCATCATAAGCACTATTTTTTCCTCTTGCCACCTAGGCAGTAGTGACTCAGTATATGGAAATAAATATACTGAAATCAAAATTTTTGTAAATGTAACATAAAACCAGTATTTAAGCCTGTTAGGAATTTGGTGTCACATGCCATCATTCATAAAACCATGTGTTGTTATATACTTCAAATATTTATGCATTTTATTTCAATAGCAGAGCATACTTGGAAAGAAGATGAACTTTGCAAACAATTCTCAAGTCATCCTTGCATAAAATTTGGCAGAAAATGTAATGGGTTTTTTTTTTGCAAAATTCCTGTTTAAAAATCAGATACTTCTCTATACAAAATTCTGTGTACATCCTTCTGTGTCATTATCTTCAAGTAATAGGCTACCTTCATCAAACATGCACCTGAGGTTTCAAAGATAGGGATTTGTTATGGAACTTTCTTGTACAGGCTCTACACACGCCTTGTAGCTTGACAAACAGATCATTCAATTGATTTTGTTTTCTTTAGAGTGCTAACTTTAAAAATAAACTCTACTAGTATCCTATGGTTGACATATAGCCAAATGCAGCATAAAGAAAGAGAAGCTTCACATTGGATCTACACAGAGCACATGCTTCTGCAGATGACTGACTACTTACAACAGTGAAAATAATTGTAGCATCTTGTCTGTCAGACTTCCCAGCCACTTTCAGGTAAATATGTACACATGTTTGTATAAGAAACACCTGAGAACTCTTCCCAGGGTTTAACTTCTTTTCACATATACTCAGTTGCGAAAACATAAAATCACTGACACTGAAATAGAAATATTTCTATGTAGACACATATCTGTCTATATCTTCATATAGGTATGCACATACCTTAAACATTTAAATAACCTCCAGCCTCCAAATTATTTATTGTTAGAAATTTAGCTGAAATTTTTATGTGTATTTTCCGCCAATTCATTATTCTTATGATATACATCCAAGCACACAATCTCCCACAAGTTTAAGTGTATCTTTACATTAAAGCACACCTAACGCAGGGCCAAATCCTGAGTCCTTGGTGAGGATGTAGTTCTACAAGCTACTTTACACAGATTTCCATTGTTTAATGCTAACTTTCCCCTGCAGGCTGTATAGTTTACAGGCTTGCAGACCAAGGCCTTAATTCTTCAAACCACAAACACAAAATTCCCATTGGCTCCACCAGAGATGGGATATGCAGAAGGTTTTGGGGTTGAGACCTTGATTAAGGCCCATTCGGAATGCAGAAGGATGAAGGAGGACTGAAGGACCAGCTTGTGAGCCCTGTACTCACAGAGAGCATCTTTCAGCCCAACAAGAAGCACTGATGAAATCAGTGGAGATACTCATGAAGGAGAGCAACATTTGGGGAGAGGAGCTCATAGGCCAGTCTTCGGAGTAACTCAGGGCCATCACATACTGGTGTGGGTCCTGAAGAGTAGAAGGAATTTAACAACACATAAAGGCCCGTGCAATTATTCATCCAAAATCATGCAATTGTATTAGTAGAGTGTGTAAGTGAACACTTCGGACAGGAGCAGTGCAATATTGTTGATATCAACGATTTCAGAGTACATGTTTGTAGGCTTTGACAGTGGCTGCTGACAGAGCTGTTGCAAATGTAATTTTTGACAATCACAGTTAGCCACATTACCTCTATGTGGTCATGGTAAGGTGTCTAAAAAAAACCACAGAAAACACCACCTCACTCACGTCTCTCTCTCCCCCTTAAAAAAAAAGAAAAATAAACGAAACACCCTACGCAGCGGTCCGTTGTGTCGGGATCTCGTTGGGGGCAAACGAATGCATGTGTTAACAAGCCCTAACCTTCCCTTTTGTGTTTGTTTCTTCATTAGGCTCTAACAGAGCTTCTGCCCCCGCGCTGAAGGTTTGATGAGAAGATGGTATGACAGGCTTGGCTTCTCCCCATGCAGCTGGCACCGCCGATACCAGAAGCCAGAGCCTGCTGCAGCGGGATCAGGCGAGGCTCCTCCGGAGCACGGTCTGACTGTCAGTTTCCCACCCGCCTCCCAGCACCCAGCTCCCTCCCCAAAGCCCCTTAATGAGAAGTGGAGGACAATGCCAGTATTGTTGTTTCTATTCGGGATCTGGTGGAAAGAACAATCGCTGTTTACCCAAGCATCCGCGCTGCCCAAACCCTGCCGATAATTACTTCTAGAGCCTCTGATTAACTCTGCTCTCTGCTTTCAGCATAAAAAGCTACTGAGCCGGGGGCAGGACAAACCTTTCTGTCTCTTCTGGTCTTTTAACAGTCTGCTTGAGTATTGCCTGGGCCTCATCTTGGGTGCAGAAGTGAGGATGCACCTGAATCTGCACCAGGCGAGCAGACAAGGAACCTGCGCCACAGTATGGTGCTGGAAATACAACCCTTCTCCCCCACCAAAAATATAGCAATCCCCTCTGAAAAAGCAAGCCTTCGATTTCCAGTTCCTGGTCCTCTTTACAACTGTCAGCAATTAGTAAAAAAAAAAAAAAAAAAAAACCTTTCTAATTAGCACAGGCATCTCTCAGCAATTTATCCTTCCTAAATTTTTGTGGTTGAGTATGCGGCACAAAACCAACAGCAAATCATAAGCATCACGAGCATGCAAGGGACTTTGTTTTGTTTGGGTAAGCCAAGCAAAATGGAACTGTTGCTGAGTCTATTTCTAGGATGCTGGCAATAATTTTAGTCTGTCAAACCACTCGGTCTTTCCTCACCAGCTTTCCTTCATAGCCCCACCATGCAGTCTGATGCTAGTGCTATGCAAAACACCATCATGAATATGTGTAATTATGGAGATTCATGGTAATTTTTCAGGGTTATCCGATGTGACGTTTATAGGACAGCAGCATACATCAGTTTAAGCAAGAGTGACAAATATCCTTTTTATTTCTATAGTATTTTTAATATTTCCTTGGTTTCTCCTGGGAGCGGTGTGAACTGGTAGGAATTTGAACAAGATATTTTAAAAATCAAATACTTTACTAGCATACTACTTTTTAAAGCTTCCGGTTTTTAATGTACATGTGATATGTGTGCATGCATGTAAGACTGTCTTACTTAATGACATTTATTTATGTGAAATGAATAAAAGTCTTTCTGTAAATATTTTATATGTTATTATCCTGTTACCTACATATAACAATAGAGAGTAAAATGTCTCATGTATTGGACTGCTTTCTGAAAATTAGTTTCATCTGTCTAATTACTTCAGTAATCTGATTACCTACCTGACAGAGTGATTTAGCAAGCTTTTCTTTTCATTTTTAAGCACAGATTTTTAAAACAATGGCATTAAATGGTTTAGTGTTAACTATGGTGAGCGGCAATTATGTTCCAGATCTGTCGTACTTCCTAGAGGTTTGGATATGTTGTTTATTAGATAAAATAATTGGGTTCTAGTCTAAAAATGTGCTGTTTGCAATGATTACTATGAGAATTTTTGTTCTTGGTATTTTGAGTGGTTAGCACATCAGCAAGACCTTCTAATTCATGACATGATTTCATTTAAGGTCAGCAAAGTTACTTGTAGATGAAGGTGTAATGCACTGCGAGGCCTGAAAATATCAGTGGATATTCACCACACATTAGTATGCAACAATAAGATTGAGAAGTCTAGACTTTCATGAAAAAATAGTAAAAATGCCTGCTGCATTGCACATTACGGTATTACTGGATGTTGTTATACAGTTAATTAATTTTCAAAAGAAATCAGTGTTATTTACACTGCCACGTGCCCCAAAATATTCACAAAACAAAACATACAGCATCATTAGTGTATGAATCCTTCAGTCTTAACAGAAATTATTCTATGGTTATATACCTAAACAGAAAAAATATTGCAGGCCACATTAAAGAGAAAACACAACACTCTGATTTTAATTGTGTATATTCTTAATTATTTGTTCTTCATAAAATTTAAGAATGCATTTAATTGTCTCTCTGAAATATGTAAATACACCACTGTATTTGCGTTTATGAAAACAGATGTATTTTTTGTCTTATTCAACATTTTTAAAAAGTTATTTAGTATGGTAAATTTAATGGACATAAACTCAATCCTGTCCTCCATGTGTAACAATGTAGTGGAAGAGGAACTCACTGAAAGTCCTGTCTTTCATTATTGTGCAAGATCTCAGATTTAATTGGGGAAATTAGCCAGAAGGTAATGAAACAACACGGGAAGCCTTCGCTTTGAATAATGCAGGGATGCCAAATCTAACATTTTACATTTATTTGTGGCTGTATATACATACAGTATAAACCTGACTGTGACACACTGCAAATACAACTTACAGCTGTGCTACTGCATATGAAAGGAGTGCAAAATGCTGCGCCCAAGGCACATGGGTGTGCACACGTGTCTGGACCTCTGCGTGGGTGCATGTTCATCCCACCAGCACAAAACAATACGGTCCCCAAACATTGCATTTTTTAAATGGCTAAAATGTATAATCTCTCAGACCGTCCATGAAGATCAAATGAATGTTTTAAAATGCCTTTTTTTTTTTTTCAGAAAACATGGATACGCATTGATGTAAGTGTAGGAATTTTCTCTGTTTTCTTTGAGGACATTGCATTTGTCAGCCACAGGAGTGATCAAGGTTTACCCCCACCTGCCCCATGTTCACAAAGCGTCTACGAACGGAGACCCCCACACAGCCACGGAGAGATGTCCCCCAAAAAATGTTCAGTGTCTTTTAGACATGGAGCCAAACCACACATCAGAGCATGGCTTCTGGATCACCTAAACCCTCACAAGCTCATAGAATAATATATAGTAGGAAAACACTAGGGCTGTGCCCCTGTATGCTCTCAGTGCATATTTTTCCTGTTCTCATACCCTAACTCTTGTAGGATCAGCCTTGTGACTGACCTTGCGCTTGTGCTCTGTTCACTACTCAGACCAAGCTAAGTTACAAAAGCTGTTCAGCGAAGGCTGGAGGTTTGGGAGCCACGTTTAAGTGGATATGCCTGCTAAGGTGCTAAGGCCCTGATCCTGCAAGCCACTAAGCAGCTCACAGAAGGTGCCAACATCCTACATCAGAGTTACAGGGAGAGCCATCTGGAGAGCAGCACCTTGAGAAAATCGTAATGTGTTCCTTTAAATTAGTGACAAGTCAAAGGATTGTACTACAGTACACTCTCATTAAAAGTGAAGGCCTGGTCTATTTAAAATTTTATTAAAATATTGTGTTATGGGTTTTTATCACTACCAGCTATTAAGATTGGAGTGCTAAGCATCACCAAAATATTTTATGAAGCTATTAGGTGATGAAAATGGGCCAGTGCTATGTTATAAATTCACTACATGCATGCTCACATGTAACAGTTGCTTGCATTTTTCATGCAGCTTGAAAAATACTAATAGATGCATATGGCAGGTAGAAAATTGCATCTCACTAAATAAGCATAGAAAGGTGTAAAATCTTTCTGACATAGATTTTCAAGGATTGTTTTAATTTACTTTTAAAACCTTGATCTATAATTTTATTTATGGGAAGTAAACTTCTGGAATTAAACGGACACAGTTTCCAAAGGGTGAATATGGTAGATACTTCCTTTTGAATTGCTAAGGAGCAAAATACAATAATTTGGTGGCAAGCATCTGTCTGGTAGTCATATAAGATAAATTCATAAGAAATACAGGAAAGATATATATTTACTGTTTCTGCTAAACCAGCCGTTATTTATCTTAGCAGGATTTTTTTCACCTATGAGTGAAAAACAAACTTTCCTTCAAGACGTCTGTGAACCGAATAATAAATGTGAGGTCTAAATCCTGTATGGAAATCAGCTGGGTTTAATCCTGGATATTCTTCAGGATGCAAATCAGGGCAGGAGGTTTCCCCCATCCTGCTGTCATATGGGCAGCCAATTTACAGGCGCGGGTGCACACT
This sequence comes from Tyto alba, assembly GCF_018691265.1. NCBI lineage: Eukaryota > Metazoa > Chordata > Aves > Strigiformes > Tytonidae > Tyto > Tyto alba. The sequence goes on along the minus strand of NW_024881275.1, from coordinate 4,488,514 downwards.
GTACGTGATGTGGGCTCTCCTGCACCTCCCCCTCGCCCCAAGACTTGGTCTCAGCTGCCTGCCTTTCACAGAAAACCACAGACCAAGGAAACATATCAGTAATAGCGCCCTGTAAATTAACTTGACATTTGACGCAGGGAAAAAAAAAAAAAAAAAAAAAAAAAAGAAAAAGAAAAAGAAAAAGAAAAAAAAAAACAACCTAAAAGCTTACAAAAGACATTGAAAACAAAAGCCACTCAGGACCTGCACTACATATAGTGTGGATTTAAGAGATCTGGAAAGTGGTTATGCTCTTGCAAGGAACACACTCAGCTCCCCTCATCTTTGTTAAGACAACTCAGTCACTCTTTGTTAAAGCCACAGCATCCATCAAATAAACAAAAAAAATACCCTGTGCTTCCACAAAACAGCCACCATGGAGCCAAATAGTACCAAGGAAGTGCATTGCTAGCTATGGGCTTGGCTTCATCTTACGTCCCTAAAACTGTAAGTTAAAAAATATGCTGATGTTAAAAAATAAATTAGAACTATTAATATTAATTTACTATTAATAAGGTGTGCTACACAATTAAGGTATAGATAATCTAATGCTAGTATTTTATGATTGGCAAGCAGCCTGCTAAACACGTGAGGCATGTAAACACCATTGTATCTTGAAAATATCATTAAAGTAAACATTTCATTTTTCTCTGTACTTGAAGCTACAGATTTTTTTTTTTTTTTTTTTTTTTTTTTGTCAAAAAGTACTGGAATCAAAGACAAACTATTGCTGGAATATTAACTGCTTCTCTGACTCTGCTTGCAATATCAATAGCAATAGGATACAGAGAGATGGAGCATATTTAAGCTATTAGACATGCAGGAATGTTGTTATGCTTTATTGTGTCTGCCTGTCCCCACCTCCCTTCCTTTGCCTGCCACCTCTCCCTTCCTCCCTCCCTCCCTCCTGTCTTTCACACACACACACAGATGCACACACATACATACATACAAACACACACACACACACGCTCCCCCCTCTGCAGAGCTGGCAATACTGCACCTCACAAGTGTCTGGCCTTATGCTTTACAAGCAGAAGAGTGTACTGGTAAAATGCATAATCTTAGCATCTCTGCTTCTTGATATTCATAGATTTATTTACAAGTCCCTGTGTTCTACTTTTTTTCCTGTTTCTGTGGTTTATAACACTGGCATGCCCATATTCTTGTGGGAATTTCGAACAAGAATCGAGATATAACTGGCAGAGATTCTATAATGTAGTCTGCATTTCCATAATTTAGCTGTTTGGGGTTTTTTTAAAGAGACAATTTTAAGAGGTTTATGGACTTACAGATATATGAAGAGTATTTTGATTGGCTTTTTTAGCACTTCAACTACTTAAGGTTCTGTTTGTGTAAAATGGCTGTAATAAAATGAATTTATGTACACATATATGCTTGTGTATATGTAAATGCATTTGGAATGAAAAAGTTCGTAAATCATTGTCAATTGTGCTGATTAAGCCCTACACTCTCATGCTAGCAATGTTAAGATTTTTCACAAAAGAGTTAAAATGCTAAAGAAAGAGTTATTCATTTTAGGTTTTCTTTTGGTAACAAGTGAAAAAAAGGATTTAACTAGTTCAAAGGAAGTCATTCATACTTAGCTAATTTTCACTTCTTCAAGAAAGCCTCTCATTAGCACATTTGACAATTGTCAAATGGACATTTCCATCTTGTAAACAGAATGATATAGTGCCTTTCATGAATGATTTATTTTCTAAATATTTACAGAAAGGGGCTTGATTCTCCAAGTTCTTGCACATAAGTACACTTACCTGAGTAAACATCTAGATATCAATGGATTGCTCATAAGTAGTTTCTTGTAAGCAAATTTGATGAATTGGGCTCTAAAATTAAAAAATAATTTCAATATACATTCCATTTACTATTTTAGTGTATTTTTCCCCCTTTTTTTTCCTCAAGATCTACATGTGAACAAATAATTGACAATACTTTTCAGACTACAACAATAAAAAAATAACACAACATGTACTTATCATGTGTACTACTTACATTTTTCACCCCCTTTCTATTTGAAGCAACAAGATATTCCTCATAAATTCACCATAAGAAAAATATTATTGCTCTTAATGTGGGCATGTACTCCACATTATTAAGTGAGAATAATATCTTTCAAAAACATAGGTAATTTGCTGTCGGATGCAAAACATTAACATTACCCTGTCTAGGGTTTGAGGTTTTGTTTTCTTCTGTAAGTAACCTAATGTTTTTGTAAGACGTTGCTTCAGTAGTAAAGCAATTTAGAGTGGAGGATATTTTTAGACTACATTCATTTAAAGGAGGGGGAGGGAAAGGCCGTGCAGTAAGATATACATGTATTTGTAATTCATATTGTTGCTGTGCTTCTATTGTGCTCTGAGCTTCCTTCATGGCTGAGATGGGGAGCTGGCATCCAGACAGTGCAGCAGGGCAAAAAAAAAACCCTCACTGAAAACACAAATAGTGAGGTTTCTCCCTCTCCTCCGTTATCCCTGCTAATTATCACCATGCTTCTTCTATTTTAAAAACCAAAAGCAAATAGCTGTAGGCTAGGAAGGTATATCTGGTCAGTCTGTTAAATAACGTTATTAAGCCTTTTGGTCCAAAACAGAGATCTTTTCATTCGGGTCTTTCAAGAGCCTCAGTCTAAGCATTCAAAAAGATGACAGAAAAATGAACAGGAATGTGCAAGCATTAAATGTTTAAATTCTCTACTCCTTGGTCATTATATCGATGGCCATATTTTACAGCTTCCCCTCCCCCACCATACTTTTGCTGATTTAACCTCATTTGCATAGCCTTATTATGCATATAGCCTTTGTTCTTCTGATATAGAGTATAGCAGTGACAAAGCAAAACATATATACAGAGATAACCTTTTCTTGTCTTTAAAATTGTTCCAGCCATCTGACATTAGCATTTGATTTTTTAACATAATTCAGCATTAAATCAGATATATCTTCTTGTTTATAAAATACTAACCAATTTACTCCTGTTTAAGAAAAAGAAAAGTCAACGTCTAAACTGCCTCCAAAAACCTTTTGCTTTAATAATGCATTCAGGTTTTCTGTTGATAGCAGTTTAAGCAAACACACTATCAGTAGGTAACAATTAAGAAGTAACTGTTTATTTGTGACAAATGAGATATCTGCTATATGTCTAATTGTATGAATCTTGATAAAAGAATATAAATTATTGAATCTGACAGATAAGGCTCAACACGGACAGCCATCCTATGATTCCAAGGGTTCCTGCTTGCTTCATACTGTAAAACAAAGAGTGGATCCCCAATGTGAGTTATTACTTTCTGATTTTTCTCATACTGTACCAAGTGTCTTTTGATGTTATGGAAATTTGAGGCTGATTCATCCAGCTTTATCCACTGATTTCAGCAGATCTGCCAACCAGAGGGAAGGCCTCAGAATCAGTGCCTTGGTTTCTGTCCCAAAGTAGGTGATAGAGGTTTTAAAACTACCCCCTTGAAAGGGAAAGGTAAACTCCCAGTGGCTGCAACAGGAACACAACTAGGCCCACTTCGAGAGAAGCATGAATTTGTTTTAAAAAAAGTCTTTGCCCTCAGTAGAATTTTAGGATGTAAAAAGAAGGAATAGTTTGACTGCTTGAGCTTTATATTGCATGATACCTTCCCTTTCCTGAGATTCCTATATGGGAAATTAACCATTTCTTTAATTTCTAAGATCCTATGGAAATAATTGAATGAATCAAATACAATATCATTAAACTTCTTTCTAAACGAGAATGATTCTAGCAGTGCTAAATTCTTACAATATCACCACCATCACCTTCCTTCTAGAAACTAGATAACAAAAGGTATTTTCTTTCTCAAAAGAGGGTGCTAAACTTAAAGAACACAACGCTGTCCCCATCACCTTGTTTCAGAGCATCTCCTATCAGAATTGGTTACACTTCATCAATATGATGTGGTATAAATAAAATAGCTCCATAATTCAAGGGAGGAAACATCCTTAGCATTACCTGTAACAATTTGTCCATGCCTTCCTGGCAGCTGCCACAATTACTCGATTCAGACAGCTATATTCAGTGCATGCTTTTAAATAAAATGTGAAGTGCTTTTAATTGAGACTTTTACTTTGTTCCAAGTATTTCTTGCACTGATTAATCAGGTCATCTTTCATATGTGGGAAGTAGCAGTTGTTTCAATTTTTAAGGCATTTATTTGGTTTGGGACATAGTTCATAAAAACTGGAAGATACAGTCTAGGAATATGTTCACAGGGGCACTACGTAAACTACCAGACCTTCAGTGAGCTCTGCACACACGTCAGTGCCAATGTGCTGTCTCTCCCAAACCAAAACCTTGTTCTCCACACAATAGTTTCACGGAGGTTATAAATGGTATTTTTAAAATCTAGGCCTAAAGGTTTCGTCGTGGCGTGCATATTATTACGCTAGCTTCCTACTACCCGTGTGCATGGACTTGGCGGAGTGGTTGCCCACAGAAAACACCACGTTGAACAGGCAGCCAACAGACCATCCTGCTCTGCAGAAGGCAGAAGCTCCTTCCGTTGGCTGCCTCGTATGAGCCCTCACCAAGAACCAAGAGGTGACCCTCAACGTGACCTGCTTCGCTCTGGAGTCTCCCTGGGAAGTCTAGGCCTGTTTGTCATCCTACCATAAAGCACTATTTTTACAGAGCTTTAGTCTGAGGTGCCTAAGAATCCCTTCTAGATCTCACCCTAGACATTTTGCTGATGTATGAGAAATAAGATCAAACTCAAATGTTACAGCCAGAGCTTGCGGGAGTGGTTTTCCAACTGAATAAAGGCAGAAGATCGGTGAATATGTAAATAACTGGAGAAGAATGCATCCTGTGATGATTTAAATATTGTGATACTTGCTCATCATCATCATCCAGTGAGGGATACATGGAACTTATGCACAACTGACTTTCTTACAGAAAATCCTTGCTACAAAAAAAAAAAAAAAAAAACAACAAAACAACACAGCAAAGCCGCGATGTGCCTTGGCGTTGCTCTCAGGGGCTGAGGACCCCAGTCCATCACATGAGCTTCCCACTAGTGAACATCCCGCTCCTAGACATTGAAACAGACATGCTCGAGAGTTTCAAACGTCAACCCATACTCCATAGCGAAATGTTTAACTTATTCAGCATTTTGCATTGGTGCTGTTTCACACAAATGCGCTGTCCAGGACAGCACATCTGCAAGTTTAGAAGGACCAAGCTCCTGGGAACAATGTCTACAGCATGCTTTCCCTCTGTAGATGCTTATGAAGCTGACAGAAATCAGTCAGCTGAGGAAGATTTTTAAAGAAAATGTGGCTATGAGTCATCACGCTCTTCCAGGCTGACAATTTTGAAAATAAAGCAGAGATGAGGAAAACAGGCCTAAAGGTAACCCATTCACAGACCTTGCCTTCCTATACCCATCCCCGCCACAAACATGAGATAAGGAAAACAATTGTCCCTTTCCGTAAGCATGAAATTATGAAGAGTTTCCTAGAACACTGTCAGGTGTGGGAATGTAGAAACAGAGGAAAATATATGATCTGTAATAATACACCTCCTTGGGGTTTCACTTGTTTGGGAAATATTGCATGTGTGTACAGTATTTAACAAATTGGGTAGTACTACTACAAAACAGTGAGTTACAGGGATAACAGATAAGGGGTTGTACCCAAGGAGGTGTCATCTTTCCTTGCAGGGATTTGAAGAGGACTAGAGAGTTAGTAGCATTTATACAGCCCAGAGTGCAAGTGTGTAGAGTAGAGTATAAACAAGAGATAATAAAATTATATATATATGTTATAGCTAATATAAAAAAATCTCTGCAAATTGTCTTACATCGTACATATTTGATACACTAGTTATTTAGTTACTCAACAATAACTGTAATAATTATTTCTAAAATAATTATTTCTAAATCAATAGCCTATGTGGCTATGTAAGTAACATAAGATGCTCCTTGTCTCTGACTGGGATAATGCTACTTTTGGAATGAGGCTTTTAACACTCGTGACTATGAATGAAAAGTTTTCAGGTCATGATTGTTTGGTAATATTTGTTTAAAATTGTCTGTTACAGTGACTGTTTCCTCCAGTAAACTACTTTTTTAAAAATACTCATACACAGAAGAACAGAGTCAATTACTATGAATCACTCAAAAATATGAACAAACATTTATTGACAATGATGCGAGGTATTTACCAGCCTCTAACGCAGAAGGGAAGTAACAGCTGTAGGCACTGAAAGTCATCTCTGAAGCTTTCAGTAGCTTGCAAACAGGGAGTTGAATTTGTTTGGGTTGGGTTTGGTTTATTCATCATGCAGATTCCCTGCTTGGACTGACCTGCTCTGGGATTGTTGCTGTTAGTTTTGGAAGACTTAGCCTTGCAGTTTTCTTCATCTTATCTTATGTTGTTGGTGATAGTAAGTAGAAGCAATGTTTAAGTTTTAGCTGTCAAAATTTGATCTTTGTTTATATACGTACAAATATTCATCCAGCTGCTTACATTTTCACACTATTGTTATAACAAAATAAACGCATTTTGTCTACTTCTGAAATTTGCAAAAAAATAAATTTGTACTGCACAATGTATTGGAAAAAACATTATATAAAAACAAATTATATTATTTTTGTACAAGTAGATGCTGACATTTTTCTAAAGGCAGAAGTAGGTATTTTTATTCACAAAATGCTGCTGTTTCCCTATAGTAATGCATAAGTGGTAGCCTAGTATTAGTCTGAATTCAAACTGGGCCTTTAATGCTTCCACTCTCATTTTTCAGAAGTTCAAATTGACGGTGGCTGAACTATCAACAAAAAACATGGTGCTGCGATACTCAGGCATCTAAATGGATCTGGAATTAGTAGACATCCATCAGTGACTTTCCTACTGTTTTAGCTTTTTACCATGTTTTGAACAGGCTATATAAACAACACAAATTTTTTAACTATGTGATAAAAATATTTTTACATATTTTCATTTTTACATATTTTTAAATATTTTCACATAGAGAATGAGCTAAAACTGAAAATAGCATCTCTGAAAATAAGAACCAGTATTGCACTCTTCAGACAGAGCTCTCCAAGGGTATTCTTGCTGCCCCATGCTTTAAATGCACCGTGTTCTGTTGTCTCCTAGTTTTATTTCCATACATACATATATATATTTATAGCACTCCCTTTGTGGCAAAGGGACTTATATATAGTGTCTAAGGAAAAAAGAAAAAGAAAAAACACCACTCATAACCTTTAAAAAGTTGATTTATGAAAGGAAGACACACTTAGGTGAGATTCAGGAAACAAAAGGCCTGTTCTCATTTCTTTTCTACTGTGCTCAGAAGAATTTGTCTCAGTTTATAGACCTTATTTCTCAGTATGATACTCCCTCCACAGGTAGCCAACAAACGCCATTGCATTTGCAAACTTATTGCAAATAAAATTCCCACAGGGTTAGAATTCCTGTAGGGCTCCAGGGCTACCAAGCCCACCCCAGCTCCAAGAACAGAGCCCAGCAGCCCCCCTACCCTGTATTTCACTGCTCTCTCTGCTGCATAACTTGGTGGCAAAATACGTGTCATCTCTCCCTCTGAGAGCTGCCCACATACAGGAAGGTGTCTGACCTCAGCTATTGGTTACTCTGTCGGCTCAAATGAAAGAAACCTGCACTGCAGCTTTGAAGATCTTACCTTCAAACTCTGCTGATTGAATAAGTGAGAAAAACAGTATGTGACAATATCAGAATGGCTTCAAAGGAAGCTTTAATTCTTACCCTTCCAAACTTTCAAAAGCTCGACTGTACAGTTCTCTTCTAGTGAAACTTTGGGTATATTGACTTACAACAGAATGCACAAACTTACACCTTTCCAAGCTTTTCATGCAAGGAGAAGGGCTTGCCTTTTTATCTTTTCCATATATACTCCAATGCATGAAAAGTCTTTTTTTCTGTAAAAAGGTGACAAAAGGAGGCACCTGTTCAAGTAACATGTAGACCCTGGAAGAGCTGTAACACCATTTACAACTGATTGCACCGAGCAGTTAATTAAAACTGAACAGTATTTATGATGTGAAACAGTAGGTAGAGAAGTGATTTGGGGTTGCTGCTGATATGTATTTTACCATTTGCATTCATCCTTTTTACTAAAACCTACCCCTTTCAGCACAACAGAGGTCATTTCATCACAAGGCCATTTTGTTTCATAAAGCAGCACAAAAGCAACAAGTGGTAGGTTGTAGTGGTAGTTGTGGCAGGATTGTAGATGTTGTTGACAGAGCTTTTCTCAGGACCCTTACTTTTCAAAAAATGCAGCCTTATTCAGGACATGCTCAGCTCTCCATACATGTCCCTATCATAAATTCACCACCAGACTGACCTATTTGGCAAAGCCAGAAGAGATGTCAGAACAAATGAGTTACTTATATTAAGCTGGTCTGGACCCAGCCAGCCTAAATTCCACCTAAATCCTTGTTCCTGTCCTTATATTGGCTGACCCTATGTCTTCTCTCTGCAGAGAAAGTCAGAACTAGCCCCTACCACCAGGAATGGGAAGGTCTGGGTGCGGGCACTCACTCCTCACTCCTGCTCAACTTGCAATAAATATTCAAGATTTTATGCCAGAGAGAAAAAAAAGTTAGGAACAGCATCAGCTGCTCCTGTAGGTATTTTATATTATTTTTAAAGAGCAAAAGAATACCTGTTGATATTATATAAAAAAATCTCTATTCTTCAGAAGATGAACAGATGCCACATCAACTCCAGCCACCTTACTGATCCAAGTCAGCCCAGCTGAACACAAAGTTTGTCCTACCCAAACTCTTTCTCAAGGGTAAGGCAACCTAGATGCTGTTGAATAGCCTGGCAATTCTTACTGTATCCTCAACAGTTAAGATGGGACCACAACAGCATTTAGATGAAACTTCATCAAAGTTTTTCTGACAAAGAGTTGCGTAGCACTGCAAGGTAATTTGCATTAGTGTGTGTACCCTGTTCTTAAGCTAAGGTATTCACTATTTTCCAAGAAGCTACATTTTTTTTAGGAGACTGTCTTTTACTTTATTCTAGATATGCTACTCTTTCCATTGTTTTTAGCTTGTACCAGAAAAGACCATCACCTGAGTTACATACATCTAAGAAAAGACCAAGGTGAGTAACACCAAAATCAGTCTGAGATCTCATTAATTCTTTCACAGAGCAGTACTACAATAAATACTGATGAAGAAACTAAGAATTTTGTTGCATTTTAAATTAATAAAATCTTGTTTAAATTAAGAAAGAAATGGACAGGGTATTTGTGTTACAGAATAATGTACACCTTAAGAAAATAGCTCAAAACGGCATAAGCATTTTATTTACTTCTAGAATTAGAGAGAACCAGAAATTAGAGGGGGGTGTGCATATATTTGTATGTCAATATATACATAATTATGTTTAGAATTCTTCTTAATGAGAATTGTATATATGCATTGTTCCATATTTTGACTTGGCAGCAACTATGCAATTGAGACAGTTACTAGGCAATGAGGCAGCATTTGTCTTTAAGAGATGTTGTCCCCTATAAATTTTGCAAGTGTGTTCTAGTACATGACACTTATTAACTGTCTATTAACTTTTATATACATAATTTTTGATAACTGAACGAAATAATTGACAAACCTCTGAAAAACATCTTTGTTCAAGCTTTCTCTTGAAATGTGTTTGATTTTTATCATCTGTGTTTTTGGAGTCAGGATTTCTTTATTATTAAAGAACCTAGATTTTCAACCCCTGTTTGCAGATCTCCCACTGAAATCAGGTTAAACCTTTGAAGTAAATGGGATTTCTGAACGTGAAGGATTTGTGCATCGTTTGCAATGTGTTTAGGGATATTTTAATGTGTCATCTGGTAATAATTTGAGTGCCCTGATGCAGGTTTTTCAGGTTGCATAAATGGAAGAAATATTTGAAGGTTATTCCTACTCCCCAAAAAGGTAGCAGAAGCATAGTGTACCTATAATATCATTAAAGTCATACTGACTTTATCTTACTGAAATTATTAGCAGAAACAGTGAGTATTTCATTTTGTACTACAGACATCTTAACAACCATTCATTATTCTTTACTATTCTCAACACAACCAATTTTTTAAACACTCTATAGGGAGAAACAATTAGTGAAAGTTATTACATAATAATAAATACCTTTCTGAGACCAGACTGTTACCCAAAGTGAAGAGGGCACACGTAATTTGTGTAACCTCAAGGAGGCAGAATGAGACAGGCATGCCTCAGACCTGGGCATATTTTCTGCTGCTTTTTAGGTACAACCGTTAAAAGAAAACATTTCAAAAGATCATTCCACAGCAAGCAAATTAGTTTTTATGCACATTTCTTGGCAAATCATACTTGCCTTCCATATGTCCCAGTAGGACTGAATCCGCTCTCATTTTATTTCAGGCTTACCCTGATACGGAATGATTGCAACCAAAACCTCTTCTGGCATATACCAATTTAAAGGAAAGTAGAATTTTAGTGGTTTTTAAATGCAGGAAGCTTGGGCCTGAGTAGTATCAAACCATATAACATTAACTGTCCACATTCTCATTTTAAATTGTCTGATTTTTCTTTAGTAGAATCTCTGAAGTTCTAAAGACTCTACAAATTAACTAAAACTGACAACGCTCCTGTACTTGCCATTATGCTATGTATTGTTAAGTAGATAACTAGTTAGTTAATCTTCAGAAAGGTGCTTCATCATGGCAGAAAGCTGGGTTATCACTATTCATACAACATGCCCATCACCTAGAGAAGCTCTTGGCTCTACTAACTAAATATCCCTTGGAAAAAACTTTATGTTTACCGTGCCTCAGAGTGATGATGTCCCCAGGTTTACCCGTTCTGCTGGCTTTGGGTTTTTGTTTTTTTTTTTTTTTTTGCTCCAGGCATGTGGGACTTTTACCAGGGTTGACATTGTCAATGCACAGTAAACTGGACATACATCACTTTGGGTTTCTTGACTTTCAGCGATATTACCTCAGATTGGTAGAGGAGACCTCATGCTGGTCTAATTCCAGGAATAATTCCAAACAGACATCTTGGCCATTCTCCTCGGAAAGATAGGTCACTAGCCATACAGTGCTCTGAAACATAAAATTATTAAGTGCATTAGAAAAAGGTTTGCTGTAAAGCATGCTCATTTTTCTACTTTAAATAAAAGTTTTAAAGGGCAAAACTTCCTCTCTTTGACTCTATGTACAGTACAAACATGCAGATGTGCACTCGTCTACCAAGAGAAGATAAATTGCTCATTTTACAGGTAACATGACACAGAAATAATTACACAATAATGTTTCAGATATTTTGTTAACACCCTTGTCATAACAAATTAATTTATATTACAGTAAAAGGACAAATGTAGTAGTGATATTAAGCACCCTAAGTATAAAACCACCACTGGAAAACCCCTATTCTTAACCCCAGTTCTGATAATATCTTGTACTTGATCTCTAGTAAACTCTTTCCCTCTGTGTATACCTCTATGTCTGTGAAAAGGGAATAAAAAGATAATTTACTCTTTGTCACAGTGACTGATTGTGAGGCTTATTACCTCAAAGTATATATACTGTTTTAAAGCATTATGTAATAAGTATTGCTATTGGTGGAGGTTCATGTGAGAAATCTCTTTTAGAAATACATTTGCTGGGTATAAAATCATCTTAGACCATAAGTAATTTATACGATAATTTTGCAGGACTGATCAGCATCTGTTTAGCCCAGGTATTTTTTGTACAGGGCTTGGTACCATTTTATCAGTTGAAGCCCCAAACTACCTGTACCTAACCGAAGAGAACAGAATAAACTCTTTTTCAAGTGCACGGATACAAGCAATTTAGATATTCTGGGCCACACCGAAACTGTCCCATTGTGTCTTGAGTTCATATTTGAGCTCGGACTTCCCAGATCATTTCCATGATCCAGGTGATAGTTTGCAGCCTGATTCTGGTCTGAAATAGTCTCATTGCTCCATCACCAGAGAGCATCACACACAAGACGGTGGCTGATTCGCACCTTCAGGCACCCAGAACAGGGAAGATCAAGCCAGTGGCACAATATTTAGTTCCACTCTCACTGGGATAAGTATCCAGAGATCCACACAGGTCTTGTCTGCCTTTAGCACTAGACCTAAAACACCAGTAGTCTTTCAGGCAGCCCCTGAAGAACTGGGGAAAAGGAATGGAGACTTTGGTTCAGGCATGTGGGCACCCAATAGTAGCATGTCCATCTGATGGCAACAAAACTCCTTTCCAAACCCGACTGTGTCCGTCCCACAGACATAAAGCAGAATTGCATCAAGACATACTCCAAATCACACCAGGTAAATAAAAGAAGAAAGCAGGCTACTGGAATGGGCCTGCAAAATAGCTTTGGTGTTTCAATGCAAAATACTCAGGTATGATGCTAATTTTTATCTAGAGAGACATGAAGTCTGCCGGTATGCTCTATTCTGAGACAAAGTTTTGGTTTCTCTGTGATTTAGAAAAATCACATGCTTCAACTTCCTCATCTGGAAAACAAGAATGATATCCTCCTCTGGAAAGAAGTTTGAGAAGAAAACTGAAAAGCTGACATAGAAGAACTAAGAATAATTAATATCTATACTTCTGGTGTACTGGGGACAGATTCGTATGTGAGTAGCAACTTCATACAGGAAAGCACTTGATGCTTTTTGTCCATCACAGCATTCTTAGCACAGGAAAGCATGGAATCACATATTTATGTAGGAAAGATTGTTTTTCCCTGCTTTGTACATGCAACAATGTCCTTTTTCCTCCCACACTTTTAATTTTCTCCTTTCTGAGGTAATTTCCTTATAACAGCTCAAGTTAGTTAGATTAGATCCATTCACAGAATTGTGGCCCAGTGTTCAGCGTTAGAAACACTACAGAGATGTAAATATGCAGGAAAATACAAGGTTGAGAAATACGCTCTTTAGAATTTCAATTTATATAAGTGGTGTGAGAGAGTACATAATTTACAGCATTTATTAAATAATTAATAAAATTATCAGGACATGCAACATTACACATGAATATTGCCTTAATATTATAATTGTAAGTTTTGTATAACTTGGTAAAAAATACACTTCTGATACAGGCAGTGTTGAATTGGCTTATGACTGTGCTTAGCACAAGTTGCCATTCTGAAGTGGTGACAAAGTCCAGACAATCTGAAGACAAGAGAGGTGGAAAGACATTTATCATTTATAACTTCAGGACAGTACCACTCATAACCTCAAGATGTTCAGTGAAGCTAGGTAAAATATCTTGCTTCAACTTTCAAAGATATGTAAGTGTAATACAGGCAAAGACATCCACTATTATCCTCCAGCTTCCGCTGTTCTGTAAAGTTAAGTAAACTTGTTTTGCATTTTAAAAGTATGTAAGCATATAAAGTACAAAAGCATATTTTTGTAAAAAGATTTCTCAGAAGTGCTTTGTTCTTCATTTTAAAAACATACTTATTGCTGGCGTTTTTGTTTTTTTTTGTTTTTTTTTTACAAAATGAATCACATCCAAAAACTGCATTACACGCTTATGAGCTGCTAATCCTTCACCATACTAACTTGTCTCTATATTAGATGAACATTTCTTGCCCGTTAGCTCTGTCTTTCAGGTTGCGTCAGGTTGCAATGCAAGACATGTTTGCTGCCTGTGTTTGCAGAACTGAGAATAACGTATTGTACATTCCTGATGTAGCTACTTCATAAGGTCACCTCCCCCATTTGAGTTCAGTGGCATGACTAATGCACGTGAAGTTAAGCGTGTGCATTCGGCCCTGAGCCAGCAAACGTTAGCGCAGGGGCAGGGCAGTGAACCCATGCAGAACCCCCCTTCTCTCAGCCTGGGCACACAGAAACCTGCCGCTGCTGGAGACAAGGTGTTTACAGGACAGGGACCTCTGAAAACAACTAAAACACAAAACATTTCAGCTCTGCTAGCACGACGACCTGCTAAACAAACAAACAAGCAAGCAAAAAGCTGTTTTCTCCATTTTGCTTAGTTTCCCAGTACTGTCACTGCAAATAATAACAAAACAATAAGATTGCTTTATCATCTGTCACTAAATGAGAAAAAGCCAGCTGTACTTTATACTGAAAAACATATGCCCGTTCAAGAGGAGCATCCCAAACTAATTAACTCTGGAAAACAGCTTGGAAATATAGGTTAAATTACAAACATGGCATTCTGTTATATTGTTATGTTTATCCTTCCTAGATAATCCCCATCAATATATCAGTTTCCACAGAGCACTTTCTGACTGCAGTCCTCATGAATGTGCTCCAGTATCCTACTCCTGAAAATAAATTATTATCTCATTGGAGTAAATGCTTCTTCAGGCTGAGCTGTGACAGGGTTACACCTTGCAAGGGCTACCCGTAGTGACGCACAGATGTGACTAAAAGGCCTTGTAAGGGGAATTCAACAAAAAAGACCTCAGTGCTGCCATATCTTTGTTTAATGTTATGCACGTGAACCATCTAACTACCCTGAAGGGGATTCTTGTGTGCATAAGTATTTGCAAAATGGAAAATGACATATTTTTGATGCATAAGAATGAACAGAATTGAGTTTATGTCTCAATCTCTTACAGCTCTTTCAGGTTTTTTTTCACTGATTCACATGATATTATTCCTAGTCTTTAGTCGTATGACTTAAACTGTATAACCAAGACAATGGGGCTGATTTGGGTTCATTCTCTCTGTTAAAACTAAAAAGAAAAAAAAAAAAAAAAAGAGAGAGAGAGAAAAGGAATTGGGGACCATTCAGTAGATAGCAGAAACATGTTTATAGATGTAAGTGTAATGTGTATATGTATAAATTCATATATGTACACATTAGCTGGGTATATGCTAGGTTCCAAAATAGCAGCATTTCTCACTTTTATAAAAGAGAGAATGACACATACAAAAAGACTTATTCCACTTACTGGAAGCAATAAGTCATAACTTTTATGACATGCATATCTGATTGTCCTGCTGTGCACTGAGTGAAAAAAATTAAGTTTCTCATAATTTTTCTTTAGAATATGAAAATCAATCTCTTGAAAAGTTAAATTCTTATTACAGCTTGAAACTTCTGAAAACACAGAGCCATCAAAATCAATATTTTCCCACAGACCGTCAGACTTTTTAAACTAAGTGTTTAGGAAGCTCCTTGACTAAATATGAAAACAGTTTTTAAAATTGAATAAGATCACCTGAAAAGACTGTCTTTTATTAATAATTTTAGTTGCAAGTGCCATGTAACAGACCCTAGAAAGACAGAAATTATAAATAAACTGGAACCTCAACTATTAAAATTGCAAGATTGTAATTTTTAAGAGCGATATATATATATATATATTTTTTTTTTTTTTTTAAGTTGAATATTTTCCTTACCAAAGGAAACACCTTTCCCATTTCAATGAAGACATTAAAAGAGCCCCGTCTGGGCTGCTCAGCAAGGGGCACTCCGATAGCAGCAGGTTCAGGAGGGAGTTACATGACTCATGTCTCCATCCCCAGGGCAAACGCCCCTTCAGCATCCTCCTGTACGCCAACACCCTGCTGCTGCTGCTGCAGACACAGAGCCTCCTCTGGAGCTTGTTCTTGCTCTGACAGCAGCCTCGGGCCCTCGCTGAGCTCCCATGTTGACAGCTCACATTTCCACCGCCTCGCCACAGCCCAGCTCCCAGTGAGCCCCGTTACCCAGGAGATCCAGCCGTCACGCACCGCGCATCCCCCTCCGCCACGCCCACCCAAAACGGTCCCCCCCTCATCCTCCCTGTCCCAGTGCACCCTTGGTTTGCTCTCCCTTTGCACAGCTCCCCTGTGCACAACCATGACCGGCCCCCCCTCCCGCCTTGAGCTGGTTAATGACCCCCAGGACACGATGCAAGGCTCACTCCTCAGCTCACCCTGCCCAGGCGATGCTCACGGGTGTTAGTGATCTGACAGTTATTCCACTGCCACTACCACGGTGTGCTGTGGGCAAGGGCTGTGTGATTAGGTGCCTTCCTGGCCCAGAAGTGACATGTGAGCGCTGCTTTTGTCAACAACACAACTCCTTCCAGCAATTCCATCGAGTTCCCAGCGCTGACACTCATTTTAAATATTTTTGTTCTTCCTCCCAGATTCTGGGTCAAAACATCCCTCCTTTTCACTCCAACTTTCCAAAATGCATTTTCAGGATGGTGCTGCAAATGCTCGTGCAAATAATCCCTTCAAGCACCTTCGCCACCTTCTGCAACTTCACTTGTCTGCTTACTCTGAAAATGCAAGAAAAATGGTCCTAAAACCCCTGAAGATAAAGTCTCAACTCCTAGTAGTAGGACCAATCTTACATTTTTACTGCTATTTCTACAGTAATATTAACAGAAAAATAACATGAAGCGTAGATAATTGCTGTAAGGAAAAAACAAACATTAATATATTAGTGCCTGAAAATCTGGTTTCTAGCATTTCTGTGTGCTTCCATTTATTTCAGCAGCAGGAATGAGTGCCTATCATTTCTGAAAATATGGATGACAGTGGACACAATGTTTGAAGTAGATTTTCAATGCAATTTAGCAGAGAAAACTAACTAACTAACTAAATAAACAAATAAATAAATAACTGTGCTATCTTTGCCTTCCCACAGAATGTCATCAAATCACAGTCTTGAGAAGTACTGTTATCTTCTCTGTGTAGGATGGAAGATACTAAAAACCTCATCAATTATGTGTTCTCTACCACAAAACTTCAGTAGCAAAATATTGCCAAGATGCAAATAGCATTAAAATAAAGGACTGCATGGGAAAAGTTTATAATATACCCAGTAGCTGCTGTAAAAGCACAGACTGTACCAAGGAAACTAGAATAAAATTTTAAAAGTTGTAACCACTAGGCTAGGAAAAGAGCTGTTCAGTAATACAAGGATGTGTACTTATCTGTAGGCAAACAGGGAGCTCATATTTCATAAACTAAGTCAAGCTGGGCCATGTCAGTGACTGAGGTAGGAGATAGGTGATACCAGAGGTTGTTTTTATGCATAGCAGCTGGCATGCTTCTGCATAAGTGAGTATTAAATTAAACATTCAAGTGAGCAGTTGATTGCACTGCTTTGCCAGAAACATGTCTTTGCTGAGAACAAAATCCAAGTCCTATCACTCTGTTGGTTAAAAAAACATAATAATGAATTGTATGAAAGTCACTACCCAGTATTAATATACATAGTACTCTGAGTTTTTTCCATTCATCCAGTATTTGCATGAATTATAAGCTTAAAATTAATATTTTTATTTCATGAGACTACAGTTTAAGTCACACAGATTTTCCCATCGCAGTGGCCATTGCAAATATTGACCCGGATTTTGCAATTGCTTTCACGATCCCACAGCTGACAAATCAGTCCCTATTCCGACCTGCTTACTAGACTCCAATGTCTTTGGGGATGGTAAAAAAGAATCAATGTTTAATCAGACGAAGTAAGAAACCGGCCCTTTCTGCAGTGCAATGCAGCAGTCTGGAGGAAAATAACTCTTCAGTGATTGAACGCTGGATAGACCCATTCCCATAAGAAGGTGGTGACTGAACGTAGCTGATAGCAGGATCCAGTAGCTGAAGATATACAACAAAAAATGTACATGAAGAAAATAAAAAGATGTGCTTGTTATCTGGCAACATAATTGGCAGTGAAGAGTCTGTGTGTTTTCTCTCTTTGTGGCTGTGCTTCTCATTTTTCAAGGAAATAACATCAATCTGTTTTAACATAACTATGAGCAGTTTGTGATAAATGGAGGAATGCAATCTCACCTTCTCAATTAAGAGTTTGTATAAAGGCATTAGGGTAGCTAGGAACGATGGCAGTCCAGGTTTCTCTATTCCATACACAAGGATATCATCACATTGAAAACTAAGCTTATAGAGGAAAGTTTTGATATAACTTTTCTGTAGGCTCAGAGGAAAGAGAAAGGTGCACTATTTTACCAAATTCACTTTCAAGTAATCATGATTTTGTGGGAGGCTGATTAATGAGTGAGCGGATCTGGTAAAAATGTTAAAGCACAAAATCTTTAAAATAATTAAATATTAAAACAATTATTTTTTTATTAACCAAATAAATTACAAAATTATATATTTTGTTAACATTTATTTCACAGTCTAAGGACATGGGAGAATGCTGGTATACAAATAACTGTAAAACAAATTGGTTTCCCTTCTAATAACAGAGGACTCTTTTGCCAAACTGTTAAGTGATGATAACTTAAAGATGTTGCTTACAGGCTGAGGGACCCTTAAGAGTGCATAGGTCTCTGTCCAGAGATAATACAACACGGGCCTGAGGCAAATAGCAGAAGAAAATTTAGATATTAGTGAAACAAATAAATGTCATCTTGTAAAATTGAGAGATACTTAGGTCAAATAAAAAGTAAAACCAAGACAGTTCCCAAAGGAGTTGCAGAAGGTAATAAAAGATAGCAACAGAACTAGGGCTAAAAACAGGAGAAGATGTTCTTCCCAGATTCCTTTCAATGAAAGATCAGAAAGAACATGGAAAATAGATGGGGGTTTTGGTCATTGACTGAACTTTTCCTATTGTCTTTCATTCAACTAGGAATCACTGGCTGCACCACCGATACTTCTTCTGCCTTACTTTCCTCAAATAACTTTTTACAGCAAAGCATGCTCACCTTCAGATTCAATATGCACATCAGCCTGAAAACTCTGAGGATACTCTCGAGAGAGCAGTAGATACACATACACACTTATCTAGCAAACAGCCTGGACAGGGCTTATAAAAAGGCACCCATAACGCTTGAGGAAATAATTGTTAATTCGCAGATACAGTTCAAAACCTAGCCCAGACTGACTGCAAATATTTCTGTAGTTCACGTCAAACAGGTTAGTCATCACTAGGCTTCAGCATCCTAAATCATTCTTCACACCTGTATTTTCAGCTGAGCAGTGTTTGCATATACAGGGCAATTCCTGGTGCTTCCTCCACTCACTCAAAAATGAAGTATTCCTCTGATTAGTTTCTGTTCATTAACTTGCTTGAAGCCCAAGCTACATTTGATGTTGAAGTACAAAGCCTATTGAAAATTGCAGATTTTTTTGCCCTAATGGAATTTCAGGATAAAACTACTACTACTGTTTTTCTACTAAGAATGCATAATTTATTTTTTAAGTTAGGCATTGCACTTCCAAAGCAAACATATTCTTTTCCCAGAGAAATTTTCTTTTACTACAATCTCAACACATCTGAGAACAGGATGAAATGAAAGAGGAGAGACAAAAACGTCACAGTAAAAATTAAATAACTGCAGTTATTTAGCAAAAGCAAGTTTACCTTAGGGTTTGTTATTTCAATGTTTACAACTTGCAAAATAAATATACTTCCAAACATACAAAAAGAACACCCGCGTTGCTTTGATTTTAATGCCCAGAGCTGGAGTTTAGCCGGAGCTCCTGCTAAGGAGAAGGCGGGTGTTTCATAACCCAGTTGACCGAGGATGCTCTGTGCAAATGGCAGGGAGGAGACAAAACAACACAGACGAGGAGGGGAGCAGACAGCCAGGGCACCCAGGGGTAACATCATTACTCGAAAAGAGAGGGCAGAGGCAGGTCAAATGTCTAGGTCAAATAAGGTAGGACAACGTTACAGAGAGGTTTGAGCACAAAGGCAAAAGGCTTGAATTTAGCTGGGAGAGGCTGAACTTGAGACACGTGCAACACTTTGCAGGATGTGCCCAGCACCTTGCAGGACTGTAGTTGAAGACTAAATTTCTCATCACTGGTAGGACATTGTGCATTAGTAATGACTGCAGAATTAGGTTCCAAGTGTTTCAGGATGTATCTGGAAAGATGACACAATATCATTGTCTGATTATTATCATTATATAGAAGTATCTGAATGAAATGAAGAAAAAGAAAATGTAAGCTGAAAAAAAAGGAAAATGCTCCTAATGGTGAATTCTATTAGACTGTTGAAAAGTTTCCCAGGGGAAGTAGTGGACTCATGTTCTTTGCAAGACAAAACACTGAAGAATATTCTTTAAGGAACAATCCTACCGCGGCATAGAAAAACATTAGATAACCTATTAGGTCTTCACCATCTGTAGAACTGAATAGTCAGAGCAATAGAGCAGCAGTAAGGAACCAAAAATATTATTTTATCAAAAAAAAATATACTGTTAATGTCAGTGTGACCTGTGAAAATGTAGGTAGGTAAGTTTTTGTTACCTTGGCAGAAATGGAAGTACCATAAATGCTAATACCAGTACTTTTGCAAATACATATTAATGCAGGTATTCTAGTCCAGAACAAGCTACACATCTGTTTTAAAAACTCCCAGTCTTGTGAAGTAAGAAACAATAGGTCATAATATAGGTAACATAACAAGATAGCAAGATAATATTGCAAGCCATGTAACACAAGTACTGAATTAGAATATAAGGCATTTGCGTGAAAGCCTGAGAATAATGAGAGTCTGAGACTAATCCACTGCATTAACTTTCTTTGTGCAAAATATTGTTTTACATTTATAGTGACCCTGAAGAAAAAGCCCTAATAAGAATCCTATCTGATAATTATTGAATAAATAATTTTGTCCTGATTACTTTCTGTGTAACTTTGCAAATTAGTTTCTCACAGAATACCATGAAAAAATATTTATAAAATATTTCTGTGCTAATTAATATAAATTAAAATAGTCAGTCGTGACACAACATGAAACACCAGAGAACTCTTGGTGCAAACTCCAGTAACTGGAATAATATTATTCCTGGATCTGCAGGTTCACAACCAGCAGCCTCAAACAGAAGAGTGAAAAGTGTAAAAAGCAGCACTGCTAAACTGCATTTCATCACTCTCACTGACCTGATCTATGAAAGGAAAGTTGCACTTCACCTTCCATCTTCCAAAAATAAAAACCTAAGGGAGCAAAGAAGTGGCTACACAGAACTATCATCGCTTTGTTCCTCAGTGTCAGGTTTTTATTTTGATAATGCTCTTCCCTGAAATAGTGTAAGGAAGGTAAAGTAAAACTCATTTGGTCCCATGCCTGCTCTCAGAATGACAAGGGTACGAGCAGGGAAGGGTTATGATCAATAGTCAGGACTAAAACTGTCACACAAACAGAGCAAAGGCCTGATTGCTATTACAGCAGGAAACCTTCACAATGGCACGGTGTGTGCCATTCATCCCGCGCTGGCCTTTTGTGATAACGCTTACACGAGAGTTTCCGAAAACACTGCGAAGAAAATTTCAGGGATCTTCCCTGTAAGGGGGTGCAGCTGCCTTCCCCACGTGGCACTGCTCTGTGCAGTGCACCTGAAAACTGTGGCTGACAATCTGCATTTAATGGGACAAGGTCAGCTCTCTTCCACAGTCACTGAATTTCATTTTCGACACCTTTTAATTAGAAGTTTGCAGATAGCATTGCAGTGCCCTCATGATTTGCTGCATTCGAATTCGTAAGCATTATTTTTTTCCTCTCACTGATGTTATGTTTATTTTTTTCATAGTGGCATAGGAGCAGGGGAAAAAAATAGCTTAAAACAGAGGCCCAAACTAAATCTTTTTAACATACTGATTTTCTTATTGCTGTTATCTTCCTTGAAGGTATTACTCATGATCCCAGTACAGTCTTATAATAATGGCCTCTTAAGGGCAAAATTATTACAGAAACCTGCTGCCAATTTTAGTTTCCAAATTCCTTCATTGTTGGAATCTTATATTTTTATTTCAAAATGTATATCTATGTGTTTAAAATTTATTTTTGGTTTTAACACCAAACTTCTAATCCCTATGCATATAACAAAACTAAAGGCCAGAAACTCAGACAGAGCAGTTGAAAGAAGGGAAACGGCATATTCTAGTAAACCTGTTATTGTCTGCCTCCATCTCTCACCATGTAAGTGACAATGCTTCAGAAGAACATCCTGCATCCGAGAAAAATTATATACTAACCTAAAAGGTCCTTGGCTTATACTGAGGCTGACTTGTCCTCTGTGGCTAAACATGCATGTCTATGAAACTCTTCTTCCATCCTTTTGGCACTGAGCAAACACTGTCTCTCAACATTCAAATCAAAATGAAATTAACTGTTTCGGTCAAGAGAGGATAGTGAATGTAAGTAATACAGGGTTAACTGATTTTTTTTTTTTTTTTTAACTTTAAAGACATTTTACTTCATTTTTTTCTATTACGTGACACCAAAGAAAAAAAGCAAAAAATAAAAATTATAACATCCCATCAAAACATCAGTGCCATACCAAGCCCAAGCAGGACTTTGGAACTCAAGAACAGATTTGGTTCAAATAATGACTGTGATTTCTGCTGTGTGCACGCTGTATGTATCTGACTGCCTGCTGGGTCAGAGGTCTGAGATCCTCAGCAGACACTCTTAGAGAAAGGCCCTCCCTGTGTTGTAGCAGAAAACTTAAAGCTCTTAATTCCTTTTTGCTATTTAGCATATAATGCAGATAACCCAGATGGAAACAAAAACAAAAACAAACAAACAAACAAACAAAAAAAAAAAACTTCTTGATGAATGGGACACATATAGTAACAAAAACAATGGATTTGGGGTCTTAAAATAGGGTAGTTTATTCTGATACATGACTTTGGAATTTAACTCTAACTAAGAAAGAGCAAGAAATTACATCCTAAACCTAGCAATGAGATGGCAATAGTGTCCTACTGATGTGCATCTTTGTGCTTAGGCAGACTTGACTAATAAAGCTTAGGTTTATACATCTTTTTTGTTGGAAATGAATTTTTAAAGATTCCAGGGAACTGTAACAGAATGTTAAGAAAAGTCTTTTATGACATTGCTACCAATTCATTATATTATTTTTATAACAAAAGAGGTGAAATGATTTAGCTCACCTCTAAAATCTCCATATTCTGTAGTTTCAGAATGCATATGCACATGTCGAGGTGATCTTGAAAAGTTTTATACTATGCAGGGCTGTAAATTTGTCTCACCTTTTACTGCTTCTATGATGGTTAAGCATACATAAAATGCACTGTAATTTTGGTCTTGCGATTCTTGTCACAACTGGAAAAGTCTTTCAGTAATGATTCCAGCAATATACAGGTTTTCCTATTCACATAAAGATGGGTGTGATTTTCACATATTTATGCCAGGCTTTTTATTAAAGGTACTAAACCAATTTGGAATTGTTGGCTGATGTGACAGATAACCATATAACCTCATGGCATGAGCGATCTAGACTCAGAGACACTTCACTAACTTAAGAGAAAGATCATCTGCCAGTACTTGAATGAGGAGAGTAGGAAAGTCAAAGGTGTGCAGAAGAAAGAGAGAGAAGAGCTTCACTGAGACTTGTGGAGAGAGCAAAATACATATTGGAAGACATAAAGAGGAGAGCTATGTGAATATCAGACCAAAAAACCACCAAAACAACAAAAGAAGATAAATGCAAAAGACACAAAAAAGAGTGGATTAAATTCTACAGAAAAAAGACTATAGATGCACAGCTTACATCAGATTTTACAGAAGAAGGGATTCTGCTTTTACAGTGCTCTTACAGATAAAAAGAAAGTTTCATTTTAAAATTTCAGTGGACTATTTGATATATCAAATAGTCATAGTAAAGAAACATGCCTTGAAAGTAGCCTAAAGAAACCTCGTTTCAACCACATTTGTTGAGGTTTAAATCACTGTATCCCTAAAATTATAAAATTATTGATGTCCTATAAAATTCTTAAGTTTAAAATGTCTTCAGTTTTTACAGTTGAAGGACTACATTGTTTTATGTACTTTATATTAATATAATTTCTCTACCATTGTCTTTTTTCATACAAAACTTTTAAGCACAGACCCAGGCTGGGCCCTCGAGGAGCGGCTGGAGAGCAGCCCCGAGGAGAGGGGCTGGGGGGGCTGGGGGGGGGAAAACTGCCCGTGAGGCAGCCCCGTGCGCTGGCAGCCCAGAACCCACCCGTGCCCTGGGCTGCAGCCAGAGCAGGGGGGGCAGCAGGGCCAGGGAGGGGATTGTCCCCCTCTGCTCCGCTCTGGGGAGACCCCCCTGCAGTGCTGGGGCCAGCTCGGGGGCCCCCAACAGCAGAAGGACCCGGAGCTGCTCGAGCGGGGCCAGAGGAGGCCACGGAGATGCTGGGGGGGCTGGAGCAGCTCCCCTGGGGGGCCGGGCTGAGAGAGTTGGGGGGGTTCAGCCTGGAGAAGAGAAGGCTCCGGGGGGACCCTGAGAGTGGCCTCCCGGGGCTTAAAGGGGGGACAGGGGGGCGGGGGGGACTCTGGATTAGGGGGTGATGGGGATGGGATGAGGGCTAACAGTTTTAAACTGGCAGAGGGGAGATTTAGGTGAGATCTGAGGCAGAAATTGTTCCCTGTGCGGGGGGTGAGGCGCTGGCCCCGGGTGCCCAGAGCAGCTGTGGGTGCCCCCTCCCTGGAAGGGTTCAAGGCCAGGTTGGACGGGGCTGGGAGCCCCCTGGGCTGGGGGAAGGGGGCCCTGCCTGGGGCAGGGGGGGTGGGACTGGGGGGGCTTTAAAGCCCCTTCCAACCCAAACCATTCTGTGATTCTATGATGATACTTTAATCATAATCCTAATGATTTTTTTTTTAGCCATTGTTGTACTAGATGTAATTTCCATTAGTTCCGTGGGAATTATGCATCCAATGGAAAAAAGAGTGGCAATTGATATCCTGGGTCAACTCATCCTGACTCTATGGCTGACCAGCATTATTTACACAAAAGAAAAATCATTTACACACAAGAGCAGCCCATGGTGAAGTTACTAGTGCAGAGGAAAAGGTTTTTTTCTTTTACTTGTTGATTAGTTATCTGTACAGCATCTAACTTCTCATATAACATAACTGTGGCTACTTGAGTTGTCTATAGCATACCTAATACTTTGACAGAGTATCATCCTGGTTATTGTTTATGAAAGTGAGTTTCACACATCAGTTATGTAGTTTAGCTCTAAGAAATACCATTTCCTGTCCTCTGGTTTAAAACATTCTTTTCAGTTTTGACCATGATTTCATTCATTTAGTTCATTACCTTAATTTCTATGACAGTAGTTACTAAATAATGCCTGTGGCTTAGTGTGTTATTCTGTTTAGATTAATACTTTGAAAAAATGCCAATTGTTACGGGATGCATCCTATGATTTGAATAGAAGATTAAATTTCTTCCTGAAACCTGCTATTTTCAACTTCACAGGAGAGATTGTTTCACTTTTGAAACCATAAACAGGTATTTTGAACAACGTTATTTAAAGAATGAGTTAAAATTCCAATAGTAGAGAAATGGGATACATCAGCATTGCTTTCGCGTTTGCATGTCAGCAGGTTATCTCAAGACAACCTTAAGACAATATTGATAATAGAATTAACAGTTTTTAAGTGTAAGTCAAGGGAATATAACCATGGAGCCAGAAAAGTAACTGTTGAAATTCTGAGTTATAGGGAGTACGAATTACAATTCATTCCAAAACCATTAATCTGTATCTATGAATAAAATTTTAGTATCAGAAAAACATGAAAGCATTGCAAACTGTAACTGAAAGTGATGATGTGAAAGTTTAAGATCTAAATTTACTATGCAAATAATACAAAATCGGTGCAAAACATATTTTTAAAGCTTAAAAAGACTTGAGTGCCTGTTTCAGAAACATGTTAAACCAGCCATACACATTTCAGTAAGCACCACTGATTTTAGTCTCCAGTGGATCCATATTCAATAAATGCACTATATTGTGTTTTCCTCAGTTTCTTTGCTCAAAATCATTCACTCCAGAATATGGAATCCTAAAAACTGTGCTTGAAGAAAATCTTTGCTTCTCAGCTACATTTACATTACCATTCTGTAATCCTGGTTCATTGCCAGTTGGCTCACTTGATATTTTTATCTACCAGAGCATTTTCTGGACACTTCCCTTATGCTTGCAATGTAAACCCACTGTAAGCCTAATGCCCATTCCAGTGACACCCTCCTTTACAGGAGATTTTTGTTATCTCAAAATCCATAGTACAGTTCTATTCAGAATTTTAAATCTCATGTCTTATTTTTCTCTCGACTGCTGTATCTATCAAATCATTTGCCTTCTGTTTTCAGAATGGTTGTTACCATACTTTCCAAGACAGTTGGTGGGGGTTTTGGGTTTTTTTGTATGTAAAACATCGTGCTCAGTTAAAAAATTTGGCTCCCTTCTGAACAACAAGAATCTGTGTTTATCTTACTAAAGCAGAGGCAGGAGTCCCACTTACATCTTCTGGCATAAGCCTTTTATCAACATCTATTACGTCTTTGAAGTATCGTCCAGGTTCTTTTCATAGTTCAGTCAATAGTCCGTGATGTCTTACATGCTTGGAAGTCTACTTCAGCCAGCCATGGACATCTGAACATTTATTATCTTCATTAGTGTGTACCAATGCCAAGAAAAAGTGTTTAGCCAGCACAATAATTATTTACTATTGAAAAAATTACAAACATTGTTCCATCCACGACAGGTGTCAGGTAGGTGACAGTTGCTTTCCAGAATTTGCTTGTGCTGGGAAACTCCATACTATGAAACTTTGCTCTTCGGGAGCCCAGCAGAGATTGATGGTGGATAGGAACTGGAGCAGGGCTAGTGAGCTCTTTTTACAAAGCTGCCATTTCAAAAGTATCTAGGATTACAATAATCACAGTGTTAAAGAGGTACTCCATTGTTTCATCACTAGATGGAAAATACATTAAAAAAAAAAAAAATCCCAGTTAATCTAACTGAACAAGAGGGAACAGAACTTGCCTGTGCCACTGTGTCCATATCTTGTCTTCTGTATTTTACTCTGCATGTTTTCATTATGGAAACAGTCATGGCTGTGTAGACTTTGCTGTGTTTTGTTCTCTGACACAATTTTGTTCACTGGTTTATACTGTATATATTACTTTTTACCCAAAGCCATGGCTATACTAAACAGAAAAGACATGTGAAATCACCTATCTTCTAATGAATTAGTTAAGGCTTGTGCAATCTTGTGAATAGATCATGCTGTAAATGTGCTAAGAATTTTTTTTTTGCCATTCCTGTAACTCTAAACAATCATGTTTTTGTTTCTTATGGAGGCTGCATGTAATCCTACAAAGTCGGTGTGATTCCATCACTTTATTTTGAGAAAATCCGAAAGATGCATCCTCCCTGTTTTAGGCTTTCAGACATTATGCCCATGAATGTCATAGCCTCCGCATGCCTAAGGCCACATCTGTCAAAGGCAGACGCATTTTTAGCAGAGCATGCTAACATATATACTACAGGAAACAGTCTATATGAGATCTCCATAAGAAGAAATGAACTGCCATTCCTGAGCTGTAAAAAGAGTTAATATTTTTTATTTCCCCCCCTAATCCCTCCTCAAATTCAAGGACAGATTATTTTAAAGAGTTTACATTTACATATGAATTATAAACAAATAACTTATAGGAAATATGTAAATTAGGTAGGCATACAAAACATGACATGAATCTTGAAATTTGTATTTTTTAAGAGAAAACCTAGGTTCCCAAGCATGTAACCTTTACAAGCATAAATAAATCTTATGTGAATATACCCTATAAGCTTTTACTTACACTGCTGTAAATCTAAAGTAACTCCTCTGACCTTAATAGCTTTACTCAAGATGTACCCGTTGTACAGATGAGATTAGAATTTGGCCTTTTAACCTCAATTAAACTCCGTGCACAAGTAATATCATACCATGAAAGTCAGGATGGCTGAATCAGGTCCTCCATATAAAACACCATCGCTAGGGAAATGTTTAGACAGTGATTTTCAGAGGATTGTTTAGATCTATAATTGGGCTTAGTTAAGTCAGTAGCAGTCTTAATTATTTACCAGCAGTGTCCCTGGACAGAATACTGAATTTAGAGTAACTCTGGGGGTATAGTTCTCAGAGTCTGTTTAGTTAAGAAAAATAATGGTAGTTTTCTTCTGATCTACCCTACCACTTTTGTCCCAACAACGTTCTTCTAGTCTTTAAAATACAGGTTGGAATACAGAACATGGTTAAAGGCAATGCTCTGTCTTTGAGGCCTTCCTCAGCCTGAAGAGAAAATAGAAAAATGTTAGTTTTCAGCTTATGGCCCAAGGAAGACCCAACAGCCAAAACATCATCTTTAACTCAACTTCTATTTTTGCATATCATTTGCTATCAACTCTTCTTTCATTTTCCAGCTTCCATACTGCTGCCACACTATCAGCACTTCCACTTATCCTGTTTTTATGAGGCGTCAGGTTCTTTCTTTCAGATGAATCTCACAGTCATCCTGATCAGGTGATTGATTTTTTAGTAGAACCTCTTATTAGAGTCAGTGGGGAATTGTAGGTAAAAATCAATGGCAAAATCTGACCCAAAATGAGTGAATAAGTCTTTGAGAAAAGGAAGAAATGGATGACACCTTAATGCAAAATTAGATGTTTTGCGTGAGCCCCTAAAAGTGAAACACTAAAGCATATACATTGTCTTCATTTTTTGACTACTTTTCACTTATATAGAGAAAAAGAATCAGATTTTAAGTGAATTGAGAAACAGACAAAACCAAACTCATGTCAATTATCCATTATGAGACTTTTTGCCACAACCTTTTCCATACATTTCTTGTTTAGTAAGTATTATAATTATCAAGAAATACCCCTTTTTTATTGTTATTATTTTAGAGGTATAATTTACATTTCTAAATGTTCATAAAACACTTCTCATTTCAAACAACTCTAACACCACTGGCACACTGACAATATCACATTTACTCACATTTATATTCGTATTATGTGTTGCAATATCTTTCTATTAACTACTATAAAAATACTGCCTTGTTGGAAGTACTATTTTGATTTTGGTTTAAAATTTGTAAGTTAGATTTATAAGTTGATTTCGGTATATTGCAGTTTCATTTGCATGATTACTTTCTAAATTGTAACAACTGTTGATACCTGCAAAATTACAAAACTCACAGTAATATAACTACAAGCTTTTTATTTTCAACATTATTAGATTAAATACAATGAAAGAACCATCAGAATACCTAAACCACTTCTTTAAAAAATGAATTTGGAAATTCAGCTTTGATAACATTGTATCCAGAAGCAATACATTTTAAAAATATATGTTTAACTTCTAAACTGGAGAATCTATATTTTTAAAATACCTCTATGCTTGACACTGAAAAAAAAACTTCAGAAGAGATTGTGATCCAACTGAAAAAATAATTTCCATCCTTACTTTAAGCTAGTTATCTTCAGTCTTAGGTGAACATGTTTCTGACAATATATTCCACTTTATTAAGTTAATTGATCAGGCAAATAATCAGGATTTGGTTTTTTGGTTTTAGTTGTTTGGGTGGGGTTTTTTGTAATTTAGGTTCAGAAGTTTTTTAACAAGTAAAAATGGCCACATTTAATAGCCACAGCAATTTCTGACTTGCAATTAAAAAAATCTAGGGACTCTGCTCTTTATGCCAAAGTCCAGTCCAGGAAAAAACAGATATTCTCAGTGGAGGGATACAAACTTAAAAATAATGCAGAAATTGAGGTCTGCACTACTATCTGCATGGAATAATAAATGGGGTTTTAGAATTTCAGGGTTGAGTTCAATTTCTGCTCATGTAGATTAACAGAAACCATTGCTAAAATTGATAGTGATTATTGTGACTAAAATCACTTTTTAAAATAAACAGAGACACGATCTTGGCTGTTCGTTCATCTAGTCTGGGAATGTGCCAACTTTCTGAGTAGGGGAATCAATAGGATTTCTTAAATTACTCATTGTCGTAATAAAAATAGTCTTACTCTTCATTACTCAACCATGTTATATCTACCCTAGTCACTGATCTTGATTTTATTTCTATTGTCCAAACTGATAAAAGTGATGTTTGAAGTGGATACATAAGTTGAGGAAATGAAAAACAGTGGAAAAGTGGCTCGTAGTTTTTTCTTAACTTGGCAGAATATGTATGCACAAAGAAATTAAGACTGAAGTCACATTTCATAGATTTTCCCCAGATGAAGATAATGTTTTCTGGGGTTTAGCAGTCATGATATTATAACTTAGGTTAAGCTACTTATGCTACCTAGTATGATCAATTATAATTTAAATTTTTGTAATTTTCTACTCATGTTGATTTTTTCTTCCATTTAAGTCCATTCCTAACTCTCTTATCTGTGAGAAATAAGGGTAGTTCTGTTCTTTAGAACACAAACATAACTGTAAAATAATCTATCTAAGTTCAAAAGTTTGATACAAAAAGTCATTTTCCCATTACTTTTTATTTTGACATTTTAAAATCTAATTGCAACACCAGGTATTCCCATATGTAAATCTTGCACCATGTTTCCTTAAAAGTCTTGTAATACTGTTGCTTGGGTTTTTGTTCGTTCTTTTGGGGTTTTTTGTTGTTTTTTTTTTTTTTTTCTTTTATGTACCAGGCACAGAGAGATATAATTTAATAACAATAAACCCAAACACTTTATTTGGTTGTGGGTTTGTTTTGTTTTGTTTTGGTTTTTTTCTTTCCAGATGAAAATTAAAGCATTTCAAAAAACATTAAAGTCTCCAGTAGTAATTTTTTTTTCCCAGCAACTTTGTTCTCAAACCCTTCCGTTCCTACATGCTTCTCTTTTGGCCTGATTCAACAAAGACACAGTACGTGCCCTCAGTGAAAGCAAGAATCCCTCAGTAACAGGCAGGTTTGAACCGCACATAGCAAATATCCGGTATATCTGTACTGATACTCTGCAGCTCAAATTTAGGTTCTGTGCTTTTCTGTTTTATCACCAATGTTGCAAGAGTCTAGATATCCACACAGCACATTTCAATCTTAGGAGAAAGAAGAGCCACCACACTGCTCACAAGTAAGGAACCAACAAATAATATTTACAAAAAGAAAATCAGATATGAATCTTGCTATTTAAAATATATCCAGGACCAGTTTATTCACATACAGAACTCAAGCGTATAATAACAATCACAAACACAAAGTAGAATTGTTTGGGTATTTTCATATTATGTCTGGCAAGTTAAAGCTTAAGAGTATTTCCTTTTTATTCTGCCAAGGGTTTCTCTGCTGTGCAATAATTTTTATCGCCCTGCTGTGTTTAGGATAAAGGGTTCAGCACCAGAGAAGGCACAGGAATGATAAACTTGATTCAGCAGTGCGATGACACTGCGCTCTGCCTCCGCGGGGAACGCACCAGTTAAACCCTCTCGAATTGACGGGAGATTTGACCAGCCAGTAACACAGCTGGTTGATTGGCCACCTTGTACATATTTGCTCATATTCGTATAAATCTGTTCGGGGTGAGCCCACCAGAAGACCAAGAGTTTCTGACGGGAAGTGGAAACCTGTCCCAGCTCCTCCGCTGGAAGTCAGCTGCAACGCTCCCACCCCTCTATTTTCCTGATCTCCACTGGTTTTGTGGTTGCCATTTGCCTCAGTAGTAAAGCTCAGACAGGAATAATCAGGTTTCAGATGCAGTTTGTCCTGTCAGAAACTCCTGATGTCCTACATTACATTTCACTGATTGTTAGATTTGGGTCAGGAAATAAATTTTCTTCAGGGCACATTGACTCTGTCTTGAATTTTACTTTATTGTTCTTTCTCTTGCATTTGAGAAGGAAATTAGAGGCCTTTTTGCTGCTGCATATCTACTACAAAGGGCTGAACAGTCTCAGCTTCCATTAAAATGAAAATGAGCATATCACTGAAGGCATTTAGCTTTTTGCCAGGTTGTATTTTTGCTGGGTTGTGCATGGAACAAGAAAATTCACTTGACCAAAGCCCCAAAGTTTCAAGAACTTGAATATATACCTATCTACCTAACCTATGTCCACCGTGTTGGTTGGATCCTTTCCCCTTCATTACAGATTTTCATTTAAAAAGAAAAAAAAAAAAAAAAAAGAGAGAGAGAAGGAACCCTTACCCTTCAAATCATGTATAAAGTATTATTACTTAGTTTAAGAATTTGCTTATGAAGATGTAAAATCCTCAGATGAGTCCACAAAGATTAAATTAAAACATGTCAAAACCAGACTGGCATTAAACTGTCAAATTTAGGAATAAGGTTGTCATTGCAGTCACCATGAGACTAATTCTTTCCTTAAGAAAAGTTCTTTCTTGGTTATTGTTTTTAAAGATGAATCTCCTGGATAAATTTGTTGTAAGAGTTATGCCTACACAGGCTTTGTAAGAAGGTCTGCTGAATGCTGTGATTGACCCCAGTGTCAGGGAGATTCAGCACTTATTTGCTTTGATATTTAACTTATTGATAAAGTTGTCACCCATATCCTGAAATCCAGTTTCAGTGGTGATCGTTACTGAGAGAATGATCAGACAATGTTATATTTCTGAAAACTACTATTTTATGTCTGAAGTACAAAATCCTTTTCCCACCTGCCTGGAAGTGAGGTACACTTTACAACAACTTTCAGGTGAATAGTTCTCCCTGTGCACTCCAATAAATTTACTGAAATTCTCCAGAAAAAAAAAAAAAAATCCTCTGTTTATTTACATAATTTACATTATTTATTTCTTTTATTTACCATGTTTTGCTAAAACAAGTGATATCATGGCTTTCCAAAAGTTGATGGCCTTTTCAAGAATTAGTGCAGATAAATATTTGAATTTGATTTTAACTTTAACTAAACCAGTATCTAGAGGACAGTACATTGCCTTCCAAGTGGACTTTCATCTAATACTTGATGTTATTCAGAAGATCTCCAGGCTTAAAAGATGCTGCTCTCGAATGAATTTCAGGACAAGATGCTTTGAGGAGTTTCAAAAACATTTTTGATCAGATAAGCCACTGACACACGAGTTTGTCTTTCAGAAGCTTTAGTTTATTTGAAACTTACTGAAGATGATCTATTTAATTAGCAGTCAATCACCAGTGCAAATTAGGAGTTTAGCTTTCTGTGATTACTTATCTAATAAGAAGCCCTTGAACTGAAAAACAGTGACCCTGCAGCTTCCTCATTTTATATTAAGTTGGACAACCATCTCTCCTGTGTTAAAATATTAGGACCATGAGGATGAATATTTAGTTCTCTATAGTTATGTTAAAGAATCTCTTAAAACATTGCATATGTCAACTCTTAATTCAAAAGTCAGAAGTAACTCTTCTTTGGTGTTATGCCATAGTTATTGAAATCAACTGACTTCTCAGAATAAGTTAAAAGTCTGTGTATAACTGATTAAAATTTATTTTCCTTTCCCAGTTGCTCTACTTTCAACTCTTTCACTCTTATGTCATTATGCTACTAGCTGTTGAGTTTCTGTAGGACTCTCTCTCCACTGAAGATAAACCAGTTGTCACCTAAATGTGCAGCTAAAATGAAAACAAAAATTCAGCTGCCAATACTCAGAAGAATAGTACATACTGCAGAGCGAGGTCCAAACTGGCTCCTAAGCAGTGATGAGTGTGCTCTTGGTCCACCCACACTTTGAGGTCATGTCTAAACAGAAGACTCATTTTGGCAAAAATAATTATACCAGATGTTCACTAGTTAAAGCTTACTAAGCACCTTTGTTCATAAATGACACTGAACGTTAGCTCTTTCCTTAAATATCCCTGTACAGATAACCTCGAAGTTAGATACCCACAGTACCAACTCAGCTGTGTCCATTATTGACTCAAGCTGATAGCAACAGATAGCTTTCTCAGTGAAAACAAAGGCATTTGGATTCTTCATGATTTCTAATTATTTCAGAATTTCTAATCTAAAAAAAAAAAAAATATTAAAGAACAACTCTCTCAGGCCCTCCTAAAACGTAGAAAATAACTTTTAAAAAATATATACATCATTCTGGTGAAGTAAGTCCCTGTCTCAATTTCTTGGAAAAGACAATGTTTGCACAGTTGAGAGATTTTGTTGCTTTAAAAAAAAAAAAAAATCCAAGCAGTCAGCCTCACAATCAAATGTACCTTAAGAGTAATTAATAAAGATTTATGAAGGATTTGATATGGGAAGTGCCCTCTCTCCATATACCTATACTTATACATCTTATACATAAACTTAAACGTATACACATACACATACATACACATATTCATATATACATATACACGTGCTACATGTTATGGTAAGGATGATGTATTACTTGGAATTTCTTTGGAAATAAAGATAGGAAAATGGTTTTATTTCCATCCTGATTTATAACTCAAGATCAACAGAATGGAATATTTCCATTTTTTTTATTTTAGAATACCCCATATTTTTATATTTTATTCAGTTTCTGCTTGAAATTTACATTTTATGGAATATTTTAAATCATAATCAACATACATAGATGAATTTTAAAAGAGATCAGAATTCTTCCCACATCATAACTGGTTAAAGGTGGAACTGATGTTGTTTCCTTCAATTTTTTGTTTTCTGCCTTTGTGAAAAAACCTTATTTGTTTTCTGAAATATTGATTAAACTATAGCTAATCCTTCTATAATCTGCCCCAAACATATTGTACAGAATGGCTCATTATTAATTTATGCACACATTTTATACCTAACTTGAAGGGAGACAATGTGGCAGAAACACATATCATGTCATTTTGTTAAATTTATCCAAGAAATGGGAAAAGATATTTCTTTACTTACTAATTAAGTTTCAGATCTCAGCATTTTAGAGCAGCAGGTTCAGAACTCTACAAGCCTTGTTGCAATAATCCATTTCTGTCCACATCTGCAATATATTAAATACAAATTTATCTGGAATTTTAACCTGTATCTACAAAAAATAAATTTCACAAATACATAACAGAATGAGTTTTCATAGCAAAATTATAATAAAATTGGTTTCTTATTTTAAATTACTGTGCAGACATGCTGTCCTGCTTTCAGCTGGGATAGAGGTAATTTTCTTCCTAGTAGCTGGTACAGTGATTTGGATTTAGGATGAGAATAATGTTGACAACACACTGATGTTTTAGTTGTTGCTGGGCAGTATTTGTACTAAATCAAGTTCTCTTCAGCTTCTCTTGCTGCCCCACCAGCGAGGAGGCTGGGGGTGCAGAGGAAGCTGGAAGGGGGCACAACCAGGACAGCTGACCCCAACTGACCCCAGGGATATCCCATGTCAAATGACATCATGCCCAGCATGTAAACTGGGGGCAAAGATGACTGGAAGCCACTGCTCAGAAACTAACTGGTCACTGGTTGGTGAGTGATGAGCAATTGCATTGTGCATCACTTCTTTTGTGTATTCTAATTATTTTCTATTATTATTATCATCATCATCATCATCTATTGTTATTATTATTACTACTACCATTATTATTATTTTCTTCCTTTTCTGCCCTATTAAACCATATTTATCTCAACCCACACGTTTTACTATTTATTTTTTTCCCAATTCTCTCCCCCATCACCACTGGGCGAGGGCAGTGAGCAAGCAGCTGTGTGGTGCTTAGTTGCTGGCCAAGGTTAAGCCACAACATATACTCAATTACTGTATAAAATTTATTCTTAGCTTTGCAAAGCTTTGCATTCCGATTGGCTGAAGAGTTTCTCATTTTCTTAGTCACTGCACAGTTGTTTCTCAAGTATATACCCTACAGAACCATTCCTGATGTTTGGTAGAGAGTTAACCAACTGAAGTAGGATGTATATAATAGCTATGTGGTTATCTTTCAATAATCTTACTTCTACAATCACCTACTATACTTCTTCTTAGGCTGGCTCTGGAATACAAACACAGCCTTAGCTTATAACATCAAAATACTCCAAAAATGCATGAAGGAGGAATCCTTCTGTTCTTACTGCAATGAAAAGGGGTGGGGCGGGGAGGGGGGGTGGCGCGGGGAAAGCAAAACAAAACAAAAGTGATCAATTCAGATTTCATTTGAAATCATGGCAAATACAAATGAATTCTATTAAACTTCACTGGAGATAACTAAAGGCAGAAGGTCAGACTATGCTCTGGTTTGTAAAGGTTGAATCCTAGTGCTGATGCCCCCGCTGCAGCATGTTCCTCTCCTACCCTTAGTGACCCCCAAGGACAGCAAAGCTCTCATCCCCAGAGCAGCAGCTATGTATTTGCTCTCTGTGTTTACTTTCGATAGCAGAATCCTCTTCTGCACTGGTAAGGAGGAAAAGACAGAAAGCATGGGAAAAAAAAAAAAAAAGGTCTAAGAAGGCAGAAAGAAGGAGGAGTGGAGTGGGGAGGAGCTGCGAGGCATAGGTCCTGTGAAGAAGGCTGCACCCACACCCGCACCAACCCTTCGCGGCGCATCGTCCCCGCCAACACCCAGCTGGGGCCGTGAAACTCGGCACGGCAGCGTTAGAGCAAACGAGGACATACAAGAAAACACGGCCCCAGCCCCAGGATTAGACCCAGGCCTCCCCCGTGCACGCCCAAACCCTTCAACCGCAGAGCCACGCTGCTCCATCCTCCCTCCCTCCCTCCCGGCCCCGCTCGGCTCTCTGCTATTTCCCCACGCACCGGCCAAGCTTCACCCAACTCACAGCTCGTACCTCAGACTGCACACGCTCCCCAACCTCCCCTTTATATAAGCTAGAAAAAAAATATTTTAAAAATATACAAACTCCCCTCAATGACTTCCACTTAAGCTAAACATTATTTTCAAAGCTTCTCCAAATGTTTTTCATCGTTTCGTTGTCTCGTGTCTTATTTTTCCTTTTTTCACTCTAATCGTCCTCATTTTATAAACTGAAAATTTAGAACACTAATAAAATAATAACGTACCAAACTATTTCTTCTACATATTTACTCTCAATGTGGATTTAAGGTTAATGCATACTATTGAATGTTGGTCTTATCAGCAAGAAATGATTCACTGACTTTGTCATGTCTAGTAATTACTGGAAATTACCAGGAAAAAAAAAAATGTTAAAAACAGACTTAGGGTTGACAGTTCATATTTTTTTCCTTTTCTTTTGTATTTTAAAAAATATATTATTTTTAATATTTTTGAAAGTTCATATTTTTTTCTCTCTAATTTAACAATCAATGACACCAAGAAATTCTACACTGGGGTAAACTTCTTGTAGTTTACCTATATAGTATATGCTATATATTGTTTACATATATTTCTGTATACATATATATGTATAGCTGTCAATTATGCACAGCAGGGATGCATGCCAGTAAAGCACCCAGAATGACTCAGAGGCATCAAATCAGCTCTCAGGTCATCCTGTAAAAGTGCTTGAATCTGGCAGGCTGGACTACATTCTTTTTTTTGAAAAAGGTGGCCGAATGCTCATGCCACGTTCAAACTGAAACTTCAGGATTAAAACAGGACAGGTGCCTCTATAATTAACCTGGCCTGGTATTCTGCCAGTGTCTGCTCAGAGACAATAATTTATAAATTATTTGAGACTCAATCATTTTAACTTCCTACAGGCATTCATAAAGAGATCTTGATCTTGCACAAGTACAAGCATCGCTCATTGACTACAATGGAAAGATGCAACGGTCTTTAAAGGATAATGCAAATTCTCTGGGACATTGACATTAAAAAACACATGGTTTTAACCATTGTATTCATAAATACGTGATATGTTGCTATAGAACATAATATAATGATATGTAATATGATATATTTGTACTTCAGCTGTTCACAGAAAGGAATAATTCAGATACTGTCTTACAGGAAACGATGAAAAAAGCAACGGCAGTACATATCTATCTATGTCAAATAAACGGAAGGAATGTGCCTATATCTAATATAATTATTCCTTTGGGATCTTCAGCATAAGGCTGTGCATCTTAAACCAACCATTTTCATTTCTGATTTTTAAATTTATATTTCAAGCCAATGTTTGTATTCCTGTTACTCCCGTGATGGTAGCTGGGCATCAAACACTATCATGATAGGTCTCTATCACGTGTGCTTCTCCAAATGAGCGTGTAAATGAACTACACAGATTTATCTTTAGAAAACATTTTGCTTGAAGATTTAACTCTAGGCAAAAGAATCACCTGGAATCAATTGACTATATGATCACAAAAATTTTGAGATGGAAAAATATCTAAGAACTGATCTAGTCAATCCTCTTAAGCACATTGGACTGTAGCCTGCAATGAGTTTTCTGGAGTATTCTCAGGCCACGGAGACACCATTATTTCCCTCCAATCTATCCCACTGTCCACCTCCTTACCAGGAATTTTTCCAGATATTTGGACAGAAAGCTCCTGTGCTCAGTTTCTTCTCATTTACCTTTCCTGGGTACACAGACCATCATGTCAGCACTTCTCTAATATTGCATTGTGGTTTGGGTTATATTGGCCTGGTTTTGGTCAACATTAGGGAAAACTCTGAAGGCATACAAGGAAAGATGAGTTGACACCATGCAGACCTTCGGTAGCTGGGATTACTCCCAATCCAAGCACCCACACACATTTCCTTTTGATTATCAGTTAGCTCAGTCACTTCTCCTAAACTTTCCTCCTGAATCAATCCCACCATTCTGTCACTTTAACAGTTTTCCCCTTTTTTTTTCCTCTGAATGTCATCAGTTTCTCATTACAGTTTTCTTTTAATGGCAAGCTGTATTCTATGTAGTCTGATACTGCCATGTGGAAATTATGAGTTCCCAACGTGACGCTTTAAATGTATGGCATAAAAGGCATTGCTGATACCTCTCTTTTTTTTTTTTTTTTTTATTTTGAATTATATTTTAACCTTGTAACTACTTCATTGTCCACTTTATTCTTAGGTTTCTTCCTATTACTTAGTATCTGTTTCCACTGAATATTTATTTGTGTTTCAGATATCTTTTTTCTCCCATATATTCATTACTTTTTTTTTTTCCATGTGAAATCGTATATTTTGATTTCCAGACAATATTGCTAATCTGTCTCAATTAGTCTTATTCTTTCACTTTTCCCACAAGTATTTATAGCACCTCAAATACAGTAACTTGAGTTGTTTCATTTGCACTCTCCAAATTATTAGCAAGTACGTTCAGATTATAAATTCAGTACTCATAGGACTAGATAATAAACTTCCTTAAAATCACTGAAGTGTATGCAATTATTTAAGCATTTTGGGGGAAAAAAATGATTCCTTTTAAAAATTATTAGAACATTAAAACTTAATATTCCTTTGTTCATTGTTAGGTGAACTCATCGTATTACACCTGAGCGTTCAAATCTCCTGTGGTCTTTAACGTTCTGTGTAACTGATGGCTAGTTAAGCACAGGATTGGGCTTCATCTGAGGGAGCAAAACCCCAGGGATGAACACATAGAAAGAACAGGTCAAAATCCAGTTTAAAACTCAAAGTACAGAAGATTGCATCCATTAATGAGTAATGCTAATTTTATGTATGATAGGCCCAATGTAAAGCTCCTGTTTGTTTTAGCAGCTATCATTTGTAGGAGCAGCTTCTTTTAGGAGTCACCATAGGAAAGTAACAACTACCTGAAACACAGGGACCTCACCCGATTGGGCTCAATACATGACTAATAGTTTGTACAATATATTTTGATTTGGCAGGTATTTGGGCCTACATTCCTACAGATACTTGAATATATGCTGCTTATGAAAACACTCATTAAATACAGTGAGATTTACTTTTTCTTGGGTGAGGGTGGAATGATGTTTTAAATTAAATTAAGAAATTAAGCAGTTGTGTTAAATACAGTATCTTATGTTTATTGTGTGTACAGTAAGGTAACTTGTCTGCATAGTGTATGTTATTAGCAGAATGTGCTTAAATGGCCAACTTTCATTTACATTAACTGGCATATATTTTTTCCTTCAGTGATTTTCTATTTGTTTCTCAGATGTTGAGAGGCATGAACAAAACTAATGAATATTTCTAAGCAAAATGCTTCAATTTTATATACTTTCAAAGTGACAGAATTATTTAATTTCATGAATGTGTCCCATTTATGTTCAAAATAGAGTATTTCACTGGGAGAATTTACATGTTTCAGCGTCATCTATCAACAGTGTTTAGAATAGGAGTGGTATCTTTCAAATGCAGCATTTACAAGTCACCACTTGTCATTAAATGTAACTGTATGTTCAAGAGGTTTGTAGTAATAGCCTTTAATTAAACTGGGGACTGTTAGAGGGTTTCTGTTGCCCTTTGAAGTTCTTAATTATTAATTGTATCCAGCCTTTTATGGCGCTCTTAAAGTTAAATTAAATAATTAAAATATACCTCCAAGAGAAATATAAAGACCTTACATGTTTTAATTAAATTTATGAATTTCAAGGTTTTTAAAATAACATATGTTTTGATTTTCTTGTGTTGGCATGCCAGAATACTACATATATTAAACAAAAAATCAGTAGCTTTTTATGGGAATAATCGCTAAGCATGACGCATGTAAATTAGATATTTTCTATGCATGGCTGGCAAAAGTGCTAATTAAATAGTTGGTATTCAGGGCTGTGCTCGTTCATTGTTTAGTGACATACAAATCCAGCGATGTGTGCCAGCAGACATTTTAAGTTGAATGTTTTCCCTTCTACATTCTTTGTCATGAAATGGTGGCACCATGATGAGAACACTAGTGTAAGCAAAACACTGAAATATGCTTTAATAATGTTTTAACCATGTAGCAACACTAGTCTAGTTTTCTAATGAATTTTTAATTTCTTTCTTCTTATAAGGACGTTACAAGTTATCGCTGATGCATATTAAATCATATACATGAGTCATTTTCTCACTAAATTTGCATAAAATGGTTAAATGCTAATGCACCAAATGGGCCTTACTATATAAGGTACAGTAAATATGCCCTTGCAGGTTTTCTGCAATCAATCTCCTGTATTTCATTAGCAGCCAGATAAAGGTCTATTCTGAAAAGGGAAAAGAGAAACTATTGTGTGTACACTGCGAACTTATGATGCCTATGATGATTTCTATGCGATGATTAGAACCCAACCTAGAATTAGAATTTGCACAAGACTGAAAATAAAGTTCCTTGGCAAGTGCAGCTAAATGGTGCCCCCGAAAGCAGCCTGGTGCTGCTAACAACCACCAGGCAGTTCATTGAGACTTTCCACAGTTAGTGTCAAACGCTGGCTTTAAAATCCACGTAGCCCATTACTTTAATTTTGCAATGCTTGAACATATCTAACACCCCCTGCTAAATCCGTAGCCACCAAAATCTTTCCAGCTCCTCAGTATTTCTCAGTGCAAGTTAAACACGCTGTTCTTCTCCTATTGTTACATACACTCACCTTCCATCCACATTAACCGTTCCCTTCTTCTCCTCCGACTAATAGAAATTATGTGTATTGGCCAATATATATTTGAATTGATAGCACGATTGCAGTAAGAATGGCATCGCTGCTGCAATATTATTACTCCAAACAAAAACCTTGCATTTAATGGTGGAAACTTTGTTCTCTCTTTTTTCTTTTTGTCATCTGGAACATTTTTGTACCTGGTGCAGAAAAAGTGCTATTTAAAAATAAATGTATGCTTTGCCCTACAGCTATTTTGAATTAGTCTTGATAAATAATTAAGTGATGCATAATATATTATTTAGATGCAATGATCTTAAGAATTTGAGTGGTATTTCAACTACAATTATAGTAATTTATTTATCAGTGAAAAATTTACATAATCACACTTCAGAATCCAGTGGACTGAAGAGATATCAGAAGGACACCAAGGAATGTGCGTAATGACTCTGGGCATTAGGTTAACTTAATAATGTAGTGATGTGCAAGATGTTATAATGTCTAACATAGCTGTATTTGATGAATCATTTTTAAAGGATGAAAGCTACATATTGTTTTCCTTTTTCAGTTTTAAGAACAAGACAACTTTTAAACATATAGTAGGAATTAGACCATTCTATAGCAAATAAAGTATTGTTTCTACTAGAATGGAAAAAAATTAAAATATAATTTACAATAAAATCCTGGAGTCTCTCTTCTTCAACTATCAGAGGAAGCATTGATTTTATTACAATATCATTGTTACTTGATTTTCTGTAGTTATTTTAGGCTATCCCATTGGTCATCAGTGGTACAGGACAATGCAGGAAAGAAATGGAAATTTTCTGCCTTGTCAGTGTAGACAGGCCAGTGACAGAAGAAACTCACTCCTGATAACTGCGTCATACTATGGATCTTCCCTCAGCCCATGAAGTCTTTTTGAGGCAAATGAGGTAGAGTTTATGGATATGACAGAGTGTAGTGAACTCACTTCATGATGGTGCACATGCAGATATAGATCATAGGTTTTCTGGATTCAAAGTTACAGATGCAGACACAGATGCACACACAAATTTATATATGCCAACTGTGTTCATCTATATGCTTCTAGAATAAAAAGAGGACCTATGTAGCTGTCATACAAACCTAATTTATGCCATTTGAGAATTATGGGAATTTAGAGGAAGACATAAAATTAATATTCATGTATTTCCCAACAATATATTTACGCCCACTGGTAAAATATTAGTACCTCATAAAATCCTTAGTACTCAGATGAACAGTAACCTATATAACGTATGCTAACACCAATTACAACTATAGAGAAGGAGTTTTTAATGGTCTGTTTTGAAACAATTTTTTAATATAGAAAAATAAGTGAAGAATTAACTCTGGCTCTGTTTCAGCCTGTACCACCACCAGTTATGCCTTCTTATGCACCTACAGCCAGTTCTGAGATGCTACAACAGCAATTGCTCTCTGTGACAGACAGCTAAAGACAATAATTCATACTGTACACACAAGAGTGCTAATGTTATGTTTTCTGATGTACCAGAACTGCTGATGAGTTAGACAGGTAAGAAGAAATTGCATATGTGTGATCCCATCCTCTCTGTGCAGGTTTTCTGTCACTGACTAGCTTTCTCATACAAGGTTATTGTGTGTTAGATTCCAATTACATTAAACTATTACCATTATTCTCATGATAATATTATTTTGTAACATCCCAAACTCTTGTTTCCTAAAGATAACATTCTACATGACGATGAGAGTGGAGTATTTTTTATGTTAATGTTCCTTTCAGAGAACTGCCATTAATAACAGAATAAATGTAATTTACTTGAAAAGACATATCTTTGAGGAAAAAATCAAATTTAAAAACAAATAAACAAACAAACAATTATATGCCCCTTTTCATTGTCACAGAGTTTGTTCTGGAATTAAAATGATCCCACTTGGACTATACAGGTCCTTTTACAAGTGGGAAAATGCTTGTCCTATTCGAGTCCGAAGATAGACTGACCAAGATTTGACCCAAAGCCCAGGACATCAATTTTTCCCAAAAAACTCTTACTAGACTCTAAAGAAGACAAATTACCGAACATTTCCCATAGCCATTTATTTATGAAGTTCGTTTTGACATAGCTTCTACTCTCTCCACGCTGATGTACAAACTGGAGGTCAAAAGGCTAAGCAGAAGGTGTTTCCTTATCACAAGCTCCTATGCATTGGCGGTTTCCTTACATTCTTTATCACGTGGATCTGCTGATCCGGCTCACAGCCGCAACTGCACTCACATGCCACGTGGAAGGCATAACAGTCTACAAATCATTAAGCAAATGAAGAAGACCTGTGTTCTTATCATGCGCTGCACTTCAGAGCAGATATTTAAACCACCAGCGTTCAGGTGGAGTGAATGCCTGTTCACCATTACTTCCCAATACGACATGCCTCAGATTTCAGTAAGAAATGGGAAAAGATGGCAACAAAGCACCTACACCCGGAGGAGAAAGGTTAGTTTTGCCCTGATCTCTATGCATCTTGTGATTGTTCCTACATTAAATATGTATTTACCGTTCTAGTATAGAAATGGTACATGATTTTTGAAATATGTCTATATGGTGTCACCTGGGCACAAAAATTTCAAAGGGAAGTGGTTACAGTTGTAAAAATGAACAGCATCCCACATGGCTGGGGCACCGGAGCCCTTTCCAAAACATTACTCCTTTAGTTACAAGGTGTTGGAAGCTTCCACGCTTGTAAGCACGGCCCTCAAACTCGTAACAGGGTCCAAAAATGGGCCTCTCCGTACAGCACCAACACAGAGATGACTGCTTGCAAGGGGCTGCTGCCCTGTGTTGCCAGGAAATTAGTTAACGCAAGCAATGGTCCAGCACTGAGGAATAATAATTAAAAAAAAAAAAAAAAAAAAAAAAAAAAAAAAGATAAAAGCAGCAGCCCTGGCTACGAGGTGCCCGCCGAGTCGAGCTCCACCTGACAACGCTCCACAGCCAAGATGGTGTCATTAGCCCAGCGCAGCGTGATTTCTCCCTAATCCTTTCTGCAACTTACAACAAGTTTAAATGTCCATGCATGATGTTATTAACTGGCTTTAGGAGCCGCTTAAAACCTGGATTTTTTTTTGCGATTTGGGCGCCTTTTTTATTTTGTTTTGTTTTGTTTTGTTTTGTTTTGTTTTGTTTTGTTTTGTTTTGTTTTGTTTTGTTTTGTTTTGTTTATTTTGTTTTGTTTTGATGGACCCTTCACCGGCGCGGCGGCGGATCAGTCGCGATAATAAATTAATTACTGGGCAAGGGGGGTACCCGTTGGGGAGGGTGGGGGCGGGGGGGGGGGGGCCAGCGTCTCGGCCGCCCCTCGTACGGCGGGCAGCGCTAATTAGCGATAACCGCTAAAAATAATTAACGGGGCCGCCCGTTAAGCAGCGCAGCCCCGCGGAGAAGCGCGGAGAGAGAAACCCGGACCCGGCGCATCCCCCGGAGCGGCGCCGCCGATCGGTCTCCCGGGAAACACCAATCAGCGCCGCGGGCGCGCCGCGGGGGGGGAGGGACCTGGCGGGGAGCGGCCCAATGGCGGGCTCCCGGCGGCCCCCGCGGCGGCGGGTCGCCATTTCGGAGGCGGGGAGGGGGGGTACGGTTCGGGTTGCAGCGGTTGCCGATCCGCTG
Source organism: Tyto alba (assembly GCF_018691265.1). Taxonomy (NCBI): domain Eukaryota; kingdom Metazoa; phylum Chordata; class Aves; order Strigiformes; family Tytonidae; genus Tyto; species Tyto alba. The sequence goes on along the minus strand of NW_024881275.1, from coordinate 4,443,628 downwards.
CACCCACACATCGCCCCTCCGACCCTCACCCCCCTCCGCGGCTCCAGGCTCCGCGGCTGCGGATCGGACGGGCGCGGGGAGGCGCGGAGAGACGCGCGGCGGGACGGGGGGGCCCTCGGGGGGCCCCCTCAGGCCCAGCGCGGCCTGTTTGCCAGGGGGTTTTACCCTCCACGCGTGGACGTTTTCCTCGATGCTCCTGTCAGATAAAGGACAGAATCCAAATTCCTGAAGCCTAACGGTGGTTATTTATGGGGCTGTGCTGCGCCCAGCCCAAATCGTACAGAAGCGGGAGTGGGTAGCTGTGAGCCCAGTCTCTGAGCGACACTTCGGAGGACAAGCACCGCAAGGTTCGGCGTAATTTAGCATTAGTGACACGAAATTAGTGGAGAAACTGCTCTTTTAGCTTTAAAGACAGCGACTGAACACCTGAGATACCTCTGAAATCTACCGGTCAGCAGCCTGGCGTGGGACTTGGTCCAGTGCCCTGCAGAGCCAGCGGCACGAGTTCATCCCTGTTAAAGCTGTTCCTGGCAGAGAATCTATACACCAGCTTTACACCACGCGCGATGAATGTGTACGCACACATACACACATGTCTTTCATAGTTAAACACGAGTGAGAGTGTCAGAGGGAACCAAACCGGTCACTATTGATGGATGGCAGCAAAACCATGGGCATCCCTTCTCCTCTTTCCCACTCTCTCTCAGAAAGGCCCATAAAATATGCCCTAATTTTTACCTCACGCACTTGCCATATAGTTAGGAAATTTGTCGAAGTCTGATGTTTTTCCATCTAAATTAAAACAGTGGAGGAGGTGAGGGGTAATTAATGTGCCCAGCCCAGGGTGAGCAATCCGTGGAAGTGGTGCGGGTTTTAAAAATCTAAATGGACTTTTTTCATCGTGTCCCTGTGGATGGCTACGTGCCTGCTCCCCCCGCCCCTCCCTCACAGAGGTAACAGGCAGAAATCGGGAAACAACTTTTGATGCAAACAGGACAGGCAGGAACTGCCCTAATGGGCAGCGCACCCTTGGCTTTTCCACAAAATGAAGTATTCTGCAACACCTACTTTATAACTGAAGTAGAACTAATGAATCCACCCTATGCTATTACATAATGGCAACTCTAGGGAAGGGGGAGATGCGCTTCTGTATATGTCCATTCATGCAAGTGGCCCTTTCTGGAGGGGTGAAGGCAGACCCCTGGGCTGCCAGATTTTGTACAGTGGGCCGGGGGCTGGTAAAGGCCTGGCTTCCCTTTCCACCTCCATGGACAGGGTTTAAGCACCTGCCCTGCTAATGCTTCAAGCCCCGACGGCCCCAGCTCACAAGTGGTTGCATGAAAAAGTCAGAAAAGACAATTTCTCCCTAACCAACACCCACCCAGCCAGCCTTCTGCCCGCGCTGTGCACCATCCCCAACATAACCAGTGCTGCAGGTGATGGCCCTGCAGGGAGAAGCCGCAGGTGGAGCGGCTGAAGGGGTAGGTTAGTCAGCACAAGGGTTGTTACTCATTGTTTCGTGGTTTTATGCCAGGAACTGTACAGCGCTTTATGAAACACGGGCAGAATCATAGTCACTTGGATGGAAAACACAGACAGTCTAATAAAGCACATAGGACTAAGTCCTCGTCATGCCTTTGAACTGATTCTTAGCCCGCACTGTGCATTTATGCTAAACAGAGGGCTAAAATGAGCAGCACACATAACAGAAACCATTATCAAGTAAGGGGAAAAAAATATATATATATATAGTAGTAAAAACAGAGAGAATTGCAAAATTCCTTCTGGTGCCTGGGTCTACACCAAGATGCCCTGATGAATTTCCTACAGCACCTGGAGAAATATCTTTCTCAGTGCTTTGCTTATCAGTTTGGGCCTTATTTCTGCTAAACATCCAAGAAGAAATCTTCCCCTAGACCTAGAAGAAGTGACCTGTGTACTATGGAGTCCACACTTATTAACATTTTATCAGTCCCAAGCTGGAGGGTTGCAATAGTTGCTGAATACAAGCTTGTTCGCACAGATTATTTTCTTCATTACATAAGAAGCAGTTTGGTAACTTGAACTTCTCAGGAAACAATTAGCCAGCTCTATGTGCTGAACCCCAGTTCCCATAAGAAAATTTAAATGTTTATCTGGCTAAAATAACTTGTAAATGAACTTTTTTTTTTTTTCCCTCCCCCAGCTTCTTTTTTTGTATTTCGTGCATTGTAGACCCTAGCAATGATATTAGTTCTAGTGTGGGAAAATATTATAATTGAGATCTGGTAAGTTATTTGCAGACTTCAAGTTTTTCTTTACACTGTGCTGACATTTAGTACAGCCCCGGTGAGGAAAACAATGCTGCCATTCATGACTCTAGACGTAGATTTCAATCGACTTAAGCGGGCACAATGAAACTTGGTCATTCACTGGTTACCCATATTGTGTTCTCAAATTTTCTCTCAGCAAAAGTATAATGACTCAGTATTGTATGGTTGCATAGACAAGGGCTCAGAACAAGAGACACTAGTTTTGTCTGACGGTGTGAGAAAGTCGTGAAGGGATCTTTTCTTCCAGATGGTGTTAAATTCAGCTGCCTTTTTAACATTGGCCTTGCACAGCAATCTGCTGCTCCCTTTTCACAAAGAATAAGCCCGGGTCCCTGCTAGTTAACATGCATACTCACGCAACCTGCAAATTCACTCCAACTGTTTTACAATGCACTGGTATGCTAAATAAACTCGATCTGGTCTCTCCCAGTGCTAAAACTAGCCTTCAGAAACCTGCTCCACTGATATTTACACTTTTTTCTTTTTTCTTTTTTTTTTTTCTCCTGTTACATAAAGTTGTATATAGTTTGATTTTTTTTTTCCCCCCTGCAAGTTTTCAGAAAACGGCGCCTGACAGATAGATAATCCGAGGAGACATTACTTGCTACGCGCGCCTCTTAAAGCATCAACTTGGAGGGCATGCTGCCACATTTACACCCGCGCACTTTTCCCAAGTCAGAAGTTAGATGAGCAGGACAAAAGAGGGGGGCGGGGGAGGGAGGGGGGGGAAATGGGGCGCTTAGCTCCTAAAGCAGTGAAGGAGTAACAATAATAATAACAGCCAAACATATTTTATTGATCGATATCCATGTAACATGAATAAGGTACAAAACAATTTCATGCGACCGTGGCCAACACGCGATTATAATGCTGGTATTTTTTTTCTCGAGTGTTTTCCCTTCACAAATTTACATCAAAGACCAAGACGCAAGCAACAGCTTAAGTAAATTGACCCCGCTGAATGCCTAAGTAAACAATGGGCTTCCCCGGAAAATAGCTTATTGCCTTAATTGAAGCTCTTTGAGAAAGAAAACCTCGTACTTTGTCATGTAAATGTTAATTGTAGTAGACAATGGCTCTAGGTAAATAGCACCCCTGGACAGGCAGTAAATGAGAGGCGTGCGGGCACGCTGCGGTGATAGGTTGGTGGCACAAACACGGTTTCGGATGTAAATAAACAAGGGTCCGCTCGCCGCTCGCTACGGCAGTAAAACTTTGGCACGTGTAGCGCAGCCAAAACGGGGGATTTACCTCAAAACATCTTGGCCGGGGTCCCGGCCGGCAGTGCCGGCAGCCACCGGGCGGGACCCTCCGCCCGAAACTGCCGTGAGGGTATTGGTGCAGCTACGGGGAGGATGGGGTAAGTTTTGAGGCCAAATTCTTTGTTTTAAATCGACAGCGTGCCTGCTGCTGCCAGGACCTGCTGGCTGCCTCCCTGCTCCCTTCCTCTCGCGGTCTGTGGCGTGAAAAGCAAATATTCCCACTGTTTAGCCCCAAATCGGTGCTTTATGTAAGCAGCCCAATTGCTAAGTAAAATAAAATTTGAAAATAAAATGGAATAAAAAAGCAGCGCGCAGAAGGTCAGCCCCTCGCTTGATGGAGACCGCTGAGCCCCCTTCCCTTATCTCTGATCTGATTTTAATCTGCCTGGGAGACGTCCGGTTTCTAATACAGTATCACACGCCCGGGGTGCCTCTGGGAAGATGTTTAGGTCAAGTCCAAAGGAAAACGTTAACCCTCCGCAATTAATCCTCCTCCATTTCGCTGCGAGAAGGCGCCTAAACTGCGGTAACGATACAGACGGCTCAGCACCGCGAGTGGGGTTTGTTACAAACCCGGGGAGGGGTTGGGGGAGAAATGTCGGCCCTTCCCTTCTTCCCCCCCCCCCCCCCTCCACCTCACCCCCCACCATCAACCTTCCGCGGGAAAAGGGCGGAACTTGCGCGCAGGGGGGGAGCGGGGCCGCGTCCCCATCGCTTGGCGAGCCAGCGGATGGCTGCGGGGGGTGGGGAGGGAGGATGCTCTATAAGGGAGGCGGGGGGGGGGGGGGGGAAGAAAGAAGCGAAGGGAGGGGATCACGGCGCGGTGCCGGCAGTGGTGGGGTCCCCCCCGCCCCGACCCCCCCCCCCCCCCCCTCTCCGCAGCCCCCCGCAGCCCCCCGGCCCCCGCCGCGCTGTCCGTCACGGGCTGGCCGGGGCACGGCGTTGCCACTTGCCCCGAGCGTGGGAATGGGAGCGCCCAGCCGTTCACATCTCCTGCGCGCCGTTTAACGGAATCAATTAGGCAAGACAGACCCTCCGATTCTCCACCCCCGCCTCCCCCCCCCCCCCTCCCCTCCCAAACCCACCACCCCCCCCCCCTCCATCCATTTTTTGTCAGGTCTATATACGTCCTAATTATTTCAGTTTGGGATGCCAGAGCTGTTTCCCGGATAGATCTGATCATCCTTAAACAAAAAGAGAGGAGGCGCACACGTGGGTTTGGGAGTAAATGTCACTTTCATTTCCAATGCTAGCCGCAGAGTAAGGCACGGAACATTTTTTAACACTTTGACAAGAGGGGAGGCGATCTCGTCTCCATCATGTCTTTCTGCTTCAGTAGCTTCCTCAAGGAAACCCTCTCGGAACAGAGAAGCATCTGTGCTCGCGTTTTGAATAGAAGAATCAAAATCGGCCATCACTTTTTTTCCATCTTTGTGCAGCTCCGACGAGATCTCAGTAGATATAAATTATTAAGCTTGCCTACACTTCAGTGTAAACTTTTTCTGAAAGTCTGCTTTCCTATTAATTGAAATAAACCCCGATGCTTTGTCTCAGATGCACACAGGCAGGTTTGGGGTTGGTTTGTGGATTTATTTTTTTTTTCCCCTCAGTTCAGTCCACGCTGTATCATCACCACCACCGTCATCTTCATCATCACCAACTACCACCTTTATTTTTAAGGCGAGTTCATTGCAATGAATCATTTTGCAAAGTGGAACTCAGCATTTCCAAATAGCTTTGTAAGAGACAGAAAAAAAAAAATTCTCTTAGACCAATTAAACGTTAGCTGGTCTGGGTTTCTCTTTTTTTTTTTTTTTTTTTTTTTTTTTTTTCTATTTATTTAATCAACATCAATAGTTGCACATGCATTGTTTACCATCAGTGCTATTTCCTCTGTGCAGCGTCTGGCTATCCATTCTGTACCATCTGACAACTTCATATTTTGGAATGAGTATGCCATTTAATTTCCTCCACTCCCACCTTCAGCTGTAAAAATGTTAAATTCAATAAGCATTCCTGACCTTTCTCCGTTTTTACTGTCTCTTGCGGTAGTCTTTCATTTTCACACGCTGTACGATGATCTTGAAGGAGTTTTTACTTTCGGTTATCTAGCTTTATGAAGACCAAAACACTCATACAGCTAGATAACCAAAGATAACAACTCGCTTCCCTCAAAGCTTTTTTTTTTTTTTTTTTTTTTTTTTTCCTTGCTAGAATCCAGATTCTTTCTGACAAACAGGCGTGTTGTTTCCTCCAAGAGTACTAGTGCTGCTTTAAAATATTAATCCTTTTTTTTTTTTTTTGCAATTGTGACCTGGTTTCTGTGTCTGTGTGTATGTGCAGCTAATAACATCCAAAAGAGAGCTGTTGCCTTCAAAGTTTATTCCGAACTTTTTCGTTCAGCCAGTAATTTCCGGCAGCGGTAGCCCACAATTCGTCTCTTGATACCAGAAAATAAAACCAGCTATTAAGGTGCGTCAAGCTGCGTTAAGAGTGAGAAACATCCATCCCTTCACAGGCCTCTATTTGCATTGTAAATCGCTTCGTTCTCACGAAAGACTCTTTAGCCTCTATAAAGACGTAAAGCCATCGGCAATTTCCAGCGCAGTGTCAGGAGGAAGAAGGAAAAAAAAAAAAAAAAAAAAAAAAAAAATCCCGTTTCAGTAGAAAGTGACAGGGTGACTCGAGGATGCGGCTCCTGATCCCTTTAGAATATGCACGGCATAGAGCTTTTTACCAAATGGTGGCAGCTTGATTGCAAATATCTTGCATGCGTGTGTGTTTTAGGGGGGGAAGATCCTCGCTTTCTCGGGGCTCCTAGAGCTGGGGAGGAGAAGATGCGGTCTTGCCGGCTTGCTGCTGCCCCCGGTCTGAAAGAAGGAGAAAAGGGCCATCATTGGAGGGCTTTCAGTGCCAAAATGTGGACCAGCCCGGCAAGGTCAGAGGTCCTGGACCGCGGGAGACCAAGGTAATGATGATGTCATGAGAAATCTCAAGTACACCCGGCTATTGATATGCATGAGCGGCCGGCGGGACCAGCCCGTTCTGCCTCCAGCATCCCCGCCGCAGGGAGATCCGCCCGCCGCCTTCACCATCCTCCTCGCCAGCGCAGACAGCTCTAACATCCAGAGACTGGAAGCAAGCTCTAAGGACAGATAAAAGCGTGTTCAGACCCGGGGAGCGCCTTTGCCTGCGTTTCTCTTCTGGCAGCCTCCGCTTGCGCGGGAGAGATGCGAGGAGGGACTTTGCGGTGGCTCGGAGCGGGGCCTTGCTTTCTAAGGCCGGGATCAAGGTCTGTGCTACGCAGAGAGTCGGTGTGTAATTACACCGACAATTTGCTCCGCTGTGTCGCGCGCGCGTGTGTGTGTGTGTGTGTGTGTGTGGTGGGGCGGGTTTCTGTGTTATTTGGGTTTTGGTTTGTTTTTGTGGTTTTTCTTTTTTTTTTTTTTTTTTTTAAATGGCTCCGCATCCCAGCCGTGTTTCGAGCCTGTAGTGATTTGCAGGTGTTTACACCGGGACGGCTTGTGCAAGGCGTTTTCCTCTGCCTGTCTGCTGGGAAAGCTGCGAGCAGCAGGGCTCAGGCTATTTTATAGCATCCATACCCCCCCCTTCTTTCCCCCCTTCCTCCTTCCCTCCCTCCCTCCATCCCTCCCTCCGTCTCTCCCAGCCCCTGTGTGTGTCTGTCTGCGTTAGAATGCAACACAGGTGAACATTGCAGCAATATTTATCTAAGGCTGTATATTATCTGGCGAAATGCCTTAATAAAAACGCTGATTTATCGTTTATTTTTATTAACCTCGTACTTAGAGCGAAGAAATGCATGCCGACCTTACTCAAGGAACCGATGGAGGCAAGTCTTTCTAAACTGTTAGAACGCGTTATGTACAGTTTTAGGATTTAAGTCTCTCAGCTCCCCCTCCCCCACCCCCCAAAAAGAACATTATACTTTGAATTATTTAACAGTATAATTTGTATAGAATTTTTCTAAGTCTAAAGTGCAAACATTAAAGGTCTCTCGAGTATACGTGATACAATGAATCTTCTCACTGAGTTCTACCATATTTACTGTTGAAATTAATAAATGCACTTCAGTAGCTTGTGCATGCTTCAGTCAGTATAGGATACACACTGAAAAAATCAGCACAGACAGAATATGGACTGTTCCGCACTCCTAAAGGAAGCATGACTTAAAATCCATGCTGCTACTGTTCTTTTAAGATACAAAATAAAACACAACATATCATGTGCTCTGTATTAAATGCCACACTGCATTTAAGTATATTTGTTGGTAAATTAACCTCTGTTTGCATATGTTGATATTTTTAGGGGGAAATTTTTAAATGCATGGAGTTAAGCTGAAGTTGTTGTTGCTCTGTGTTGGCTACATAGGCTGCTTACATGATAAAGCATATGTGTGCTTGTGTGTACATGGGGGAAACATACACACACGTGTCAGTCTAGGCATATGTGTGTGCATGGGTTTGTGTTAAAATATATATGTAGGTGTATATGGTTACACTGTAAAATCACAGCTACATCAACCAGTCCATTTTTATCACAAGTTAACATTACAAGAGCATGAAAATGGGGAAGCAATCTCATTTGTCAGACAAGGCCCAGAATTGATACTGCCACCACGAAGTAATACACATACGTCGCTAATTTGCCCAATCTTGAATTCAGCAGCGATATTACTAACGAAGCCACACATTTGTGCTTCCAGATTCTCAGCCTTTGAAATGGAGATTTAAAAAAAAAAAAAAAAAAAAAACAAAACCAAACCAAAACAAAACAAAAAAAAACAGGTATTAGGTATTCTAGTATAGTGGGACCCTGCGATTTACCACCAGTGCTTTGTACCTGAGAGATGTAAGAGCTAATTTTGCCAGTGTTCTTTGTGGAAAACACAGAGCCTGGCACAAAATGGTTAGAAATCTTTAGATGCTGCATTATTAGTTACTGACCTTCTCCACTACCTCTAGGGCTGTTCAGGCACAACAGGGGCAACCAAATCAGACATCCAATACATCCAGAGGCACATGATCATTTTGATATTATGTAAAACTCTAATGAGCTTTTCTGAATTGGCAGATAGAGAGAAAGATGTTTTTTTTCTGTCAATAGCTAGGGGCAGCAGTGTTGGTGATCAGGCATGTGCTGCACACCACAGGCTTGTGAGCTTATGCATTAAATTCTTCCAGTCAGAGGCATGAGAATTCAAGTTCTCCTCATGTACATGTGTATGTACACCAATGCTTATATAGGTATGTTTATAAATTATTCATATTAACACAGACGCATGCGTACATGTTAATGCATATAAAACATATCACCATGTCACCGGATTTACAGTTAAATGCAAGGTGTATTATTGCAAATGGGCATGTTCCAAAGATGCAAGATTTACCCTTAAAACACCAAGCCCTGTTCTCACGACCACCTCACTTACACACTGACTTGGGAAGTAACTGCAATACTCCTGTCACGTTTTGTTGACCAATCATTGGAGCTTCATCAAATCAAAAGAGCCATCATGACGATTATGACCTCTCTGCTCATTAGCCACATTACCAATTACATTTCCTAACTCAGACATCTAGTAGGGCCTCAAAGTCAATGAGTGTCCAGTAAGACCTGCTCAAAAGTCTTTGCTTATTCGGAATGTCACAAAAATGTAAGCAGCAGTTGTAAAATACATTTCCAAGACTGTGGTGTTGTCTGGCATGTGGAAAGTTTAAGCAATGTGTAGTCCTGAAATTACTGCCAAAAATATCACCTGAATTGCCAAAAGCAGCTCTTAACACTGCCTGATTTCTTCCAGTTTACATAATTGTATGAAACTCATTTATTCCAAAATCACTGTACAAATGACCTGCATATTAGAAGATATGGAATCCAAACATTGACTTCTTCCTCCTACCACCCTAATAAATTCCTGCTAATGGCCTATAGATTAGTATGTGATTGCCATGCTTGTTTTCTAATCTTTTTATAGGTCTCCAAATGGTTGTGACGTAAAGAAGAAACATCCTGCGTGGATTTCTTAAGAATAAACCATCTCTATTGACTTCAAAGAGGAATGCTTATGATTCTCTAATTATTGCAATCAGAGCCCCATCCCCACGCCAGCATCCCCACCTTTCACGGACAAGACACACAGGACCCCCCCTTCAGCTGCTGTGAGATACACAAGAAGGGTGTAGCATTACATAAATCCCTTTTTCACACTAAATTATGACAGAATTCACGTAGATGTAAACCACGGTACGCCAGTACAGCCTAGGCCAGCTTTGCCCGCAAAGCATCCCTTTCTTCCCAGCCAGGTAAGTCACTTGACCGGCTCGCCTTCTAATAAATGTGCCTCATCATTTTTTTTGTGACCACAATTCCATTTACAGGCAACTGCAGATTCTGTTATGTTGAACATATGGTATGTAAAGGGGTATCTGATACAAATCCAAATTACAAAATAAGAAAAGGCAGACTATTGAAAATTCAAAGTCTCAGGGGAAAAAAAAAAAAAAAAAAAAAAAACAAAAAAACAAAAAAAACCCACAAAAACCAAAACAAACCGCAGACAGTCACTAATTACACGTGGAAATACTGCGTGCTGTTAAAGAACACCTATTCATATCTGTAGGTAATGCATATAATATCGTCTGACTTTTATTAAACAAACAAAAAAAAAAATTACCGTTTCTTGTGATTGTCACTCTCTGTGGTTTGTCTGCGTTGTCTAAATCTGAAAAATAGCCAAAAAAAAAAAAAAAAAAAAAAAAAAGCAAAGGATCGTAATTTAAACACTTTCAGTGTTTGGTTCTTGTTCATGAAATATATGCGAGCAGGTAAACCTATGTGTATTCAGAAGGTGCCGAATATGTTAACTTCTGAGATTATTAAATAAATTGCTAAAACGTTTGTCTGTAGATTAAACGGGGAAATAACTAGCCACATTTCCTGCAGATGATCTAACGTGACACAAAACAGATATGAGTAATGTACTCTGGTATGTGCAGGGTTAAATGTGGTAATCAATATTTACAGGAAATAATACGAATAATATAATTTAAAAAAAATCATCATTATTTCTGGACAACTACACTTAAAAATGAAAGGTTAAGAACATTGTTTGGGGCTGCTTGAATAGAAGTCACAAAAACTACAGGGGCAGATATAGGATTTGCATACTATAAGCTGCCAGCTACTTAATAAAGGATGGAGGCTCCACCTAGCCTTCAGTTCAAAACATGCAAAACACATTAAGCCAGCGTTTCCCCGCCAGATTTCCCAGCTCTTCCAGACCGCCGGTGTCCTGAAACCGGGATCACCGGGAAGGCATGCTCTCTATTTACAGCCCGGCGAGAGTATCAAGAGCCGCGGGGGTAAATAAATACAAAGTAAGCTACTCGCTTTCATTGCATCATATCGATTACATCAGCGTCGGCTAAAAAAAAAAAAAAGCATGTTGTTGTTGTGATTATTATTATTTCTATTATTATTATTTTATTATTACTATTATTACTACTACTACTATTTGCCAAGAAGGAACCGAGTCCTTCTCTTTTACGGTCTCACAGACCCGGGGTGGACCGGAGTTGCGGAGGGATGTTACTTTTTTTGGCGGGAGGGATGGAGGGATGCAGTGGAGCACCCTCGGACGAGCCCTCCGCGCCAGTGACACCCGGGGACTGGGTCGGCGGCTGTGCCGCCCTTCCCCGGCCCTCCCGGGGGCCCTGACAAGCCCCCTGCCCTCCTCGAACACCCGCAAAGGTGCGGTCCTGAGCCGGGCTCAGCAGAGCCGGGCCTGACTCAGCCTGAACCGCGGCCCCTGCGACGCCTCGGCCGGGAAGAGAAGAGCGGCAGGAGCATCACGCGTTTATTAAACACCCACTTCGGCGCGGAGGGGTGCGTGTTTTGACCGGGCTGCGTTTTGGATAACCCTGGAAGTGATGGCTACTTGCTCTGAGTCTCTGAGTGACCCACTCCGTGCGGAGGTAGCAGATGGGTTAGCTGCAGCGAGCAACCCTTGCACCCCCGCCAGCTGCAAGACATGCCTTGGGCTTCTCTCTCCTTCTTCTCCCTCTTTTTTTATTTCTTTCCACCCCTCTTTTTTTTTTTTTTTTTTTTTTTTTTTTCCTCAAAAGCTCGAATATATAGAGGCCACAGAAATTACTTCCTATACTTCAGCCCTCTGAATGCTGGTTCCCGTGCCTTGCACACTGTTCGAGGGCACCCAGGCATTGCCAAAAAGCTCCCTGAAAAGCCACGGCTCTGCTTTACCCTGGCAGCCTGCCGGATAATTAGCAGTTCCCTCACCTCACTTCGCCCCACGACCAACAGGTTTAGCATCAGGCGCACAAAATCGGCTCGCCGGCCTGAGCCGCTGTCTCAAGTTATAAACCCTGCTTTATTAATCAAATTTCCGTCGCCAGGGGCGAGTGGAAGCGGCCGGAGCCCACCGGGGTGACCCTCTCAGGCTGCTCGGACAGAGGCGGCCCCAGCCCGGGCCTCTCACGGACCCTGGAAACCCCGGCCTGCCCGGGGCTCAGCATCCCTAATTTTGCAGGGAATTCAGGATCGGTCTATCCTCCCCACTCCCACCCACACACACACGCACACGGGGTACTTACATTTCTTCGTCTTTATCAGAGAAAGATTTGACCCCAGATCTAGGAGTTGAGCTGAGCCCCCGGTGGCAAACAAAGATTCCCACAGCCAAGCCCCCTCGGAGCAGAGAAAGCTTTTTCACGTCTCCAGAAATTCACGTCTTTCCCCTCGCCATCCCTATTTAAAAGTGCCGCTTAGCTCCACGGTGTCCTTCTTGCGCGAAAGGCCCTGAAAGAGTTAGAAATCTTCCATCCAGGAAAACGAGAAAGAAACGCAGAAAGTTGGCTTGGGTTTGGCTTTTTTTTTTTTTTATTTCGCTTTTTTTTTTTTTTTTTTTTCCATATTTCTTCCTACGCCCCGGAGTAGAAAGTGAAGTGTTGTATGTGAAGCTCTGCAAGTTTTTTGGGGGGGTTGGCCAAGGTCTAGTCCAGCCCTCTCTGCTGAGGAGGACGTGCTCTGAAATTCAACCAATTTCCCCAACGCTTTTGTTGCTGATGAACTGAAGCCCTATTGTTCATCCATTGCCACGGTCTTTTTCAGTTCCTACTATACGTTATGCGTTGCCAGAGATAATGAATTTGCACCAAAAACCTCTCATAGTCCCATTCTGACAGTCGGAACAAATTAGAAATGTCTAGTCTAAAGAAGAGCAATGGCTACCTTTTCCGAGAGAAAAAGGAAAGCGCGCATTTCTTTGGAAACTTAAAAAAAAAAATGCATCGAAAGGTCGAGTTTTCTAAGGTGTTTTCGTCCAGCTAACTTCTGAAGAACAGTTTCTTCCGAGTCTTCTTTTTGGGAGGCACTGCCATTTTGTGTAACTTTCGTCCAAACCAACCAGCCGGCCAACAGCAGGGGGAAAGAGAGGAGAGAAAAAAAAAAAAAAAAAAAAAAAAAAAAAAAGGAACAAAATTAGAAAAAAGTCATGGTGCTAACAAAAAAGACTCTCTTCCCATCCCTGCTGTCATGCAAACTTGTAGCGTGACCTCTCGTCGCTGGAAGGAGTGTGTCCTAAAGAGCTACCGGTTCTTTCTGTCCTCTCTCCTCCATCGCTCCGGGTTTGGAAACAGCGCGAAAACAGCCGTCAAAGCCCCGGCTGGGTTTTAGGGTGCGGGAGGCGGGCGGGGAGCGGGGGGGCGGGCTGGGAGAAGTTTGGGTGTGCGCCGGAGCGGGAAGGGTGCGGGGAGGGAGGGATGGAGGAAGGGATGGAAGGGGGAGGGAGGGAGGTGGTGCGCGGCGAGGGAGGGGGGGGGAGCAGGCCGGCTCCCCCCTGTCCCTGCCTGGGGGGGGGATCGTGATGGCCCCCCACTCTTGGGCGGGGTTTACACAACGCCCCGGCCACGCGTGGGCAGGTGTCAAGGAGTGTGGGTATGTGTATGTGTTGGGGGGGGGGGGGGAGATGAGAGGGGAAGGGGCGGGCGGGGGGAGGGGCGACATTCAAAATTTTTTATATATATATATATATATATATATACACACACACATCCTACACCCGCGCACATATATATGCATGTGTCTGTATAGCTGTATATGGTGCCAGATGGGTGTCTCGCCCGGACGGGCGGCTGCAGGGAGCGGGGGAGGCGCTTCCACCGTCCCCGAACGCGGATATTTCCGCGGATTCCCGCGGGGACAGCCCCACCGCGGCACCCGGGCATCCCCCGCCGGCACAGCCCCCGGGGACCCGGCGGACAAAGAGATCTCTGTGCGGACCAAAACGCAAGCCCGGGGTGAAACGAGGGAAATCAGGAGGGAGCCGAACCGTGTGTGTGTGTGTGTGTGTGTGTGTGTGTGTCCCGCGGCTACACCAAAAAAATTGCTGAGTGGGTTTATAAAAATCAACATCGCTCCTCCCGCCTCCCCCGGCTAGAAATACACTATTTTTCGCTCCCTAGCGTGGGGTTTTAAGTTAAGTTGAGATGTCTGAATGGAGAAGCAGTGCGTAAGCGTGCGGGAGGGGTGGGGGGTGTGCGGGGGGTGTGTGCGAGGTTTGGGGGGGTGCGGATGTGCAGAAGCCCGCTGGCAGCCGGTTTGCTGTAGGAGTGGCCGTGCCAAGGTCCGGAGAGATGCTCTGGAGCATCTCACGGCATGGCCAGCACGTCAGTAAATAAGGTCGGGAGGAAAAAAAAAAAAAAAAAAAAAAAAAAAGAGAGAAATTCGGGTCCTCACAGAGAAAACACACCCCCACCCCTCCCCGCTTCCAAACCACCGGATGGGCTTCATCCCTCCGGCATGAAAGTCCCCCGGCTCTCAAAGTTCTCCAAACATCGTTGGACACTAAAAGGTTGGGGGGATGAAGGGGGGAAGGGGGAGAGAGCGAAAGAGGAGCACAAACCGCTCCCGTCCCCGCTTACACCGGCACCCAGTCCCCGCTTACACCGCTCTTCCTCCCGATAGAAGCGGCTTGGGGTGGGGGGGGGGGGGCGGGTTGTGGATCTCTGCAAAGCCGAGGGAGCGCCTTTGACTTCCAGATCAGACCGGCAAGGTCTGAGACTAGATTTACAATCCCGTGTCCCCCCCGTCCCCCGCGTCCTTCACCCCGGCCGGTGGCACCGACGGTCGCCGACCCCCCCCTCCCTGGTACCGCGGTACACGGCGGAGCACCGCTGACCGCCCCCAGTCATGCTTGGCCTCCGCTGGCTCAACACGCCTATGTCATGCAGTATTTTGGGGAGGGAGCAGTGGGATTTTTTTTTTTTTCGCATTATTACGATTATTATTATTTTAATTGGCCAGATTTTTCTATTTCCCGCTTGTCGCCTGATGAAGAGAACCAGCAAATAACGACCCATTAAAAAAAAAAAAAAAAAAAAAAAAAAAAAAAAAAAAAAAAAGGCAGGACGGGCTCGGCGGTGCTCCGGAGAGGTGGGCTTTGTTTTGGGGCCGCGCAGGGGGGGGATGTGGAGGGGCGGGCGGGCTGCTGCTGCCGCCAGTGCTTCATTTAATCGGGTAGGGACGCGGAGCGGCGCGGCAAAGCGCGGCCAGGAATCCTGCGCATCCGCGGAAGGTGCCTGCCAGCTGCCTCCCCCGGCGCGGAGCATCGCGTTAGCGTCTCCGCGGCTGCGCCCCCGCCCCGCGTCCCCTCCGTCCCCGCTTCACGTTCAAGGTTTAACGGCGAGGTCACGTCCATTGACGTCAGCTCGAGGCATACTGTACGTCCGGCTACATTTGCATACATCAAGGAAATTAGGGCATTAAAAAAAAAAAAAAAAAAGAGAGAAAAGAATATGCAAATTCCACTGCTCGGAGAAGAGACCGAGGACTCCGGGAGCGATCGCCCCGATTGCGGAAGATCCTAATTAACGGAACAAAAAACCCGGGCCTCTCCTGTCCTTCCAAACATCATCATCATCACCATCGCCAGCAGCAGCAGCAAAACAAACACCCCCGAAATGAGCGATGTGGGACGGGATGGGCGCTAAGAAGAGCCCGGCGGGGAGCGAGCGGCTCGGCCGCTGCGCCATTCTCCTCTCCTCCTCCTGCTCCTGCTGCTCCTCTTGGCTCCAGCGTGTATTACTTTTAATACTGATGCATATGTAAAGGTATATTTGCATTTTTTTTAATTTACTAAAAGTAACAGACTATTGCTTTTCCTTTGATCTCTCCGTCTTTTTTTTTTTTTTTTATCCTTTTAACTACCCTCTCTCCTTTCTTTTTTTTTTTTTTTTTTTTCTTCTGTTTCCCCCGTCTTTTGGCGAGACTCTGCTGTGTATGTGTCTTTATATTCAGTTTCCTCCACGCTTCTGTTTGTATAATATTACAAAACATGCATGGTGCTAATATTACAAATCAAGGTGCACAAGATGCTTATTGGGTCTTAAGAGGAGAGGAGGATCTCACTGCCCTGTTCAGCTATCATACCGCTAGCTCGAAACTGGAAGTTTGATCGCCTAATTAACTTCGTATTAGGGACAAAAAAAAAAAAAAAAAAAAAAAAACAAACACCAAACCCAAAACCCAACCCTCCCCCCCTCCCGAAAAAAAAAACTACCCAAACAAGAACAACGAAAAAAATAACCAACAAAACAAACCCAAACGTTTTAACATATGGAGTGGTATAGATAACGGGTGTTAGGGGGACTGTTTCAAAGGATTTATAATATTGCACTGCTGTATTATGGCCTATAAGCACCCTTATATCTGCCTTGATTTCAGGAACCTTTTATTTCACAATTTTCTCTTAAAATGTGTAGACACAGTTACGGAGAGCTTTCTCTGAGGGAGGCATTTTGTATGTTCTGTCTTAGGTGCTGCTTTATTAAATGTATTACATCTAATTTTAACGTGTGTAGCCTTAAACCTAATTCTTCACAGAAAACGCATTTTTAGAGGTTGTTTTAAAATATTGCAAATATCATTACTTTTGCTTTATCCAAAAATCCACAGGCCTTGTATTACATTACAAACACTGTTAGCACATTGTGATTCACCTTTATGGGGAAATTCTTACAAGAAAGAAGAGTAGTTGAATTCTGATTAAAAGATGGAAGGCTACTCTGTTTTTACAGTCCAAGCATGTTATGTTTTTAAACCAGCAACGTTATTCTATATAAAACAACACCCGCCCACACACACATTTTCATTTTTTATCTCTTTTTTTTTTTTTTTTTTAAATGAATGTCCAAGTGCATGCATAGATAATTAGTTACGCTATGAATGACTTACCTGCATGAGCGTACAGGGCAAGAGTTAGCCCTCCCCAAAGATTGTCATGCCTTTTTTTTTTTTTTTTTTTTTTTTTAATAAAGAGCAGAGTATCATGCTCGGTCTGTATTACTCAGTGTATTTCACCACATATACACTTTAATTCTTCGGCGTTTCTTACGGTGTTTCCAGCGCTACCTCTCGCTCCAGCTTTACGAGCTCTACACTGATGTGCCACCCAATAAAAAGCGGTCAGATGGCTACACGTAAAACATTAAAAAAACAGCAACAACAGCAAAAAAAAAAAAAAAAAAATCCAAAACATCCCAAGACGACAACCGACACTACCATCCGCTAGGTTAGCTCTTACCTTACTACACATAGCAATAAATGATTAGGAAAACACCATTTCTACACGTTTTTAACAAGCGCGGGTGCCGGGGACTCCGCTAAATCCAACTTCCCTCCCCTGCTTTTAATTAGGGCACGTGCAGCCCCCGCTCCCCTGCGGACCCCCATTAACATATCCAGAGAGGCGGGCGGGCGGAGGTGAATGGGGGGGGGGGTCTGTCCGTCTGTCCGTCTGTCCGCCTCCGCAGCGCATCCTCCTTCCCGCCCCTCCCCCCGCGACGGCCGCCTCCCCGCTTGCTCACCCCGACGGGACGGGACGGGGGGGGGGGGTGTTTTGGGGGGTTCGCCGCTACCGCCCCCGGAGCAACACCCCCCCGCACCCCCTCCCCCGCCGCTGTCGGGATGCCGGGGGTCCCGGCCACAGCATCACACCCTCCCTCTCCCCACCCCCCTCCCGCGTTACCATACAGCGGCGGCGTCTCAGTGAGCCCCCCGGGGCGGGGGGGGGGGGGGCAGTGCGCGGGGATGGCTCCCTCCCCCCCCGTCACTTGCCACTTCAACGACAACTCCACGGGTGGAATAGGAACAATAAATACCGTGTGTGTGTGTGTGTGTGTGTGTCCTCCACGCCCCCCCCCCCCCCGCCCCGTGCACTTTACCTAACACCGGCTATTGGCAGATAAAAACGCGGGCGCGTATATTCCGCTGCGCACCTGCAAGTGATCAAAATGCCGCCGAAGTTGGCGATTTCACGGATTTCCGTCAATGAGAAATAATTAATTCATTAAATAAGTAAATGCAGAGAAGCACTAATAAGGCTCAGATTTGGGGGAGCCGCTACAGCACAGCCGCGGAGGTGAGACAGGGTGCCGGGCTGAAAATAAATGCATGCATGAAATAGACCCACTTCTTCACCCTCACCCTCGACCTTTTTTTTTTTTTTTTTTCCTCCTCCCAATACTTTGAATACCCAGGCTCCTATAAACCGAGTATTCAGCATTTTACACTTTGATTTTCTCCCTTGTCTCTTCAGCCCAATCTCTTTTATCAAAAGGTAAATAATCGGAACTGCACATCGCTCTACACGTAAACATACATGTTTTGTCATTATTTAATATTACTGCAGAAAAGTGGAGATGCAGTTATAGAGGAACGTCAGGTTTGTGGGGGCTTTCTGTTTTTTTTTGCTTTTGTTTTTTTTTTTTTTTTTTTTTCCCTCGACTGAAACAAAAAGTGTGGGATAGTAAACATATAATACTAGATGAAGTAACGGAAATTTGGCATGAAGAATTTTTCCTTTTTTTCAACACTGAAAACAGCTGAAGTCAGAGTTTTCTGCCTACTCACAGACCAAAAAAAAAAAAAAAAAAATCATAATCTCAATTCTTTACACAAAATCTTCCAGTGCGGATACACCCTCACGGTACACCTCCTTTGAAAATAATAAAGAACACCCTAAAGGCATACCCCTTTGCTTTGGTTAAGACAATGCGCCCTGTTTTTTGCTAGAAAGGTAGAAACCAGGAGAAGCGGCAGGAGAAGAGGGGGCGAGAACTGCAATACTTTCCTCCAGACTTCAAATAATCGCTAGATGGTGAGATTTCCGGGGAGTGACGTACAGCAAACTCTTTGTTAGGGGCGTTTTAGTGAGCACGCAGATCTTCAACTTCACCCCGAGCCCGGGATAAGCGGCCGAAGCAGCTGATTTTCCACGCACGACGTGTTTTTGGCTTCTGAGCACTGGCAGAAGCGGAACGAGCCCCATTTTCGCGACGGCCTTTCTGCTTTTTTATTTCCCTCATCAGTTGATACCCGGGCATAAAATAACCCATCAATATAGGCGAGGTTGGAGATACACGGTTATTTCCCCGTTTTCCATAATTACGGCCTCACGGAGTCAACCTGCCTTTAAATTATTATTATTATTATTTATTATTATTGTTATTATTACTGTTGTTGCTGTTGTTGTTACCGTTGTTGTTATTTTTGTTATCATTGCTGTTATTATTAATTTAAATTGCGGTCTGGAGCCGCGGTGTTTTTACTTCCCCCCCCCTTCTCATCCCCCACCCACCGGCGGGCCGGACCCCACTTGTGCGCTGGGAGGGGCGGGGGAAAGTCGCGCAGGACTCGGGGACGGACGGACGGACACCCCGTTCCTCTGCGGTGCCTTTCCCACCTCCGGAGGGCACCGGGCTCCGGTGTCTCCCCCGTCCCACCCCCGGCGATGTCCCCCCCCGTCCCCCCCACCCCGGTCCCGGTCCCGGCGGCGGGGGAACAGCGACACCTGCCGGTGCCCGCGGCCCCACGGCCCCTCCCGGGGGGAGCGGGGCTCCTCTCCCCAAATCCTACCCCTCCCCGCCTCATCTCCAACAGAAAAATAATAATAAATAATAATTAAAAAAAAAAAATGAACCCGGCAGATCATCCCGCTGGTGGAACGGCAGCACCCCCGGCTCCCCCCACCCCCCCCCGTCCCGTCCCGTCTGTACCCCCTGTCCCGGCACCTTCCACACACGGAGGAGGAATTGTCGCCCCCCCCCCCCAATCTCCTCGCCTCGCGTGTTTAATTGCCGGGATCAAAATATGGTCTCGCTCTGTGGGTGCCTGTGGGAAGAAAAGCTGGCTTTACAGACCGCGGGGGAGGCGGGGGGGGGACGGCTGCAACGTGCTGGGTAACGGTAATATTTCAATATTCGTCCCTGCAGAATGGCCCCAGTCTTGATTTAATTTATACCAGTGCTGCGTGAAAAGACCTTTTTCTCGGAAGTACTTCCTGGCTGATGGCACCAGGCTTTACTTTTCCCCGATTCTCCCTTCCTCTTTCTAATAACAATAATGAAAATGAAAGGTTTGATGTCACCGAAAGGCATATTTTTTTTTTTTTTTTACGAGCAGGAACGGCAATGAGGAGCTCTAATCGCTGTACGTTGTCAGAAGCAAGACGCACTCCCGAGAAGTTGGAGGTTACGTTTGACTGGATTAACCGTCACTTTTGGTGCTGTTGTCATTTTGGTAGTTCATTAGCCGATGTGCTTCGATAATTTATCTCTCAGTTCTTCTAGGAGTTCTGGTTGTCTCGTACCTCAACAGGCTGCGGGCGGAGGAAAGAATAACCCATTTTTCCCTGCACCTGCAGGAGTTTATTTCTCATTGCCAGAAAAGAAAAAACACAAAAAAACCCCCCAACCAAACAAAACACAACGTGCTGGGCTTTTACAGTGAGGAAAGTCTGTGGGTGCACGAACACCGAATATTTATATTAAAGGGTGGCTAATATATGCCGTTGTGAAAACACGCGTGGCGTGGCTGCCCCTCGCGTGTTTCGGCTGCCGTGCTGCAGGTACCAGCGCGCTCCGAGGCAAACCAACAAAACTTGGGTGAATCTCGTAAAACGCGAGTGTAAATTATTTCCGCCCCCCCGCTGCCCTGGGTTGTCCTTCCTAGCGAAGGTATCTCTGCGCAAGGACTTGGTGGGTTATCTGAGCGCTGGTGTCGCTCGGGGGCAGTGGAAAAATCTGCATTAAAAGCAACGACACCCCCCCCCCCCCCGAGGGTCTGCAGAGGTGCCTGGGTGCACCCCACTGGGGGTGGGGGGACGCGACAGCGTCGTTTGTCCGTCTCTCCTTCTGGGGAGGGTGTTGTCCTTTTGTCCTGGCGACACCCTGATTTGTCACTTAAAACGACGGCCACACATCTCATTCATTTTGCCCTGGTCACGCCGCTGTTTCCACTCCCCCCCCCCCCCCCCCCCCCCCCCCCCCAGAGCCCCCCCCCCTCTCGCCACAACAGGCCGGGCTGCCTGTATCGCATCGCCCCGCCGTGCCTTGTGGACGGACGGACAGACGGACACCGATGCTGGGGCGGGTTCCCACGCTCCCGGAGCACCCCCACATCCCCCCGAGCCTGGACCGCGGCACCCTCCTTAAAACCTTGTCTTTTTTTTTTTTCTGGTGCGCATGCCTGTTGACAAAAAAAGTTTCAGAGCCCTTCCAGCGCATCCCCCGGCACGGGTATCAGGGGCAAACCCACCCCCCCCCGCCCCCGGGACATGGAGCAGGGCAGACACTCAGACCCCTTCGCCGTGAGGCACTCCCCCCCACCACACACACCTCCCACCCCTGCTTTCTTCCCCAATTTTCAGCAGCGACGAGGGAATCGAGAAAGGGGAGATGCAAACCCGCCGTCCTGCTTTGGCGTGCCGACTGACGGACGCGTACAGAAGGACGGAAGGGCGGCCACCCCACCTCCACCTCCCCTTGCAGAGCACCCCAGGTCCTCCCCTCTCTCCCCCATCCCCCAAAAAACGCTTGGCGGGAGCGGAAAGATCTGTACCCAAGCTGTAAAACCTTCTTTCCCGCGCAGGAGCTGAGCAGTGCCCCATCCCCTTTGCGGGATAAACCGTCACACCCCCAGCAACCACAGGAACGCACCCTCCCACCTCGCCCCCACCCTATTTATTTTGATTTTTCCCTCGGGGAGAGGAGGACACACACACACACACACACGACACACCGCTCGCCCGGCCTCTCTCGCTTCCCAATCCCCCCCCCCCCCCCCCACGCCGGTGCGGTGCGATGCTCAGGGTGTGGGTGCCCCACGGACCCCGAATAGGTGACACCCCCCCCCCCCCCCCACGCCGGTGCGGTGCGATGCTCAGGGTGTGGGTGCCCCACGGACCCCGAATAGGTGACACCCCCCACCCCCCCTTCAGGTGATCAGGTTTGTAATCCAATCGCTGGTGCTCGTGTAAATAAGATTTGTCGCTGACGGTAAGAAATTGGGGAGCGGGAAGGCGGGGGGGGGGGGGGCGGTGTTAAGGAGAAAAAGGGGCGGCAGAGGAATCCCCCCCCCCCGCTCCCGGCAAGGACACGTCCCCAGTTCTCCTACCCCCCCGCCCCCCAGCATCCCGCTTGATCCGGACCTCAACTTTCACATCCTCCCCCCCTCCTCCCCCCCCCCCCCCCCCCCCCAAGTGTTTTCAGGAGGCCGACTAAGAGCTGGGGGAAGTGTGTGGTGTTGGGGTGCCCTGCCTCGCCCCCAGACCCGAACACACTTCCCCCCCCCCCCCCCCCGCGGGAGTGTGACGGTACCGAGAGCGCATTGCACACCCCGCTGCCCCCCGCGGTACTCACCCTCCCATCCGCATCCGCCCGGGAGAAGATTCTCCATCCCGGCCCTGCTCGCCCCGAGAAGGGAAGGGGAGACGGAGGGACGGATGGGGGGGGGGGGGGGGGGGGGGCCGGCCACGGGTGCTGCCCCACACCGGGCCGCGACGTGGCTCCCCCCCCTCCCTTTCATCCCGACGTTTCCCACCCAATCACCTCCCACCCCTCCACACCGCCCCAAATCTTACAGCCCCGGGAGACGCGGACACGTCTATCGAGGGAGCCCCTCCTCCGGGACCCCGGCCCGGCAGAGCGAGAAGTCGGGGCTCAGACTTGGGGTGAGGGGGTGCTGAGGGATTCAGGTTTGGGGCCAAAAGAAGGAGAAAAAGCCCAGGGACTGCCCAGCAGGACGCCGGCCTCATGCCGCGAGTGGGTTGGCGGCTGGGACGGGCATCGTCCCCCCTCCTTCTTCTCATTACTATTATTATTATTATTATTATTATTATTATTATTATTATTATTATTATTATTATTATTATTATTATTGTTGTTGTTGTTGTTGTTATTGTTGCTATTATTGTTATTATTATTGTTATTATTGTTATTATTGTTATTGTTATTATTATTGTTATTATTGTTATTATTATTATTTCTACCGACACTGCTAAAGAATGAGAAGGGCCCCCGCGAACGGAGGCCGGGGCTGGCTGGGACGTTCGGGGGGAAGGTGGGCTCTGCTGGAGGGGCAGCCCTCCCCCACCCTCGGGGAGATGGGGGGGGGGCGGTCCGGGCGAAGGGCTGCCTGCGCATCGCTGCCGCCCCCCCGCCGGTTCCCGGGGAAGGGCAACACCGCAGGCCCCGGCGGTTAATGGTACAGGGGGGCTTGATGAGCTGCATCGCCTCTTTTCCCCCCTCGTTATAACAGGGGCACGCTGCCAGCCCACCCCTGTCCGTGGGGGCCTCGCCCTGGACGCCCCCTTGAAACTTGCACTGGTGCAAGCCGTACCGAATGCCTCTCCAACCGCTCGGCTGAATATATATATATTTATATATTTATTTTTATTTTTTTCTTTTTTTTTTTTCCCCGGCGAATTTCTCCCACAGGTTCATCGAAAACTTTTTTTGCGTTGGTATCGGTCAGGGACCGCGCAGCCCCGACGTGCCCGGGATCAACCCCCCCCCCCCCCCCATCTGTGATTGCTACATCTGCCACGATTTGCACGCCAGCGATTTCATCATGCTGAGCCTTCTTCCTTCTCTAATGCAAATGACGGCAAAATACGATTTGCCATATAGCTAATTGGAGCGGGGTACTGCACATCAGCAAGGCTGTGGTTTCTGTAGGGTTATGAGAGTTCCGTCTCTACACAGAGTGAAAAACAGCAAACGCTAATATTTGCCAACACATTTTGGGAAGTTTATACCTTATATAAACTATATGCCCATAAACAAATAACATAATGAGAGATTGTACTAATGATATAAAAATAGAATTAATAAGACCTACTTTATATTTAAAACCACTTTGCACTAAAATAAAAGTAAATCTCTGATGCTTTAGCATAAACAACAAAAAATAAATATAGTAAACGTCTTATATTATGTCCATAATTCATCTTTAATTTCGTATCGATTTTGGTGTTATATAAAATTATTAGTATGATAAATACAAGCAGCTAAGTCAGGCTAAATGGAGAGCTACTATTATTTAAAGTATCAAAGTAAAATCCATCGAATAATGTTGTTCACTATAATGAGCATGGAAGCTTTTTCCTTGTAATTTGCTTATTTTCAAAACAGAAACTAAAACGTATTAGAATTTCCTTTCAAATCAGAAGGGTTGACAGTGGAACAGCCGTCTGCATAGTCTTGCTGTAATGTGCCACTACCTGAAGCTCGTAAAAGTGAATAAGCAAGTTCCTGAATTTTCATTTCCCCCTCCTCCCCCCGCCCTTACCCTGTCTATAATCACTGCTATTGATTACACGTACACACTGCCTCGTATGGACTATCCATTATTTGATGTCTGCCTCTTTCCAAACCCGTTCACGCTCAGGTTTATTCTTCTTCAGAGTAGTTACTAGATATAATGACAACGCCTGCATGCCTTTTTTTTTTTTTTTTTTTTTTTTAATACTGATAAATGAAAATTGTTTTCGACTGCAAACATGAACTAAGCTTTTTCTGAGGTCTGCTCCAATGAAGTTAGACATCAGCTGCTGTCGAACTTTAAGAATTCAAGTGGGGAAAAAAAGTGGATTATTAAGCAAGGAATAATCATCAAATTAGTTCAGCCATTGAAATTGGTGCAAATGATTTTAAAGGGGCAGAATTTGGCCCAGCTGTTCAAGTTACAAGGGTATTTGGCTGTTTTAAAATGTAGCTCTCAAACTCATCCCCCGTTAAACATACATATACGTATATGACAGGTAAAAGCAAAGTATTGTGCTTTTCGAATGAATTTAAGGGGAACGGGGGGATCTCTTGAAGTTAAAAATATTTATTCCCAAATTTATGAAATTGTGCTAATAGTGCAATTGTACAGAACATAATTATCAGAAGGAAAAGTCTTACCAAGAGTCTGACGCCATATAAAGAGGAATAAAACATTTTAAATTCTGCTTAATTATTCTGGCAGAGTGAAACATTTTAATTCTATTTCCGTCTTTCCTCTAGTGATTTTATCTTCCCTAAACTCTCCTCGCCAATAGTACGCCTGCATTTCTGAGCAAAAAGTAGGCCACTCTGAAAACCCCCTGTCCGAGGCAGTAGAAGCCGAAATCGGGGTGCTCGGTTGCCCCATGGCACCCCCGAAGAGATTTTGGCTTAAAACAAGACAAACTTCGTCCTCCTCCTCCTTAGACGAAATCGCTTCAAGTACATCATGAATATAAAATGTACTATTTTTGGTTATTTGAATAAGTTGAGGCAGACTCCTGCCCTGCAGCTGGTACTGAAGCAAAACTTCATTAGGCGAGGGAACACTTTTCCTGCAAAAGGGCTGAGTGCGGTCTCAAAAACGAGGATAGAAAGTTTGCTGTGTTCTTTGGAAGTCGATTTTTTTTTTTTTTTTTTTTTTTTTTTTTTAGTCTGAGCGGAGCGCTTTTACAAAAATGCGCTTAAATAAGAAAATGCGAACTTCTGAACATGCCTTGGCTATGCAACTTTGACCCGAACTCTGCAAAACTGGGCAAGATCCCTCTAAAAAGTTTTCACTGCTAAAAAGCCACCAACCGGCTCATCCCGACTGGGTACGTGAGGAGCTTCAAACTGTTCTTCTCGGACCTCCACTGTCCTATTTCGTTATTCTCACCAAAGGAAATCGAAGAATTTTACTAATTGCGTCTTTTTTTTTGTGTGTGTTTTTTTTTTTTTTTTGTTTTTTTTTTTGTTTTTTGTGGAGATGCTTTCTAGACACGCTTAAAAAGGATCATTTTTTCCCAAACGGTGTAGACACGACGGGACAAATTTTCAGTAGTCTACTATTTTCCCACTCCTTTTGTTGTTGTTGTTTGGTTTTGTTTGTTTTATTTGTGTTTCCCCAATCCCCAAATTAACAATTAGACTTGCTGTACACCGGAGAGGGGTTTGGGGGGCGATGGGATGTAAATTATCTTAAGGAGTGGTTAAATCCACAGGTGTAGTGATCGTGGACTCGCGGTGAGGGAGGTGGGAATCAACAGAGTGTGGGAGCAAGCCAGCAGCCCCCACTCGGGGTTACACCCCACCGCAGGGATTCCGCGTCCCCACAGCCGCGCTGTAACATCAGATACAGCTCTGCGGCCACAGGTCATTAAGCACAGATGCTAATAAGAACGCGACGCCTGGGCCACCAAACTTAAATCCGCGTGGGGGGAGCTGTCCCAGTTGAAGTTGCTGGCAGGTGAGGAAGACTCCCCGTCCTGCGCAGGCATCTTCTTCTCCCCAGACACCAGCAGCACGTTGCTTCTTTCCTCCTGCTCCCAGAAAAAAATAAAGCGCTTTTTCCCCCGGCTCGCGTTCCCCCCAAACCGGGAAGGGAAAGAGCGCAGGAGGCAGGTACACTCCTTTCAGAGCAGGGGAAAAAGTTGCTGTCTGAGTTGCTTTGGCGGGGCAGGAGGCAGCACCATCCGGAGCAGAGCTCTGCAGGATGATGGGGGGCACACACCCCACCCTGCCCACCCCTCACTGCCAGTGAACTCCACCGGAGTCAGCCTGCCACCGTTCAGGAAAACAACAACAACAACAACAACAAGCGGTTTTCTCCCCGACATTGGCCGGGTTAATGCTGTTTTTTCATCCCGAAATAAGAGTTTCTGTCGGGATTTCAAGCCTCCCTGTGTGGGTGGGTGCCAGTCCCCTGTACATCCCTCTGGGGGGATACACAGAATAAATACTTAGTGATAAGAACAGCAATAGTCGTATATTTCACTGCACTTATTATTACGATTATCAATATTATTATTATTAATCAACATTAACATTTTTACTAAAGAAAGGACAAAGACACCAACCTGCGGAGCGGACCCCTCTCCCCGGAACGGACGGACGGACAGACAGGGAGGCTGTGCCCTCCCCGCCCCCCCCCCCCCCCCCCCCCCCAAACGGCGGCCGTTAACCGCAGCAACACCGTCGGGGGTTGCGGGGGGGTGGGGGTGGGGTGGGGGGTGGAGGATGCTGCGGAGCGCGGCTGCCCCCTGGCGGCGCCGCCCCGCTCCGCACCCGCGGAGCTGCGCGGAGCCGGAGGCAGCGGCGGGGTTAAGGCAGCCCCCGCCCGCCTGCCGCGGCTTCCTGGGGGCTTCCGTCCCTCTCCCCGCCCCGCTGACCCAAAATCCGGGAAGGGAGAAAGAGGGAAACAGCAGAAAACTAAAAAAAAAAAAAAAAAAAAAAATACTAGCAGGGATAAAAAAGTCACGCGGGAGCGAGGCGGGAAAGGCGAAGGCGAAGAAACGCACCCACACCCTCGCCCGCGTCCGGGGTCCGCAGGGGAAAAAGAAAAAAAAAAAAATAAAATCACAATAAGCCTAAAAGGAAAGGAGACTTTTTACTTTTTAAGAGTTGCCCGAAAGTTCTGAAAACTACCGGGAAATGGGGTGCGGCTGGGAAGGTGCGCACCATGCCGCGGGCACAGGATGGGTCCCGCTGGAGGAGCCGGCGGCCAAAGCGAAAATTAGGGAAAAAGGGCGGAAATTTGGAAATGGCGCGAAGGTGGTGGTGGGGGGAAGAGCTGCGGGGGGCGAGGAAGTGGGGCGGAAATTTTGGGGAAATACGGTGGAATGAGACCGAGGGGAGGGGCCACACCAAGCGCGAGGTGCACAGGAAGGGATGCGGCCGAAAAAGACATGAAATGAATAAATGAATGCGAAAAATCACCCGCAGTAGGGAAAAAAACCAAACCAAACCAACCAAACAAACAAAAAACCAACCAAACACCACCCCCCACCCCCCCCAACAGTTGCGTGTTTTTGTTTATTTGTTTATTTATTTATTTATTTATCTATTTATTCATTCATTCATTTATTTATTTATTTATTTATTTATTTATTTATTTATTTATTTATGTATGTATTTATTTATTTTTGTTTTATCCTCTTTTCCCCATTGGGTTTCATCAGCTGGGGCAGATGCTCTCCAGTCCCCTCGCTCCCGCCCCGCACACCCCCGCGGGAGTTCTGCTGCTTCCCACGGAGATGCAGTGGCAGCACACAATTTATTGAAACCTTCGTGGGGGGAAAAAAAAAAAAAAATTAAAAAAGAAGCGTGTTCGAGGGACCGAGCGTAATTCTCAACACCATGTGGTGACATTTAAAACCGGCAGGACCCAGGAGGAGAGTTGACTCCCTGAACCAGACAGCTCCGTAAAGTTCATTAATAAAACCCAAAACGGACAATTTATTCCGAGATTTATTGTAACCGTAATTTATAAACCCCCACCCCCCGGATTCTTCTCCCGTTGGACAGAACTAGATTTGGGGAAAAATACCAGGGGTGGCTCGTGATGAAAAATTGCTACTCGACACTCCCCCAGCCTAATCCTGCCCACAGAAAAGGGTGAGAGTTTGTGGATTCAGGTGTCCATCCCTTTTGCCATCAGTCACCTATTCCCACTTTCATCAGAAAGCACGAGGAAAACAAAACCCTGAAGGGAAATCCATGTTTATTAGTGGAGATTAGCGTTACTGAGGGTAACAGGCCCATCTCAGTAACAGTTTTGCTGCTACTGAGAGTGAAACACCAGGTTTGGGACATTGGCAGAAAATGGCTATTTCAGATGCCAGGTGACCCTTTCAAAGCTGTTTTCATTGTAACTGTGAGGAAGAATCAGGGTCTTGTTCCTGCTGTCAGGCCCTGCTTCCCACACAGCCCTTCTCCTGCTTTGCTCATGATCACTTATTCCAACACATGTGAAATAAATAGTTTTTTCTTCCTAAAATATCGTGTTTTTTTTTTTTTTTTGTTGTTGTTTTATCTGATTTTTCAGACAAACCTATAAACATGAAAAACATTTTCTCTAGTATTCAGCACCCAACATTCAAAAGTCAAGTACAGTGCAAATAAAGGCTTGAAGACTTGAAAACCAAATCCGCTTTCATATGCCTAAGGATTGTGGTAACCAAGATTATTTTCCGGGCTACAATTTTCTTCGTCCATGGGTATGGGTTCAACACTCTTCTGCTGTGGGCTTATTTTTAACTGTTGTTAAATACAATGGTTAGATGTTCAGGTGCATCTCCTGAACTGTAACAAAGTGCCCATCACATAATTTTGCCAAACAGGAAACAGGCAATTAATAAAATGGAATTCAAAGTCCATTCTTTGTTACACATTTTTGAAAGAGTAAGATCAAAACAGATGGAAGTACCATGTAGTACTTTTTTTCCTGCTGTGTCTAGAGCAGTAGAGGTAAATGTTAGATGCTAGGTGCCAAAACTCTATATTAAGGCTTGGAGCTACCTTCCCTCCCCTCTTTTCTTAGATACAGTTTTGAGGATCCCCAGGATTTCCATATATTTTGAATAAAATCAAAACTGTTAGGCTGCAATATAGACATCCGCTTTCTCATCCTGAATCACTGCAACACATAACAATACCATTACTGTTGCTTTTATTATATATTACTAACCAAATAAATCAATGTTACAGAGGTACAAAAATGAAATAAAGTTGTTTATGATTCCTTTTATTTCCAGTAATTTCATTAAACCTTCATGTTTTGGACTATTTATCTTTTCGAAATGTTGAGCAACAGTGTGATGATGTATTTTTTATTTTAGAATTAAAATGTAGAGCCAGAATATATCCAGCTTTGCTGCCCCATAGGGATATTATCACGCTACAACTCTTTCTTGTGGCATATTGGCATCCCCAGAGCTTCGCTTTCTGACCCAGAGGTGATCTTGTAAGATCACTGCTTCCCTTAATAGGGCAAAACCTCTTGACTTGGGGTATGAGTAATTACAAGACTTCCACTGAATTTCCCAAAAGTAGGGGAGTATCTTCAGTCCTTGAAGTACAATCCACAACACTTGCTAGAGGTGAGAAGTACAGACCAGACAGTAACTGTAATGATTTAAAAGTTAATACATGCATTTTGCAAACATTTGTGAGATTTAAAAATTTATTAAGCACACATTTCAAAATTCGGGTCATGTATTTTGTGATTTTACAAAGAGAATGAAAGCAGCAGCTTATCTCTGAGGATGAGGCCCAACAGGAAACTGAGAATCTATTGGACAGACTGACTCATAACTCTTTATTTCAGCTGTGAAGAGGTAAATAGTTTTCTCGATGGAATTAGCTCCAGTGGAATAAGGAAGTAGTTTAAAATTACAACTACATTGTCTTTTCTACTCTCAGAGACTTGCTGCAGTTCAGATTTACAAATACTTGGTAGTCCAACAACCAACAAATAGTCACTCTCTGCAGCATCAGCTGAGTAATCCTGTAATATTACTTATTTTGCTGCATCAGATAAAATAATATCTATTAAATTTACAGGAGAGATTAACTGAAACAAACACCTACCCTCAGAAAATACAGATTTCTTATTTTAAAAACATTTTTAGCAACAAACTGATAATTCTTTCAGTTTCCTAAAAGTGACCACTTGCCTCCCTCACTGCCCCTAAAAAAACCTCAGCCTTTAAAAATGGAGGAAAAGAATGCAATTAAGTGATCAACAGAAACTAAGACATAAAACTCTTCTTGCAGTTTTTGCTCACAAAGGGAAAAATGTCAGATAGTCAGACAAGGATTACGTTACTATTATCATTTTCATAGGAAGAAATTAATGCACCCTGATAATAGCAACAGTACTGGAAGACAGTGGGAAGCTTGTAATTTAGTTAGTAAAAGAAAAAAAGACCGTATTTACAGATGGACATTTTTTTTTTTTTCACAGTCATAGACATCTCCTGCTACATGCGCTGTCCTTACGGATTGACCTCGATATTTTAAAATGAGCCTGGCAAGAAGAACAGAGCTATTTCAGCATCGCTGAAGGACCTCTAATTTCTGCATTGAATGGTTTTGTTCTTGGCAAGGGGACAGTGGTCTTGCTTCACTAGCGACCTCCAGGTATTGTTACACGGTACAGGTGTGTGTGATTTGGAGGGGCTGAACATGAGGGTCCGCTGGCCAGACCCAGCCCATCCTTGGCATTTGCAGGGTTTTTCAGAAGTGGTGGCAGCTGGCGGAAGGTCTGGTGGAGAAGCAGACTGAGAGAGCTGCGGACATTTGTTGCCTTCGGTAGAAAAAACAAATGATCCAACCGAGTATGTATCACACACTTTTCCCTAATACCTACCAATGACCAACCTGTTTGTGACGAGCAACCACTCACAATGTGAGATCTTGGTTTGTTTGCAAACCTTCTCCACCACGCTGCCAAAAAAGGAACGTGGCGTGTGTCGGCCCTTGTTTCCTCCCAACGCCCCTTTACGTTTTCCATTCTTCTCAGATGGTGCTGATGGTCGGGTTTTCAGATTAAGACTGTTGACGTTCCCCTGTAAAACCTTCCTTCTCTCAGCATATTGTGCTTGTGACAAAGGCATTTCTTCACAACTTCCTTCCATATTGTAGCCATTCAACAACAACAACCCCCCCTGGTAGATTGTCCAAACATTGATTCTCACATTTGCTACTGCTAGGTTATTGTAAGATGTTTGCCTGGCATTCAGCACGGTATTTCTCTCCCGTTGCCCACAGCTTGTCTGGAAGACAGAGGTGATGCAGACTTTTGTGTCCCAAATAAAACACAAGCACCTGCTCTTTGATCACCTTTCTGCCCTCTTACGTGAAGTGTCGCGTTCCTTCGTTGAACTGCTCACAAATTCCCTCCTCCCCTTCACCTGTCCCAAATAAATAAATATACATTTGTCTTGTCCCCTCTTCTGAATCTGCCTTCAGTCACGGGCAAGTTTTTCCTTAATATGTCTTTGACCTCTGTTACACACTCCCTAATCTGCCTCTGTCTTAAATATTAGGTCCTGCCTTCTTTCAAATTACCACCTCTCAAGTTGCTGCACCTTCTGGCTTCTTGCCCAGAGTCCCTTTATTTAACATTTATTTCCTGCTACACCTAGCCTGATGAGCTCTTAGTGCTAGGGCATTAAGACCATCTTTAGCAGTGTAAAGTACATAATATCCCTAATTCACATTATCAGTAAACTCTTTTTTTTTTTTTTTTTTTTTTTTCCCCCAGCAAATGAAATAGAAAACCATTGCTTCCTATTAGTTGCACATAAAAGAAAAATGGCGATTTTCTTCAGTGATATGTCAGCAACATGATAAAACTCACTCATTTCTGTGGGCTAGAGTAATAGAAACATCACTGAATCAGTTTTTTTTTTTTTTTTTTTTTTTTTTTTTTTTTTTCTTGCTGTCTTTTATGGTTAGGTAGTAAGTTTAGTTCATGGTATAAAATAAGGAAGAACATTCAGATCTTGGCTTTTGATCATGAGATCAGAGATGGACAGAGAAGATAAATCCCACTTCATATGTTATCTTTCTGCATAACCTTGCTTCTCTGTGAAAAAAAAGCATGGAGAATGTACATACTAAGTGTTAAAATTGCCACTCTCCACTAAGGTCACTCAAGGCGCTCTGTAGTAATTTGCCTTTCTGAAGAACATGTCAAATTCATTGTGGCTGTTGGGCACTAAAAGCTCTCTGCTGTGCCTTGAAGTCCACTGACACCCCATTGTTTTCTCAAGGAAAATGTGATTGCAGAAGACCAGTTGGGGTGATACAACTGTGCATTTTTCAGCATGAAAGGAAATGCATGGCTTTCCCAATCCATCCTCGAGCTGATGGAGGATAGGCAGCATCGTGACTATCACCTTTCAAGTGTCAGGCAGTGCAAAGAGCCATTTGCTTGTCCTGTCACCAGAAGCTCCCTTAACGTGATGTTCCAATTCTTTGTCTTTTCAGTGATTTATTGGTGAATATTGCAGTTTCACCACTTAGGAATTGCAATAGTCACAGATGCAAAATCTCCCAGCTGGTTTGCTAAACAACAAATCCAGACCACGGTTTTCAGGAGAGAGTCAAAATGCAAGCAAAGTTAGTGGATGCTGTATCTGAAGTACTCCTTGGAAAAGCTTTTCCTCTTCACACTCATTTCTTCAAAATTCAAACTTCTATGATTGGCAAAATCAGCTCTGGAGGTTTATACTTCAGCTAACACCTCATCTCTTACCCACCTTTGTTTTACCATCAATTTCTGTAGACTGAAGACAATATTTTTTTTATGGTACTATCATGTGAACACTCTTAAGGGAAAAAAGAATAATTGTTCCTTCTTTTCTATTGTGTGTTGCTCGTCCTCCAGCCTTGCACAAAATCTGAACTGTTGACACACTTCATTAGTTGTTTATTGAACAACATAGGCAATTTTGAATAGTTTTGCTTGTGTGCTATGCTTTTGGGACCTTACTTATTGTCTAGTGTCAACAAAGACACAGCAAAAATTCTCAAATATATTTTGCAATGAGTGCAAACAGCACCATGCTCTCTGTGACCAAAAATTGATGCTTTGCTGTGAAGACTACCTGATTTTATACACAGATTTTCAGGTCTTTTCAGCCTCAGAACAAGGATGTCACTGTTGGCAAATAGCAGAAGAGTGGCTGTTGCAAAACTCATCCTGCTCATCCTGCATTTTTTTTTTTTATTTTTTAAGTATACCAGGTGTGTGATTGAAGCTATTCAGGACTGTTTTTCAGCAAGATCCTGAGTTGTTGTGAATGACAATTAATTTTGATTTCCCGAAAGGTGTATATTACTGCCAGTAACAATCCTTTTTGTGCCAAACAAAGTACCAAGAAAGAGTTCTGAATTGCTTCTGATAAAGTTTCTGACTTTCTGTATAGTCCTAAATTTTTTTAGAATGTCATGTTGCTCAGGACAAATTAAATAATGAATTTAGCATCAATCTGAGACAGCATAGTGAAGAGACTGATGTATGATTAATCAAGTAGAAGCTGAAGGATGGCAGTGCAACTAGTGCCAATTCACAGTTTTATGGAAAATGGTCTTAATCAAAGAAATGTGACTTCAGTTTTTATGAGATAACTGGGTTGACTGATAAGAGTAACTACATAGTTCTGCATAGTGTTGTTTGATTTAGTGCTGCATGACAGTCTGACTAAAGACTGTCAGTCTATCAGTAAAGCACATGTTATTACAAATTAGGAACTGGCCAACCAGTAGACCTCAAAAAATTTGCATCAGTGGAAAAACTGTCAAATACATGTCTTCTTGACAGGATTCCCATTGATCAGTCGATCGCTTTGTTCTTTTCAATAGTTTATTAACTCTCTGAAACTAAATAAAAAAATCACAACTGACAATATTTGATTTAGACAAGAGAGAAATAATGTTAGTTATAACGGAGTCTTTCAGCATATTCCAGGTTTGTAGGTAATTTGGGCCAGTCAAATAATTTTCTAGTACATGCAAGGCAAATGCAATATCATTCATCATGGGACAACAGTTGCAACCACCTTCAGAGTGGTGGTTCTTTGGAAAAGCAATAATGTTGCAGAGGTTCAGAAACTACAAGCAACTCAACAGTAATTCTCATCTTAAGACTGCTGAAAAAAAGACAAATCTCTTAAATTGTGATAAGGAATTAGTGTGTACAGAAAGATCATTTCACATTTTCATACAACTCA
Source organism: Tyto alba (assembly GCF_018691265.1). Classification (NCBI taxonomy): domain Eukaryota; kingdom Metazoa; phylum Chordata; class Aves; order Strigiformes; family Tytonidae; genus Tyto; species Tyto alba. The sequence goes on along the minus strand of NW_024881275.1, from coordinate 4,409,192 downwards.
GGAACGGCACGCCACAACTAGGACACTGTCTCATGTTCACACGTTCTCAGGTCCACCTTTTAAAAGGGAAGATGAAAAAATGGAGAGCATGCCAAAAAACTATTTGAATTATGGGGAAAACAAAAGCCCAAGTGAGGCACATAAATGTATATCTACTTATTAAAAACAAACAAAAAAAAGTGTTGCTTACATGACATAAATGGCTTTACAAGGAGAAGTGTACTGAAGGGGTCTTCCTTGGAGGAGGCAAAAAATGCAGATGAAAAGCTGTATTTGTTGAGAGTAGGCACATACCTTTAATGGGCAGAGGACACCACCAGTATGAGGGAAGGTAAGACCTCTGTAAACCTTGCTATCCTGCCTCAAAGATGTATTTTAGCACATTAGTTAGCTCATTGTAGGGTGTCATGTGAAAATCTACAGCCCACCAGACACAACAAGTCGGCTGAGATGATCCCAGGTTCCGTCTGGTTTTCCAGCCTGAAGGCATTGCTTAAATAGTCTAATTTTAAAGTCTTAATTTAGGAGGCTGTTCCCTGCAGGTACTCAGTAGTCACTGGAGGGAGACAGAGTCCTCCGTGAAAGCATTTAGGGACTGTTTAAGGAGGAGCCCGTTTTTCTCACAGCTGCACAGGGTGTCCTGAAAGTGGACAATTTCCCGATGCTGTTGGTGAGTCAGGGGTGGCATGGTGCTGGGGAACGTACGCTCCCCCTCTGCCTCGTGCTCCTCGGTGGCTTGAGGCGCCTGGAAAGCATCACTTACCCAGGCAGGGAGGGGAACAGGACACCCCAAAGTCGTCCCAAGTGCCCCAGGAAGCAGAGCAGTCTCCAAGAGGAGGGGGGCCCAGGAGCTGGTGGTATTTCAGGTGAGGCAAGCAAACTAAGACAGCGTAACCGGAGGGCTGAACTCTGCTCTGGAACAGCGGCAGATGTCAACACCAACGGCATGTCTGATTATTTGGATGCCAGCTCCACAGCATAGATTTCTGAGATGGGAGTGTCAGACAGCTGGCCCGTGAGTCTCAGTTTCAGCTGTCTCTGTTTTTTTTTTTTGGGGGGAAGAGGTGGCATTCTGCTGCAGGCAGTGGGAGCCAAAGGGGGGACAAAACCTGGCAGCACAGCAAGAATCCAGCTTTTCTTCATGCAAAACCAAGACGTAAAATTACTTCCTGTAAAAATCAAAAATTCCAGCTGCCAAACCACACACTCCTCTATACAGCAAGGAAAATAAAAACATCTGTACACTCATGGGGGAAAATTCCTGTGTTTTGAGTGTACAAGCAGCCCATAAAGAGGCATGCCTCTCCCTCTGCAAGCAACCTTTATTTTGTGCAAATGTGAAACCAAGACCTAGGGGAGCTGCCCTCTTCACCCTCGCTGAATCGCTCCCGTTCAAAACATGATGTCTAAACTGTGGTCAAGAGTTTGGGTCTGAGCCCACGCGGTACCTTGGGCAGGCTGGTGACCACTCCAGTGCCAATGACCCCGTGGAAGTACCGTCCATGGCTACACCAGAGCCGGGCAGCCACACAGTCAATAAGTGACCCGGTAACACCAGCCCCCACCCAGCTCTACCTGAGACCTGCAGCTTGGGTCCAGGCTCAACAGTGGTCCAGAAGGTGGTAATGAAAATTCTAAAAAAAGGTGGCAGTGGAAATAAATCACCCCTTTGGATTTCTACTAGACCACCTCCCTCAGGATCTCCAGTATACACTACTGCTTTCAGTAATTGGACATGTTTGAAGAGGATATTCTTGTCATCTTCTTTCAGACTGTCCTCACTCTCTTTTCTTCATCTTTACTGACATCTTCCAGGTGACTCGGGCTTCTTAACTTGGATTTATTTTTTTAGTGTCACCTCTGTCCTCTTTTCTTCTCATTTAGAAACATGTCAAATCCTATCACCTCTCCCTCCACATCAGAGGACAGTGGAAAAATGCCACTTCGGTGCCTGTAATTCAATCTAGTGCTGTGCTGGGATCCAGCTTTGCCCTGAGGAAATGCACATAGCCACATGCTTTCAGGTTTTGCTTACAGAGGTGGCAATTCAGGATGTTACTTGATTGTTTTATTTCATGACATAGAATAATACAAGCAGATGAACACCCCTCTAGATTTTCCCCGTGGCCAACTTTTTTTGATACTGGTTGTCTGATATGTTATCTGAAAACTGTGCCCTCACTAAACACTACAGTGGTAAAAGAACCGATCATAAACCTTTACAAGCTACTGATTTTACACAAAGATAGGGCTTTTGTAGGAAGCTCATAAAGTCTTCTAAACATTTGTATTTAACTTCTATTATTATGTATCATTAACGATAAATTTAACTATAAAATAACTATATAGTTAACCAGAACTATATATTTAATTTGTCTTATTCAAACTTTGCAAATTATGGAAAATATTGACCATGTAGTGTTTAATTGCAAACCTGGATAGAACTATGAGTGATCCTCAAAGTCTTGTGGCTTTGTGATCTGAATACACCACGGGCTTCTCTGAAGAGAGAAGGTAATAGCAACTTGTAAAAAAAAAAATAGAGTTTCCATCTCTACGCTCAGAGATTTAAGGTCAGAAAGGACCATTTGTATCACATAGTCAGAGGTCTCTCTTTCCAAGCTATAGAGTTCTGTGCAGGAAGATAATGTGAGAGATATTTTTACCAAAAGCTTGCCAGCTGAGAGCAGCAAAGCAGCAGCGCTGGCAGTTTCTATAGCCGCTCTGCCCAAAAGGAGCTGCCCGTCGTGTGTCTGAGGGCAGAGCCGGGCCCCCAGGGACTGTTAACAAGCTGGGGTTTTACCTGCGGATCTGTCAAAACATAGAGTTATTAACACACAGAGAGAGGAGTGCGAGGTTGCTTCCAGCAAGGCTCAGCTTAGGGACGGTAGGTGACACAAACAGCGGGGAGGTGTCACACCACCGATCCTCATCAGCCCCGCTGGGTCAAGGGCCAGCTCCTGGAGAAGAAAAGGCGCTCCTGCTGCTCGCCCCGGAGTGGGGAACGGGAGCGCTAAGGAGGGACGCGGAGCCAAGTTCCCTCCAGGGGCAAGGAGATTTAAAACCAAATCTTCAACCGCTTTGCCATTTTCTCTTTGTGAAACCCGTGCGCCAGGAGCAGGGATTAGCCAGAGAAGGGGCAGATCCCCCCTTTTACGGCACAGCTTAAGCTAACGGGGTCCGCGCAGCAAAACCGGCAGATGCCTGGGTGCTGCTATGCAGAGCATGTTTTATCTGCCTGTAGCAATGGTCAGGCAGCTCCCGAGGTCCCTGCTGAGCACTGCGGGGTGTGTCTTTGGACAGACAGGCCCTGCTCCAAAGCCCCTTGAAGGCAACAAGTTCCCTTCCAACACCTTCAGCGAGCTTCAGCTTGAGACGTGCACTGCAGCCCTGCCTGCCCCGTGCAGGCAAGCCGGTTATATAGCCGTGCAGGGGTGTCTTGACAAAACACTTGGATCAGACTTGTATTTCATATTTCTTTGCCTACAAAGCTGGATTGATACTCACACAGGTCGTGCCAAACCACTGAGTCTCTCTGCCTTTTTGTGGAGATGGGAGAAACTAATACCACCAACAGACAGGTTTCTCCATCCCAGCGTGCAAGCCAAGGCAGGTCTGACATCCTTTTTACCATGAATACAGTGTGTATGTTTATATTCATCTTTCACTTATTTGGGGATTTGCAGTTGAAAAGGTCTTGAATGGATTGGGAGTCTCTTTGACACAGGAGAAAGCTGAGACACAGATAGAATGGCTTGCCCTAGAATAATTGTGGAATATTTATTCATTTAAATTTAAATGGTAATTAAGGTGAAAAAATGGCCTAGACAAGGCTCTAGGCATCTAACACATAGTTAATAATAATATAAAGTCCCAGCAGCAAAAATAATGATTTGGAACAGTATCTTAGCCAACCCAGTTCCAAAAGCTTTGCTGCAATCCTACATCACCCCAGGAAGAATATTCCCATTGATCTCCAAAAAACCTTACTGCACAGATGTCTTTTGCAGCATACCCAGAAGACTGACAGCCATAAATCATACACATTACACAACAGAGAGGATGTTAAGATTACCTGCGCAACCTTAACTTCAACATAACGCCCATATGCCCTGGCTTGGCATCCCTTTGCAAACTCCCAGTCTCTTAACAAAGACTTTTAAAAGTGTTTCCGTCTTTTTTGTCTGTCTATTCACTAACTCTGTTATTAAAATTAAAAGTTTAATGTCCTAGGATTCATAAAAAGCTATTTTGGAATTAAGGCGAGACAGGGTATCAGAAATGACTGGCAAAAAAATGAATTTTGTCTTTAAGAACATTGCAAAACTATTTTGAATCTAAGTTTGGGGACAGGAAGCATTTGTTGATTTTGTGTTTTATTTTGTTTTGCTTTTTTTTTTTTTTTTCTTTTTTTAATAAGTGTCAAAAGTCAAGAGTTTGGGATACAGTTTTTCCTCTTCTGTACCACACAGGCAGGTAGGTGGTACAAAGCTGAGATCCAAAGCACTTTGTTAACTGTTGTATAAACACACTTCAGAGATGGCCCATCCACTGTGACAACTGGTTTGGCACAGTAAAGAGACCTGGATAGTAAGTCCCTGTGTAAAGTCTAAGTATCACAGCCCTTACACAGGCTGTCTACATAGGATCTGGATAATCTCTGAAAAATCTTCTCTGCTTGACCTGCTCTCAGTCTCTGCTAAAACCCCTGCCTTTCATCAGAGGTGTCTATGGGTGCTTACCCCATCATCGGCTGCCTGACCCCTGTGTCCTTGCACAGCCCGTGTTCCTAACTACAAAGCTTGAGCCAGCTGCTTTAATACTGTCACCACTTTATTTATATATGAGCTGCCCTCCAGAAATGCTACGTGTGCCTCCACCACCTGAGTACAGAGCACGGCAAGATGCCTTCTTCTGCTTTGGGCAATATGAGGACAGGGTAAGACTTTTCCTCATGTTGTAGCCACAGAGAACAGTTTTACACTGTAAATTACACCCAGTCCTGCTTAGCCTGTACTCTGGGATAAGAGAGCATTAACCTTTGGGAAATGAAGCCTTCCAGGAGTGAGTCTGAGCCAAGGTGCAGATGTGCAAAGGCAGTGTGGCCTTTCTATCCCATTCTGCCTGACTATTTGCATTTACCAGTTAAAGGGTTGATAAACCTAGTGAGCAAAACACAGGAGTGGGACTAGCTACTGATGGAGAACATGGCTGCTCTCATTCTCCAAAAAAAAGAGTAAATTCAGGGAGGCAGTGCTGAAGTATGAGACTCCTTTAAAGTAACTAGATCTAGTCCAATGAGCAGAACTGGCTTTGTTGGTGAGGAATGGGGGCAACTGCCCGGGGTCATTGGCTGCCAAAGAGCAAGATCAGAGGAAAGCTAGGCACCTGGGAAATGTAAAGGAAGGGTCTTCCTGAAGCATCTCAAATACTCTGCATCTCCGAAAAATAGGACAGAAAAACTGTATAGGAGAGACTGGTACTTCTCTCTACTGGCAAAATTATCTTCCTTATAATCTAGTAGGCTGGAGAAATCTCCTGCCGTTCAGAAGGTGGGAAGAAAAAAGGTCTGGGTAATGCTGTTTCTTCAGCAGCTATTCATAGCTTGTTTGAAGGAGACTGATGTTAGCGTTAGCAGAAAAATTCTCCAAGCTTAGCTACGTGGCCTGACCCCAGCTGGCAGCCTAACTACAGAAGTTTCTCAGAAACAGCAGTAGGTCTGTTTAGCTTTGTCAGAGGAAATCAGTGCAAGTGGGCAGCTCACACTCTCACAGCTATAAAAACTTTTATGATAAGAGACTATATTGAATAAAAAAGATTTAAAGGGTTATACAGCCTACTGAAAAATTAGCCCTAATTTAAGGAAGCTTTACTGTCTTTTATATAGTGTTATTTTTCCATGCTTGGCAAACAGGACAAATAATTATGATGATGCAAAGTGGTTGACCATAGAATAAATATATTATTGTGTTCTTTCTTCCAGCTTCTGGTTAGGGAAAAGTAATTTTTCAGTTAGTAAGGAGCCAGAGGGGGGATTTTACAACTTAACACAGGACAAAGCTTTTGGTACAGCCTGGCTGATCCTTGTTTGTGCAGTTACAGTGGCCTAGAAACTGATTCCTGATATCCTCAAAGAAGTGTGTGATGAGAACCTCGGCTGAGCTGAGCCTTCAGGTGATGTTGTCTGAATTTTTCTTACTGTGAACATCCTCACTAGTGTTATCTCTCAAGAAAGGTGTTCTTAAAATGTTAATTCCTAAACACAATAAAACTTTAAATAGAAGAATATCGGGCCTACAGGAAGAGATACTAAATAAGAGCAGGGGAATTAAATCCCTTCTCTACCTTGTAGTCCTTATTACTGATCTTGTGCTCCACTCCAGCAGCCTTTGATGGGCCTCTGTGCTGTACAGTCTTCAGACAATTCCCCCAGCCTCCTAGGAAACGTTCCTTCCATCTCTCTTCTTAGTCTTTTCTGGGGGAGGAGATTTCTTGCCATGATCAGTGCCCCATCCCTGCTCAGCCTGCGATTACACACCACTCCAGAAACTCCCTGATCAGTTTATCCCAGGGAAGGCTCCGTCTCTCTATTTTTCCAGAGCGTTTTGCCTGCCTTAAGTAGTAATAACCATGGTAAAGCAAACTGGTTGTTTTCCCAGTCTTTCAAAGAAAGTATAATGTATGCATACAGTAAACTGCAAATAGATAAAACACCCCCTTCACAAGGTGTATCATCTGTAGGATATATGATGGAGCAGCAGAAGAGAGACCCCAGTCAAAGAAATCATCTTATTCAAGAAAATTACTTCATTATATAAAAAACTTGCAAAGTCTCAGAATTGTAAGCAGTTGATTATAGCTTCCATGTTTCTTTCTTCAAGACCCTCATTCAGCTCTTATGCAGCCTATGATTTTCAATTAGGGTCTTCTTATGCAGACTGTAAGTAAAATCAGAAACTGTTAGTTCTGAGGAGGTGAACACCTCCCTCCTTATCCTGGCTCAAAGTGGGAGCCTTGATCTGATCCCAGGAGGGGAGACTACACTGGCCTGCCTGGTACTCCCCAGCATGACCAAGTGAGTGGGAGAGGGATGGAGAGGATTAGTGATTCTAATTATTATTAATCACTCAGGAATGGACAAGCCAAAAGTGCTGAACCCAAAGTAAAAAGTGTGTTCCAAGTGCTGCTGAACTGCTACACAGAGGAGTAACAAAACTCTCACTTATGCAAAGATGTCCTCAAACTAGTGTGTACTTTCACAAACCATTTCTTCATGGTGAAGTCTTCCTGAATGTGTAGACACGCATTTAGACAGCAACATGTGGACTGGCCAATAATCCTCAGTTTAATTTTCTGATTAAAATGATTTATCTCACTAGAAACATATGCTTAACACTCTCTTTCTAATATGACAGCATTCTGCCCTAAATTCTGCTAAGTTATATAGAAATATCACCAGAAAAATTAAAAAGGAACAAATTGGCACCTTGCATATATGTCATATTAAAAAAAAAAAAAAAAAAAAAAGAAGAAATCATGATAAGTAAGGAGAAATTTGGGATATCACTTTGCATAAGGAAATCTTCTGAAAAATAAATCCAAACAGGTATGCTATTAAATTAAATCATCTCTCTTTTCTGTCCCCCATCTTAAAATGTGTCAGAAGGAGATAAGCAACCCCTGAGGTCCAGTGTAAAAGAAACGTGTTTCAGAGACTTCCTGCTTGACAGACCACATCTAAGGCAGTATGGCAGAAGGGGGCTGAGGGAAGAAGAGAGATTTTTCTCCTTTTCCTGTTATCTGTCAGTAAGGGGAGAGGGACAGCTGAACATTTGGTATGGAGTTACCTTCACTGACTATGTAAGTTGTTGGAGTATCTGTATTTCTGTGTCTTTCCTGTGACTACTTTTCCCTAAATCAACAGTTCAGTTGGCACTGTGTTTCAAAGCTGCTGTTTGTCCCAGAGTTCCCTGAAGCAAAAATAATTTTGTTTCCTCTGATCCATACCGACATAATGATGGGGCTTTGTGCGTGCCTTCACAATGTCCTGAAAACATCTTAGAACCAGAAGATCAGAAGATAGGAAATGTTAGATATTTAATTCATTGGATCAGGAATTTAATTGTAACATGTAACAAGTATTTGACAGATGAGAGGCTCAGAAAGGCCAGTGGTGGAATGAAATTTCAGTGAAAAACTCAGGAGGTGATTGGCAAGTATCTGTTGCATGTTGGAAGAAGAGACCCCCAAATTGTACGTAACCATAATATACTTCAGGTATATCCACATTTCATTCTGCAGAAATAGAGTGAATCAGATGAAAACACCTGGTTGGAAAACACCTCCCATGTTTTCAGGAGGCAGGGTGTGCTAATGCCTCAGAAATTTTTGCCCGTATCATAGCCCTGTGTTTGCTGATCAGGCACCTTTGTTCCTCTGAAAACCTGGACTAAAGCCATGCTGTTCTTCCTCTTTTCAAGGTCTTTTACCTTTAAAAGGGGATTAGAAGTCATTGCACTGGTAACGTCCGTTGCCTGATCTGCAGGTCGATTCTAGTTCTGCTAACTCCCAAATAATTGCTATTTACACTTGTGAGCGACACTGACAACAGCCACATGAAAAGCTAGATCAGGATTAGCTTTACAACTCTTTAACTTATATTTTTTAACCACTCACATTTAGAACAGCTGGGACTTCAAACAGATTTAGAAAAGATGGCACTGAAATGATGTTTGCAGACTGTTTACGCTTCTTGTATGATTTTTCATTTGTCCAACTGTCGTCGTTTATTTTCTATCTTGGGACAAAGTCTGTTTTTCTGCAAGAATCAAATGACTTGATACACTGAATTGTTTGGTTAATATTCAATGGGTATAAATAGAGAAGAAGTCATTTCAGGAGGCTGTGTTTGGTGAGGTCTCCATCTCTACTGCTACATGCTAAGGTAATACAAGATAGATTTTAACAAATGACTGTTATATTTATGCAGTATCTGTCATGAGCATTTCTCATGAGTTGTTAAATTACTCTCATTAAATGACTTAATGGATAGACTATTAATAAACTTGACTGGTTCACAGTCTCAGAGATAAAAAAACATATTTGGAAACCCCTAAAATACCTCATTCTACACTCGAAGATATCAGAGGCAGAGGAAACCATCATCTGACAGCCCTTGAGCTTGATCTGTGCAACATCTGTGGAATTTTGCTCAGGTGTTTCTGCACACTTAGCCCTGTAATTTTGATTAAACTACAGCATATCCTTTGTTAAGTTAGTCAGTCCAGATATAGAAAACAAAACCAGCACAGGGGTGGCTAATCCAGCATATCCATTTGTGCTCCGGTCCCGTGGGCTGTTTGCAAAAGCAATCTTAAACCCTGACACGAGCAGATGGAATACATTTCCCGATAATGCTGTTCCGTGGAATTTCCTGTGTAGCTGGGTACTCTGACAGTGAACAAAGATTTCATTATTTATCCTGTGTGTGTATGTGTTTTATTAATTAACGTTTGATGCTTGATACCGGTATATTTACATATGCAAGGAATTTGTTTTCATGGTGGGAGCAGTCCCAGTGTGATAGCTGGCACCTTGCAGACAACTACAAATCCGTCTTCTGAGCAAAGTTCTGATGCTCAGTTGAACAGCAGGTATGTAAAATTACAGGCCCAGATCTGTATTTGTGCCACCTCTGTTTTCAGTTCCCACCCCCACATTTGCACACTGATATTGTCTCATTCCAGTACCTGCCCATTAATTCTATCAATCAAGCATCCTTAACTGTACTCGTGCATCTGTAATTTATGCAGTTATTCATTCTTCCTGGCTGATGTGGAATAAATAAACAGGTGCATGTTTACACTGAAGTCAACAGGGTGTGCCTCATAATTTTGAAGAAGCAAAGCCATACTAAATGGACAGGCCTGACAGTTTTACCTCTTGGTGTATTATGCATGCTGACTGCTTCATTTGTGCTGTATTAATTCCTGACACCATAAAATCAATACGTACAGCCTGAAAAAAAAAAAAAAAAACAAAAAACCAAAACCAAACCAAACCCAACTTTGCCAGGAAAAGAGGGGCGGTTATATTATGTGATATCTAGACACAAGAACTGCCATATGACATCAGCTCAAAAGTCCATTTATCTCATTATCTTCTCCCTGACAGTGGTCTGTAGGGGACTTTCAGGGGGAAGAACATAAAAAAAGGGCATGTATGAATTCTCTCCTAGAATACCTCTCATTTTCCAGAAATAAGCTGTGGAAAATCTTCCTTTATTCTAGCAGGGAGCACTAAGGGTATCATTGTACTTAACAGGACAAATGGAGTGATGTCCTATTAACTTATCTAACCCCTTATGAACTCACACAGGCCTTTGACTTCCACTGTGTCTTACGGCCTCAAGTCCCACTACTTAATTACATGTAATGTGGTCATCACATGTCCTTGTGTACCAGCTGTCTGACGGCTTCCTTGGACATCCCTTGCTTATGCCGTTTTTGAGAGAGAGCATGCAGTAGTTTCCTGAAGATCTGCTGTCTCCATGCCATTCACATAAGGATATACTCTCTCCTTCACTTATTTTTCCAAGTCGAAAACTCGTATTTTATGTAATTTCTCCTTTTAAGCAGATTTGTTCCCAGATCATCTTATTCTATATACTTTATGAGGTGGAGTAGTGTGTATTAGATCAGGGTTTCCCACTGTAAAAACATATCTGCAAAGGATGTCACAATGATATTTTCTATTTCTCAGTTCCTTTCCAAAAAAATTCTAATGTCGTGTAAAATGTTGCAAAAAAAGTGACTTGGGAGAGATAAATTTACTTCAGATGACTAAGTGCCACATGTATTATATTTTCACAGGTTTATCTTGAAGGCGTAGAGTGTTGTGAGGCAATGGCTGCAGTGCAATCTCCTCCAAGCTTATGTCTTAAACTTTGTTGAGTGAAAGTTCAGTATCCGTAGTCTGAGAGTATGGCTGTAAATCAGGCTAGTTTTCCTTGGCTACTGACTATGAAGTAAACACACCTAGACCAGGAACCTATTTTAAGCTTTCCCAATTATTGGTTAACTAATATGTAATACAGTAACATATGATTAAAATGATGTTTTTCCCAGTAAGTGTCAAAGAGAAACAAAACAGTTGTATTTCAAGCACCATTCTTTTGACATGTATTCAGATATATAGGCACAGAAAGGTAGAAATTTATGTGTGGTGTGTTTTTTTTTTTTGTTTTTTTTTTTTCTTTTTTTTCCTTTTATGTGAAATTCCTTCCTTCATGATGATTTTCTCAGCGGTTCAAAATTCAACCTGATAAATGCAAGCAATTGCATTTCTGCTGGCCATTTGGTGGTCTGAGTGCTGTTCTTCGGCTGGTCAGCTCTCTGTAGTGAGATTCCAGATGCTTTTTCCTTGTTTCCTCCATTTGAGTTTTGGTGATACAACACACCTTTGTACACACTTGTCACAGGATGCTGTGTTTTCACTGTGAGGCTGCACAACCTATCCTGAGCAACTCTCCTAAATACAGAAAATAATTGGATATGTAGTGTACTGTCACAACAAAACTGTGGTTTACGCCAATTATGTTTATCATGCAAATACACTACCTTTAAGTTTTACCACCTTTAAGTATTTACCACACAGAGGAATCCTCCATTACATCTCTATTACATCACTTCGTGACTTCAGTGAAAGAAGTGAAACCATCACAGCTAACAGTGATCCCCCAGAATGAGGCAATACATTTTGTAGGCGAAAACAACGTATTGGTCATTATCCAGACAAATACATATGGATACTTGAAACTGAAAATTCTGGGCAGGCTATGAATGAATCCGACAGAAGCACAAAGAAGAGGGTAGGAAGGGCAATTAGAACAGCACACTTTGCAGCTTTAGGAAGCAAGGTACTCATTTAAAATTCATCATTTGCACAAGCATCCTCGTGTTAGCTTTGAACTGTCTCTAGCGAGTAAGGTGACGCAGTGTGGAACCAAAGCATGCTCTGAGATCTGGAAAAGGAGGAGGAAACACCTTCATGAGTGGAAATACTACTGTTAGCCATGATGCCTGCTAACAACAGTTGAGGTTATCCTGGATGTGTTTGCACGAACTGCAGAGAAAGCAGTACAGATTTACCTATTGCAGGTGCTCTGAACACTCGTTGTAAAGCGTCAAGTGCAATACATGAACACAAAATAAATGTAGCCTGAGTTTGCTTCTGCTAAGCAGTCTGAGCTTCCCAAAATCAGGGACTCCAGAAAAATCGGGTTCCATTTTTTTTGTGTAGGTGGGAAGATTCACAGAGCAAGTAAAACCTTGGTCAGTTTCCACTGAATTAATGAGGAATAGGCTATGTTTGTCAATAGAGTCACAGTGTCTTTTTGCTGTTTATAGACCAAATGATTTGTTTATTTTAAAATCATTCCTCCTTGCTGCTCCTTGGACCCTCTCACCCCCGGAATTTTACCTGTGGTGAGGTAGGCATTGCATTTGAGGAAGGGTTAGTTGTGAATGGGTCACACTGACAATAAGCAAAGGTATAAACAGAACCAACTGTCTGTGCTCTTTTTTTGTGAGACATATGCAACAAATGCATCAGCATAGTTTTCCAGTTCTAAAAAGATGCTATGTTGATTTTTGCTGAAGAAAAGAAGAAAAAGCTTTGAAAGGAAAGCAAACACATTGGTTGGAAAAGGTATGTGGCTTAGTTTTCTCAGACCATACACTTTACAATTGCTCTTTAGAATGACATATGTGAATTTAAAGTGAGAAAGCTTATTTAATGAACGACCTCCCCGCTCCTATTACAACACAGAACTTTAAAAAATTGTTTATGAATATACCTCATAGAATCTAAAGGAAAGTAATCAGTATGTGTATGGCTATTTCTCTGGAGTAATAAATAACAAAACAGACTATAAAGCAAACTCTATTTACTAAGTAATTCCTTTTCCAGTGCAGGTATAGCATTATCAGTATTAATCACACAGATGACTGATTGCAGGAGCAAGGACTCCCAGATACAAATTGCCCAAGATTTCAGAGAGTATTACATTTCAACTGCATTTCCAGAAATATTTTTCTTGTCCTTACCAATGATGGCAATAAATGATTTACTCGAGGAAAGTATATTATGTAGTAAAACCAATGACATTTAATTTCAGTTTTAGTATTTAATTATTATGTTGTGTCCAACACTGCAACACTAGAAACACTTCTCTTTAAAAAAAAGTCATTAAAAGCAACAGGTAAATAAAAGCACAGCTGTTTTCCTTCACAAACATATTTAGAAACTAGACCTTGTCATGTTATTTTTGAAATTGCCATATTTACCAAACACCTTAGGTTATTAATAGCTTGTCTGCCTCTAGCATGAAAAAATATCTCGCTGCAATAAAGCAATCCTTGTACGCCTGGACTCCAAAACTGTAAATGTTAGCAGGGAAAAATTTAAACAACAACAAAAGTACACAAAAGGGAACAGATTAATTCTGACACAGTTCCTACAAAGTTATCATATTAAAGGATATATATAAAACATAGGCCAAACAATATATGATTTTGACACAGAACATGTTTTGTTTTGTTTTTTTTTTTGTACGTTTTTTTTTTGCATGGTTCTCCCCATGAGTAGAGTTTACAGGGGATGCACATACGGGAGTCTGGGTGGGTTCCCTGTCCGTGACTAAGTACCTAAAAGCCAGGCATTATCTCACCTAGCCCCTCTGCCAGCTTAGACATCAGGGCCAGGTTCAGAGAGCCTCATTCAAAGAGACACTAACTTCCAGAGCAGTAATGGAGTTTCTCTGACTTGGTGGGATGACGTGTGGTGGGGCATTAACATTTGCGAGGCACCTGGAAGCTCAGGGTGCCGTAAAAAGGTGCTTAACATTTTAAGCAAGCACGAGGGAGAGGCAGAGGGACGTTGAGACAACTGCCGGTTCTAAAAGTGCTGATTCTTTCACATGTTACCGTGCAAAACAGTGAAAACGGAACATTATTTAAATTAGTAAAAAAATGCACCACAGACACCGTATCACTAAGAAAGCCAGTAACTTTACTGATTTGTCTGCAAAATACAAATTATACCTTATTTCCAGCAGGAGAATCTTTTGAAATTTTCCCATTTTTGTTCACTACAGACAGCTGAATTAAGTCCCTTGAGATACACAGATGTGGTTTAACTTAGTTATAACATCTTGTCATCTAGTGGCGACAAAGTCCAGCTTATGCCGCTGTGAGCCTCTACTTTAATATTTGTTGCAAATGCTTGTATGCTCCCATTTACAAGCTATTTTGTTATCACCATTGTTTTATGGAAGCAAATCCCCATGAAAGAGAAGAAAAAAAGAAAAAAAGGATACAACAAACCATCTGAAGCAATCCAAGTGTAATGCCTGCGGTAACCCAGGTCTGATATTAGTTTCTCCACAAAAGACTCTGGTACTGCACTTTTTTTTTTTTTTTTTTTTTTTTTAATGAGTTATTAACTGACCTTTTTTGAATCAAACTGAGGTACGGATCAGTCTGAGGTATGAGAAGGGAAGGTAGAAATGCAACACCTGATTATGAAAATAATCAAACGGATACTTTTGATGCAGAAGGTCTGTGGCTCAAAGCTTGGATTGCTCCACATCTTTGGTTAAAATATATTAACAAAAGCCTTTTATTACATCTACAGTCTGAAGCATTCTAACAGATACCAATGTTCCATCAGTCCTTCAAGAGACCTGTAGTGGCAGGAAATTAATGCCATATAACTGACGACATCACAGCAGATGGCACAAACAGGAACAGATGAAGTATGCCATGTTTAGGCAACAGCCTTTATTGAGGTTTCAAGTGGCTTTTAAAAAATTACAAAGCATTTACCTTCAAGGCGAAGGAAGAAGGAAAACAAAACAGCTCTGTTAGGACTATAGATAAAAGAGGGTATATAGGATAACACATACAATACAAAAGGGTTGACATCCTTGAAAACAGTCTATGAGTTCTTTTATTCTTACGCTAGCTTTACCTGAAAAAGATCTGAGGACAACAGATATTTTTATATTATTCATTAAAAACTGCTAAATTCCTCTTCTGGGAAAAATATAAGCCATTTTGTTATAAAACACAACTTTTGAAAAACACTGAAATGACAAAAGCTTTACTGCGAATGGCTCAATGCATACAATATACAGGTTGTGCAGATAGGGTATATCATATAATTGTCACCAGCAATTAAACACTAACTGACAACACCTTTTAATAGAGGTTAGCTTAGCTATAACAATACTTGCAGATGTCTAGAATGCCACTTCAGGTGTTTCAACTTACAATTAAGAATGTTGCCTAAAACATTATATAGCATGGGTTAAGGTAAAGTAAATGTTAATACTCTTTCAGGGCTCTGCCCCAAACTCCTTAAATACAAAGGAATCACACAATAAACCCAAATTAGCTTTGCAAATACAATAAATGGTAAGGTACAGATAAAGGAACAAGAAAGGTAGACAGTTATAGTTTACAGAAAGTGACTTCACAATCAAAGTTGTGCTTCTTTATCATTAGATCAGTTTGCAAATATGCATTATCCCCCACAATTTTGCCAGTATAAGTTAGTTGCCCTCTGCAGCAGGAACAAGAGGGGTGACTGGCATTTATTTTCACGTGATTCTGTTCTACTTGTGTTTATACAAAAATCACTGTCAGAGTTAATATAAATTGCCCAGGCAATACTTTTCACGCTACTTTCTGCTTAGTTACTTGCAGTAATATATTACACTGCATCTTCGTTAAATACGGTATCTTTCCATTTTCATGCGTTGCTGAGGCAAATCGCAAGGTAAACTATTAATATGGCTATTCTTCATATATCAATAGACCAAATCCCCTTCCCCACTGACAAGTTTCTACTACAATACTGATAAAGTTGTATTTTTTCTTGAAATGACAAGGTACATTTGTGATATATTTGCATATTTTTGACACACCAAAGTTTAAAATTCTCAGAAGAGAACGTGAGTATAGGTTCATTTGAAGGTGAAGAAAGTGGTTTCAAAAACAGTTTTTTTGTGTTTTAAAATTAATTATGGGCCCCATTTTACCTTTTTTTTTTTTTTTGTTTGGTTTTGTTTGGTTTTTTGTGATTTTTTTTTGTAGTTTTTTTTTGTTTTGTTTTTTTTTTTCTTTTTAAACATGCGTATCTTTTTCTTTACCCTGCAGATTGCTACACGAGATAAGATGGATGCATTAGTAGCACAGTATTCTGCTTAAAGAGTTTCCAGATTATGCACTAGCCCCTGCACAGCTGAGAGTGCCTGTAAGGCAGGCGTCTATAAAGTCATGATAAGTGAAAAGCGTATGTCCTAACGCACACCGTAGTCTCTTCGTCATTCTCTATTACAGAGAGGTACACTCTATCCTTGAGCAGTGCACAGCAACTGCATGTGTATGTGGGAAACAGAGTGTGGATTTCCCTTAACAAAATATTCTGTGTTGATATTTAGCTGTCGCAGCTATATCCTTCATCATAGTGTCTATGTAGGTGAGAGTTGGAAGGACTCTTGGAAAAAGGAGAATATTACAGTTTCATTATGGCACTAACATTTTGCTTAAACACGTTTTCCTTCCAACAGAAAGATTAAACTGAAACATTTGAGTATACCATCTTCTTCTGATAAACAAGAGGGACAAAGAGGGACTCATTTAAAGAAATGATACATTCCCTCCGGTCAAGATACTTTAGTCAAAGGAACAACCCGAGGCAGGAGAAAATGTGGATGCCATATGCTGAAGCAAATCTCGCTTGGCTGCAAACACACAGGGAGCGTTGCTCAACAACGTGCCCACCGTGAGATGACGAGACCGCAGAGGTCCATGAGAGCCAGGGACCCGACGGCCAGTGTTGGCTGTGTAAGATCAGTCGGCTTTTGAACGGTCCTTTAATTGATGATCTCTCTAAGAGTTTTGAATCTGTGAGAGAAGGGAGCAGTCTTTATATCAGGCATGTTTGTGCCAATCCCTCCCTTTAACTCTCCCTACTGCTTCTGCAAATATTCACCTGCACTCACGTAACTGACAGCCGTTAGAGCTGTACATCCAATTCTGACAGGCAGAATACCAGCTTCATTAAAGAGAAAGGGCCAAGTTATGCCACTTTGTCACTTAACCCATGGAAAACTACAAGATACGCAGGACATTAAATAATAGAAGGGCCCTTATCTTGTTACAATGCACAAAACAGCATGAAAGAACTAATCAGTATATACAATGGATCGCAGTTCACCCAACTGATTGTAAAATGCTGTATTAAAATGATTTAAGTTGTTACACCATGGGTAAATTCTAACTTTTTACAGATCAGTCTTTCAACAGCTGACTTTGATCTGTAAAATGTATACCCAGTAAAAGAAAACTGAAAGAAAATAGTTAAATGTGCAACTGCACAAATATAATTCCCCACTATTAAGATAACAAAAACTTTTGCTATTACCATAATTATTATATATATTAGAAAGCTATACACAAGCATGTTAATTTCACAGATTTTTTTAAAAGATTCTTAATATTTTATATAATTAGAAATACACATTTCAAAAACAAAACTTCTGCAAAGAGAAAACAGTTATGTTGGTTAGCAAAGCATGGAGTTCTTCATGGCTTAGGGTAGTGCTTTCTATACAAAAAGTCCTTTTTGTTTGTTTCTTCAGGACTGTTTAAAAGATCAGCGAAGCTATCAAGGAAAAAAGAACACATTTTGGCTTAAGGAAACTACAAAAGCCACAAATGCTTTGCAAACTCTGTCTTACTTTTTAATATGAAAATAAGCAAAATGTAATGTACATATTTTTATACTTTTTTTTTTATTTAATAAGTGATGCAGACCCAGAATTTTTAAAATTAAATATGTTAGCCCTCGAACTCAACATTTTTACAAGTATGGTCCTCTTTAAATGTTTTGATCCTTTCTAACTGAGTGCCATACTCTGATGATACGCCTGCATGTTTGTGAGCATTTTCAGTACGTTAGGTGACCCAGACTCTTTCCAACATCAACTCATGGCCACCCAACTGCTGGGTCTGTCAAAACATCTGTACATTTTCTATATGTTGCATAACAGCTGCTTTCTCTCTCAGTAAAGATCTGCCGTTTCTGGCAAATGTTTTCCTTTTGTCTATTTACATGTAAATAACGTTGAACCTGCAACATGACACTATCTATTGTAACATACATTTTGCAAGGGAGCACAACAGTGAAAAGAAGTTAGCCTTAAAATCTATTTTGTACAAGTGTTCTGTTGTACAACTCAAGTGCTAAGCTTATCTCAGCATTTCTGTTTATCCTTATACTGTATCACTGAGGCAATTTAAAAGTACTTTTACAAAACAGAGTACCTGACTTTTTTTTTTTTTTTTTTTTCCACACACGGCACATATAATGCATATCGACCCCCCCTCCCCCATTAAGGTATAGCACACACACACTGCAAGAAAAAAAAAAAAAAAAAAACTAATAGGTAATAATGTTATCATGTTGCCCATCCTTCAGAGAGCCGCATGCGCTTGACAGAGGGGCTTTCCCTTTCGTCCGGCGAAGGTCTGGTGAGTCCAATGGGGGAGTGGAATTCGTTCCGGTGATCTTCTCGGTCACTTCCATCGTAGGAACTGCTACAGCTGCTCAAACTGTCAACGGGAGATCTCCCCGCCTCATGGCGCGTGTGCTGTGGGTATCTCGAGGGTGTGGTGGTACGGTCTCTAGGAGGAGAAACAGGTTCTGACTTGATGTTGAGGCTTTGAGTAGAAGGCAGGGAGAGATTTGTACTCTGAGATAAATGAGTGCTAGTGCAAGCTCTGTAGGAGGAAAGGAAACCCAGTTACAGACGGAGGAGGCATGGAGCCCCCAGATATGCACAAACACTCACACAAAACACCAGTGCAAAGGCTCGCGCAGGACCAGGGCATGCAGAGAGCACGAGGACTGCTTTCTGGGCAGAATTCACAAATTCAAAGAGACGAAAGCATCACAACAAGCACGGTTGGCTCGAGCGGGACATGCCCTCTGTTTGAAAGGAGGTCTCGCTTTCAGTCTCTCTCTCTTTCCTTTTTTTCTTTGACTCAAGAGTCACAACAAATTTTGGGAGGCGAGCCTTTGCACTGTTGGAACCACCTGCAGGTTTCTTTATAACTAATGCTTGTGTGTGTGTATGCACCGGCTGAGACAGGGGAGGCACGGACTTTCTGCTGGGATTAATCCAATTACTTCGAATGCACTCAACTGTATTTATCGCTGTTCATTTTGACATGCGACTTCAGATGCAAAACAGAAACAAAAATTTGGGCCAGCTACATTTTATACCTTTCAGAATAGAGTTGAAATTACTGTTCCTAGGATTGGCATTAATGGAATATGACAGGCAGGCAAGGATTTAGATATGATTTTATGGTTTAAATCTATGAATTCATAACTCAGTCCAGAATGCTTTTGAATAAACTACGAAAGAAAAGCTGAAGAGTAGTGGAAGATGCCAGAGGATTGTGCTGTTTGCCTGTAGGAGAGCCCAGCTCAGAGGATGCTCCTATCACCAAGAGAAATTGCTATGCTAAAACTTTGTATAAGGCAAGCTACGTAACTATTATAAATTCATTTTCTTTCCGTGCATTTTTGTGGGGAGGCAGTGGCAGAGGAAGGCTGAAACAAGGAGGGAGGAGTGAATACTGAGAATGTGCTTTATCTCCATGGGAGAAATGAGATCACTTGCATCTGCAGGATGTTTTGTAGAAAAGCACCACCTCCTGGTAAAACCTGATTTCACTTCGTTGTTAAAATTGAGTTCTCAACGTGCACTTCCCACTATGTTCCACTTCAGGGACCATTTGCTGGGCTGAAGTTAGTGTCTAACCCCAGAAACACAGTTTCAAGGTTTCTACTTGCGACTATTTATTTATACAGGGGGAGTCTGAAGGCAGTAGGGACAACAGACCACTTGGCCTCATAATATTCTAAAACCCAAGGGATGTACAGGCATTTGTATTGCAGTCAGAAGAAATATTGGGAATTGGAAGTAATTTTTAAGCATGTAGAAGAAACAATTATGTTTAGATGCGGTCTTTTCATTTATTGAAATATTCCACTTTTCCTGAAATCTCATCAACTGGGAGTTGAGCTTTATTTCAGCAGCATTTACCACAACTTTGATGAAAGACAAAATGTTTTATTTTCTTCTGAGAGATTTAAAATGAAACTATATAGCTTCAGTATTGAAGGATATCAGCTGCTTTTATCATAAATTATTGCAGTCTTTAATAATGGATGAATCTTGTTAGAAAACAGAGAAAACAGGGTGTTCTACCTCCAGTAGCTTTTATCTACCCTTCATTCCTATACAGAGGAACATGACAAATTTGCAGTGATCCCTTTCATAAATCACAGAGTTCATGAGTAATAGCCCTTGCAGTAGCAAATGTAGGTGGTGTGTTTTGTTGTTTGCTTTTTTTTTTTTTTTTTGGCAAAGAGGACATTTTCTTTGCTTTTGTAACTATTAACACATATAAAAAATTCTAAACATCAGACTTTGTAATTCCAATTTAATGAAATATTTCACTCTATTCTTGAAAACTTGTTGAAAAGAATCCAACAAGAATTTTTTTTTTTCTTGTTTGGGTTTTTTTTTTTTTTTTTTTGCTTTTCATTTCCAGTGACTTTATTTTTCAGTTGCTTAGGAGGTGCTCGGACTTCATCTGAGAAAACAGGCTGCCAGTTTAATATGTATGATAAGATTACATATTATTTTAGATGCCAAGCTTACAGCTAAAGCTGAAAGTCCTGTGATAAAGGATGGTGAAGCCTGGGGATTTGATTTGGAAGTGTTTGATATGAGCAGATCACATGTCACTTCGCAAAGCTGGGGACAAAAAAATCCATGCTAGCTGAAAACAACCATATTCAGTCAAATTTGTTCACATGGAACATATTTGCGCTCTGTTGTGTGACAGGCCCTAAAGGAACAAATGTAGAGGGATAAGCTGTATTTTCAATGAAATAGTGCTAGTATCGTTATAGTGCAATATTGCCTTTTTAACAGTGTTTCAGAAGAGAGTATGAGAATGCAGCTCTATAGACTTTTCTTTAGATTCCTTGTGATTCAATAGCAGGGTATATAAATACCTGGCACACAAAGTTGTGGCAGTTTAAAAGATGATACAGGTTGATCTGCATTTTGAACACTTTATTGTAAATTGAAAAAAGGTTAAGAAGTAATTTCGGCAAATCAGGACTAGATTTTTGAGGTTTAAAATGCTACAAATAAATGCAGCAATTACTGTGAGTCACCACTCAAAATTTTTTTCCTTTTTAAATATAGTCTTTTTCTGCTAAACTATTTCTGAATTTTAATATCTGTTTCTTGGTGTCTACAATTTACATTATTTCATTAAAATTTTCTGAAACATTTTTATGAGGATCTCATGTAAGTTAAAGTGGTCAGTTACAAGGGAAACCTACTCTTACACATAGGTATGAATGGTGAAATAGTACATTCTCAGGTGCAGTCTTTAGACCTATATTCCAAACAGAGGATTGACCTCTATTTAGAATAGAAGCTGTAGTATAAAAAAATGATAATTCTGTCTGCTACAAAATGATTTCTTTTCATGTGTGCCTGTGAATGTAGAAACAGCTGTTTGTATCTATATTTATCAATGTATATTTTATACTGTTGCTTCATATAATTATGTGATTTTGGTCCAGGCATGCCCTATTTTCATCATTTGAAACCTATACTAAGTTCAGTGGAAAACAAACATGTATTGAATATGGAAAACCCACAAAGAAAATAAAGCAAATGGCTTCAAAGGATGGTGTATAATTACAAGCACTCAATAAGTGCCATGCAGTCCACTCATGTTGACGTAATAGCCTTTTTCCATATATTGTACGAAAACATTTCATTTTATGGGGACAATGAAGAAAATTAATGTTTTAATTTTACACAGCAGTTCCTATTGAGACCAGTATAGTGAAAATGTGATGTTTATTTAGAATACAATAGCTACATGGGAGAAATGCTTGCTCCTATCTCGGTTCAACACTGAACAACTACACAGCTCCGCTGTGTAAGAGGTGGGAAGCAAGTCAGGGTGCAACGAGCTTGCAAGTGGGGTTGGTCCTTGCTGATGCCAGTGGGATCAGTTCTGTGTGTGTCTCCACCTACTCAAATCTCCAGCTGGTATGAAGCTCAGCATGCACAGACGGGGGTGCAGGTCTGAGCAGGGGATCAGTGAGGACATGAACGTGCGTCAGGTAGGTGTTTACAGAGGGAGAAAGTGGTCTATTGAAGGAATAAAGAGCCTCACATACCTTTTGGTTTATGCCCACACTTGCTTCTCTAAATTAGATTAGTTCCTCACTTCATATATTTTTTCCCCATAAATATATATAAGGAACCATTGAAAGTTCACTGCAAAATTTAGTCATGAAACTTTAGTTATGTGCCAGTTTGTAACTAGGAGAATAGAGGATATTTTTGACCTGATAGTAATACAACCTTCTTCCCTCCCCTCTGCTTTTCTTTTAGGTAAAAGCAAAGATGTTTTTTTTCACATTTTTTGGTCAATGTAAAAGCAGAATGAGAATTTCTGCGTCAACGCATTTTGATTAGCTCTCATACACTATGGTCTAAATTTTAAAAAGAAATTTCTAAATGAAGAATAATATTAAATGGAATTACTGGATCATCTTATTTACAATGGTGGCATAAGAAAAAAAGATCATTCCTAAGTATATAGGACTTTTATTCCAAACAAGGAAGTTGGCAGAACTGATGCAAATTCACAAAACATGATGCCACTGAATCTGATTTTTTTCTATAAAAATGGTCAACAGAGAATATTTGCCCATATCTAGCTATGGCTATCACCTAATCAAAATTAATCATTGTTAAACAATAAGCTTGCTATGTAAGAGACACAGAACAAGTCAACACTATCCATTAATTTGGACAATTATTTTTTTTGGGTGGGTAGAAGTTTGAAAAGATTTCTTTTATGTAAACAGTTATCTATACTGAAGATTCTTCAGATGACATACTGTTTCTATGTTTGCACTTATATTCTAGGAAAGCCAAAATTTCACCATGGATGATACTTAAGGAGAAAAAGTTTCTCTCTTAGACTGGGAAACATGGATGAAAGACAACATTTTCCATACGATGGAATTGTGCGTAAAAAAATCTAGATAATTTATTTCAAAGTTTGGAATGGACTTCCTTTCTGGTTAGCAGCAACTAACTTCTGTTAGATTCTTTGGTCCATGTTAAATAAGCAGTAACCCTCTCTGTAAGGAACATTGCAGCAATATTTGGACAAAATTTCTAAGTTTTGTGAGGGATTTATTTTCAATATAATTTGTATGTATTTTTCCCAGATGTAGACCATGAATGTACTGTTTTGCTTTTTAACCTGAAAAGTTGAAAAGTCTGACTTGTTTTAATGTCCCAATCATGTCAAGACAGGATCTACATTGTTATCCCATTCACCAGGCTCAGCAAAAGGCCAAAATCTGTGCAGACAGGGAAATTTTTTCCCTCAAAACCACTGGCACTAGTATGGTTGCTAATTGCAGAGGCAACATGAAGAATTAAGAGTTAGGTTGTAGAGATCTTCTCTAATTATCTTAAAGATGGTTCTGACAGTGCTGCTGAAATTGTTGGGGACTTATCTGGAGCAAGTTAATACGTGTAACCATATCATATTCTATTACTAATTGTATATTTCTGTCATGCACTGAGGAAGCAGAGCTAGTTTTCCCCTTTAGGCTTTGGTGAAAAAAAAACCTGCTGGAGAACTAGGATGTCTCTTCCAGTAACTCTGTTTTCTCACAGGTTTCTTTACAGCCTACTGTTACCAACAAACACCTCACAGTTGCCAAATCTTTCCAGCATATGACCTCACTCAGCACAGGATTTGGGTTGTCAAACCCCTTCTAGATGTATTTTCTCAAATACATGGGGATGACTATAATTTTGTGTGATTGTTTTAATCTCCCTGCAAATTCTATCTCAGGTTGACATGGACTGAATATGTTCTGTCTAATTTAAAGTCTTCCAAATAATCCAAAAGTTAGCACAGGTGCTTTTGCATGTAGAACTCGGTGATTAAAATAAAATAAAGAAAAGCTTATGATTTTCTGCAGAGATAGAAGACTTCTCCAGAACTGTCAGTGAAGCAGCTTTCATAGCTGAATTCATTTACAAATCACTGAAAGAATAATAATAAAAGTAGAAACTCAGAATGTATTCCACCAGCCACAGTCATTACACTTCGACATTCTGTGATATGAATTAGAAACAGATGACGATGTGTGACATATCTGAAAAGGCATGTAGTTAGTTTCGGATTTAATTTATACTTTTTTGGTTAACCAAATAGCCTTATTACATTCTTTGGTACACCACTGAAAACAATCAGCTTATTGTAAGGTTATACATTGATATCTAACATGAGAGTTTTCAATTTATTTGAGACTTTATGTTTTTAATTGTACAGTTAGCCTGATTGTTGCCCCAGAAACAGTGCAAACTCATAAAGAAAATAGAAGTGTAAGAGAAAGGTATTAAGACTATTTTTTCTAGCTCAGCAACTATTTCAGTTGTATGCTTTTATGCAGTTAGTATTTATATATGCTTATTTATACAGAAATGAGGTTTAAAAGGTTTTGTTTCCTCTGAAACACTTATATGGCTGTCCTTTAAAAATCCAAACCATCTGTACATGGTAAAAAATTACAGTAAGTTACAAAAAATGGTCAGATAAAATAGAAGGAGAGTTTTGAAGTTTAAGCCACATTTATAGTATTAAATAGTTTCATATTATGGCAGCCATCTTGAAAAAAAATTAGTGCATATCTGCAACATCTCTTTTTGGAAAAAAAAAAAAAAAGGAGTTTACTTTTCAAATGCATGTGAACTAAATTTCTCCTCGTAAATGCACTCCAGCTGTTTTCAGTTTCCATTTTAATAATGAAAACTTTTAAAATTCAAACATGTCTAGCCATACCTTAGGCTATGTGTGGTGTGCTGGTGAATGCTTATGGTCTTACCCAATAGAAACTGCAGATACCAGGAATTTTGAAAATCATACTCTTAAAATTCACTTCGATGAGCCAATAGGTTGCTTTTTCAAGAACACATTAGGTGACTTCCCTGTGTGAATTTTCACACTTTTAAAAATCCTGACATGATTTCTCCGTGTGCTTCACTCATATTTAATAAATGTCCTGAAATTAGCCACTAGAGGGCACGAATACCTATCCTCCTCAAGAAAGACAAATCACAATGAGTTTTGTGGGTTTTCAGTTCTTAGGCCTAATTGTGTTATTTGCTTGTAGAAAACATTTCAAAAGAAATGAAACTTGAATGTCAGAGCTGAGCAGAAGGGAGTATGTGATTATTATATCAGGTTAAGGCTTAATCTCATGGCAAATCATTATGTCATTCTTACTTGATTAAAAATATTTAGAAAATTTTAAAGTTTACTGTAAATGTTTGTGCTATAGTAACTGGAAATAAAAAGCATCAATGGCAAAATACAGCAACAGCACAATATAAATGTTTAGTTTGTTCTTTAGTAGTGAAATAAAATGCTATTTAAAGAAATAAAGAGTAAATAATGAACAGTAGTATATACTACACTACTGAGAAGATGTCATGGACACAGAATATTTTATTGTAGCTACCTAGCAAACTTTTCAGGAAATACATAGTTTCAGTTTTGGGAAATGGAGCTCTTGCACTTAGTAAATATGTGCTGATATGTTGTCTTGATATATTTCAGATTTGGGATTACTGGGGAGACTGGAGTCACTGTAGAACAATCAAATAAAGAAAACACTGCTTACCCCAATTGACTGAGGGCAGATGGTGGCATGTTATGTAGGTGTTGCTGTTGCCAGCCAGTCACAGAACCAAGATGAAGAGCACTGGCTGTATTAAACCCAGAGAGAGATGATATATCGGCACTACTCAGAGAATATTCTAGATTTGAAAACAGAAAAGATAATAATTAAAAGAGAATTAAAGAGGAAGCAATTAAACAATAACTACCATTGGAATTTTCACGTGTCTCTTTATAAGCCTTTTAATTTTAATTACACCAATCACATTAAGTTGCAGCAGAAAAAGTAGACCTTCCTCTTCCCTCAACTCATTAACTTGGGAGCAAATAATACACTAGTAATTATTCTGTAATTTAGCAGGGTTTTTCTGGATCTGGAAGATCCGAAGTTTTCTTAGCCTATATATCCACTGTAACTACAGATGCATTCTCACAGAGTCAAAGACTTGAAAAAAATTGATAATATTTCGGTTACAGTCTTCCTTGCAGAACCCATCAGGCAGCCTGTGTGTGAACAACACATGTCTTCTCTCGGAGCATTGGATCTGCATGGTAGCAACATGCAATGGGAACTGGAAAGGATCTCCTGAGGCTTCGTTTCTAGTCTCTCCCAGGGAACTGTGTGATAGCCCACCAAGTTACTGAACTCCGGTTTGAAGCCAGGGAAGCAGCTTGTTCCCACTACAGGTACACTCAACTACATCAGATTATCTGTGGCATTAAAAGGATTAAGAAATGTCTTCTAAGTTACACTTTTTATTAAAGCCAATGAAAGGAAGCTATCAAAGCAGTTTTCCATTGGAACAAAATAGCTAACTTTTAAATAACTATGTCTCAAGTTAGTGACAGATACGGAAAAAGTGAATGCTGTGCAAAAGCATATCAGCTATGAATTTTTCAGTTTCCTCCAACAAACATTAGCTAATTCATTAGTAGGGAGATAGACGTTGTCAGCAAGTTGCTCCCTTCCCCCCCTTTACATCTTGCACCCATACTTACCAGTACCATATGTTGTTGAGATGGCTGATGGGTATCCTCCCATCCCTTGCCCTGGTAGAGTAGGAGTTGCTACGGAAACCACTGGAGTAGCCAATGACTGAGCAGACTGGGAGTTATTTATCCTCTGATTCTTTTAAAGTAAGTAAAATAAACATATTATTGACTAGTTTTAAGTCAGTTGAGTGTATCAGTTTGCTGGGTATGTTTTGTGCGTGAGAAATACAGGCTGATACAAATTTCTAGAAATTAATCATTTAACATGTGGTTTTTATGAACCCTGCCAACCCTATCATTTACAAGCCTTCAAGAGACCAGTTGTCACCATAGTAACCCATTACATCAGTATCTCCTAGGTAACTGAACTAGTAACAAGTAAGATTGCTTTTATTGTGGGTAGAAGAACAGATCGTGTGAAACACTAATAAAATATGTGAACTCTATTCCAATTGTTTTCCTTTTAACTCAAAAAAAAAAAAAAAAAAAAAAGGGAAAGAAAAAGCCCCAAACCCAGTCCTACTGGATTTTATGCTTTGAAAGTGAGTGGCACCCCGAGATTGCTGAACAATGAACTCTTACCAGCAGATGGTGCTCTGACTACTTCGTTTTTGTGCAATAAAACAAACTTCAGGAGTGTTAGGTAGCACAGCAGTTACTCGCTTAACTCCAGGGCACTAGATGTTGCACTGTAAAAATTACACTAGAGAACTCTAATCCTGTAAGTGGCAGGATAAAATGACCAGAGAGCCACCAAAAAATTCTTACAGGGCTGCACCATCTTCAACAGCACAAGTTTACACGCTCTCAAAGCACCAGCAACAAGAAAGCTTGGTTCTGGCATGCATAATTTGAATATGTGCAACAACTGCACCTGGCCTTCCACATTGCTGTATTTCAAAAATTATGATGACCTTTTTATTCACAAAATAGTTATGGTAAAGTTTTCCATTTTATTTCAAGCAACACTTCACCTACACAAGTATCAATCATACAAAAGGACTGACTTTCTTCTCCTTGTTATTAAGATGAACATCACTACCACTTACCAGAAGCAGATCAACATCCTCAGACTGAGTGCATAGGAAAGGAGCATTAAAAATTAGTGAATATAAATATTTACCAGGGATGCAGATTTCTAGCCTAGGGAATAGTTTCACCTGATAGGGGCAGCAACTTAAACACTTTCTGAGTACAGTTTGAAAAAATAACACTTCACAGATCTCTTCTTTGTCCTTCTAATGGGATGTTTGTCTCAATTGTGAGGACAATCTATCCAGTTTTCAGCACAAGACTTTCTCTAAGAATTCATTATTTCTCCACAGCCCCAGTGGCTGCAGACTGTATTGCTATACCTGGTTTCAGGAGACCTGACTATTCACAGAATCCCTTGGAAAGTATCAGTTTTAAGGACCTTGGAATAAATCATTTGATGCAGACAGCTTGTCACTGCCTTGGTCGACTTTGAGTATTGCCCTGTAGGAGACTATCTGTTACTTATCCTCTCAGAAGGCAGCATCACATTTATGGGGGTTTTTAGTTTGATGTTCAAAATTAATTTATTATGCATCAAGCTGAAGTAGCCAACTTGGAAGTTGTTTTAATAGTGTCTCTCATATAATAGAAAAATGTGTTTATAATGTCACTTAAATTTACCATCAAGATCTTTTTTAAATCAGGCTCACTTTTAATGTTAAATCACTCATAAAAGATTTACTTGCAACCAGTAACTGACTTTTGGAAGGGAACTACAACGTATGCATGCAACACCTTCACGATCCAACCTTCTACCACAATAGCCTGCCCAAATTTTGTTAATCCTGGCAGGAGATACAACAGATTCATGATCCTTTTTATCCTGCTCAAACTATTTACCACCTTTATTCATTACAAAATTTGGCCTTTGGAGCGCAGAGTGACAGAGTTCAGATTAATTAATTTGTAGCTAATCTGCCATCTGCTGAGAGTCTGTGTGGGTAGATATTTAAGAAAAACATAGTAGGTTAGGAATACTCAGGGTTAAATTCAGCCTTTATAACAAATCCAGGAAAGGCTCTCCTAACTACTAGGAAAGAGTCTGCAGAAGTTTAGACTGTACAGAACACAGTTCCTATTTTGCAGCTCAGTAGAAAAAAGGGAGGAAGTAAATATGACTTCATAAAAGCAATCAAACAGGCTCTGCCTACATCCTCAGTTCAATGTCAAAACTTAAGGTTAGACAGAAAGACCAAACAAGCAAGGATGTTGAATGTTTTTCTGCTGATTTTAGTTACTTGAGCACACCTTGAAATTCCTAAATATCTCTTATCTGAAGGAGATTAAAAAACCTTTGAAAATGCATTACCACTGATGGCATTGTATTCTTGCTGCCAGGTGGAATAAGCACACGGAGATCTGGTTTACGGTTGTTCATTCCCAAATTCATTGGAGGCGGAGATTTTGCTTGCATATTCTTGTTCAAGTTACCAGGTGAGACCAGCAGACCTGGTGAGTTGCGAGGGTTGCCATATCCATTTCCTTTTTTTTTTTTTTTTTGTAAAAAAAAAAGGAAAAAAAAAAAAGAGAGAGAAGGATTATAAACTCTGATGTGTTTCTTAAGACTGAACACTAAAAATTTCAAAAAAAAAAAAAAAAAAAAAAGAAGGTAAATACCTGTGTCATGTAATGTATCTTTACAGGAAAATACAACATGTACCATATTTGGAACAACCAGTCTTAAAATACTTTCTCTCATGATAGCTGACATCTCAGTGATGTGCTGAAGTGAACTTTATATGACTCTGTTTACAGCACTATGGTATAGAGCACAATATACTGTGCACTCAAAGCAGACAAGATCTAACATTTGCCTTACAAAAGAATCAGGAAATTCAGATAATCTTATGGTTTAAAAAAATGTCAAAGCTATGCTGTGCTTTCTTGACAACTACAGAGGATTATGCCTTGTCTTACTCAGCCCTTTCCAGGTCATGATTTTGTTTTGTTTTTAAACAAAGGATGAGTATAGTAAGGCTATAATTTCCAGAAAAGGCAGGGGGAGGACTAGGAAGATTCTTAAATGTTTTTGGCTCTTTCACCCCACTTTTTGGACCCGATTCTGTCAACACTAAAGTCAATGGGAGCAAGATCATAACCTTATTTGGAAAATATCACCGTATCTTTCATCTTCATCTCTCTGCTGCTTTCTGCAGGCCCCGGGAACAATTCTGACAGGCAAAGCTTCATTTGCCTTTTTCAGAAAAGAGGTTCCTTCTCTCACCATGTAGTACTGACAACTATATATTCCTAAGGTTACCGACCTACCATTCCACTAAAAATGAGACATTCTTATTTCATCCACCCAATTTCACCTCCTACTCACACAAAGTCTGGGGAAAGAGGTGACTTTTTAGAGTAGCCCTGAAATTCTGTCTGCACAGGCTCAAGAGAGATACAGGAACTGGCCAGTCATAGAGAGGGAATAGCATGAAAACAAGTACAGAAACAGAAAACTCTAATGGATAAATACTAAGAAAACAAATGCAAGGGGAGACATTTTGCCCTATGCACGTCTTTCATTCACAGCTCACAAGCTGTGGCACACAACCTAGAAACAGTGTGGGAAGATGAGCTAGTGAGGGTGGAAGAACCCTGCGAGTTAGAAGCCCTGGACCTTCGATATTTCCTCTGTAGTCCTAAAGTCAGTGAAGAACTCAGTATCTTACTTTTTTTTTTTTCACACACGAAATGGGGTTTACAGCCCTAAAGGACATAAAAGGATTATGGAACTAAATTTGATGAAGTCTATGAGGTGGGCATAAATACTACAGTACAATGTGAGTGACTCTGACTTCTAGTTATGATAATGAAGGGTGTCCAAGCATGACTAACATTAAATCATGTTTTTAATCCACAAGCACATCAGCTAATTGTATTTATCAGATCAGCAAATCCATGGAAAAATACTCTGTCAAAAGCCTACTAAATACAGAAACAACATTTCAGGCTCTGGAAGACCCCTGGGCTGTGAACATTAGGCTTAGGACACAGGAAAAGTATCACAGAATGCTTGACTTCCATACTTGTGAGGTATCTTTAGTCACAGGTCTGGCCTGGCTTGTTTATTCTCATGCTTTTTGTTATCACGATCCCGCAAGCTTTTGCAAAAAGGAATTAAGACGGAAACTTAGAAACACTCAGAGATTTTGTATGAAAATATTTTTCATAATTAATCTTGTTTATTTCCTTAATAATATCTTACAGTTAGTGAGATAAAATGAATTAATGAAAAAAAGTGTATTTTACACTTATCAAGCTAAAATAGCACAACACTGTCAGGAATTTTCCATTTTATGTCAGTAGGCTTTTTTTTAAGTGAACAATTGCTCTCAACATGGATTTGCTACATATTATGCTCTAATTAATGCTATGTCTTACTAGAGGTGGAGAAGTTAGAAGGGGCATTTTGAATAAACCACAATATTTCTTCTAGACACTACAGTGTCTTTTACAACTCGATCCTTTACAAACTGACTACTGAAAAACTAATGACATGGAGAAGTGATCAACACAAGAAACTGAAGCAAAAGTAGAGTTTCTCTGGTGCTGGTTTCTTGCAGGAGCTATTTTACCAACAGGAAGTAAAACTGCCTTGTGAAATCTGTTGTATGACAAGCATTTGTTCAGAGAATGAAAATGAAGCTGTTTGAAGAAGCAGTGGGTTTTTTTGTTTTTGTTTTTTATTTTTTTTTTATTCTACAATGTACAATCTAAGATATTTAACGGAACAACATGCACTGTAATCTATATATTTCTATAGTTGTGATTCTAGGATAACAGAAATCCTTACAAGAAAGAACTCCCATTTTCTACATAAGATTTACTTAATATAATTTACAATTAAAAATTAAGAGAAAGGATGCATCTGGATAAAACTTCACTTTTAAGAAACTTTCGTCTGACATTTATAATTTTTACCTACTGATGTAAAATATTTTGAACAGTGATAACATTTCTTACATTTATATTTTTAGAACATCAAATTGTTTTTAAGAACTACTGCAATCTTCTCTTTACCAGTAGATTTCTGCTGTTCATGGCATATTATGCCAGCTAGCATTTTGGAGCCATATAATAACCATTCCCTTTTCCAGCCACCAAATTGTTATTCTTTTGGTATAATGTGCATTCAGGAATGTAAGACTGTGGACCTTTAACCAATGATACAGAAACCCATCATTTGAAAATCAATGATGAATGCATGCATGCGGTTTACAGTTAAGAAGAGTCTGCATTTAAACCAGCTCTTTAAACCGTATCCTCTTTACTCAGAAAGCTGTGGCCTGCTCCGAGGCAGCTGTCCCACCTTCAGATAAATCCACTGAAGAGAATGGCCTCATTTACATTCAGAGGCAAAAAAATGTATAAGACTTCTAATATACAAATTAAACCTTCCTTCATCCTATACTTTAAAATTACACTCTGCCTGGACAATTATCAATTTAGATGTGACTGTATGCAGAACATCGCATTCCACTATCCACTTGAAAGCGCAAAAATTATATGTCATGTATGAATGGATTTCCTGATTATAGATTATAAGAAAATGAAAACCAGATGGATTTTAGAGCAAGTTGGCTTTACATTTTTATTTGGTTAAAAGCCATATTTTTTCTGGAATAGAACATCTTTAAACATTACGGATATAACTTGTAATGTATAATGAAAATAAAAACAGTAGATGTACAAGTTTTAAAGGGCATATGTCAGAATTTATAAATTTACAGCATTTTCAATTCAAGAAGTTTTCAGAGAAAATTATTTCTCCTCGTGTTGTTTGTTATACTGACTTGAAAGAGTAAAAATATTGTACACAGAAAAGAGCTTGTTTCTAGACAGAACTAGTGGAGCAGCACGTGCCATGAAATGTAGTGCCAGACTTTGTATTTGGACTAATGGCAGAATATAAAGACAAATGCTTTCTGAGCATAGAATGCTTCTTGGGCATGCTCCCACATTCCGCATTTAGGCACAAGTGCCATCGACTTTAGAAGGAATTCTGTCCAAGTGCAGACTGCATGAGTAATTCCTGCAATATCACTTTTTAAAATCATCCCGAAAAGTTATTTTTGTGCACCAGTAGTTATTCAGTCAAGAAGATTTATTAAAAAATTCTCATTTACTCATAGAAAATTATGATTTGAACCATGTTACAAATTCACATAGTACTATCTTAAATGGTCACTTCCATGTTTTAAGAATTTAAGGGTACAAGCAGGGCACAAGTTTATTCAGGACAGGACAAAGAACAAAGTTTATTTCTCTTCTTTAATTCCCTGTAACACCTGTACCTTACATGTATTTTTGGTCATTGATGTTATAGTGGCTGTAAAGTGGTGGCAATTCATGTTATTCTCAGAGTTAGGGCAATAATTCTGTACTGAACATTTACATCAGGAAACTTTCTATGTGTTAAAGTAACACAGATGGGGGAAGAATAATTTATTTCAATATCTCTCAACAATCTTGAACAGCACTGTCATGATTCAAAGTCTTTAAGCCTTGAAAAATTGGAAAATTTTTGTATTTTGATTTCTTGAAGTTTTGAAACTGTCATGTCCCTATTTGTTCCTTTTCAATTTGTGATTTCAAAGATACGAAAATACACTGAATGAAAAAACCTCTGTGGTAATCCTAAAAGAATGAAGAACAAGACACACAATTTATATGTCCTTTCTTTCACCTCTGTTTCATTTACGGTAATGTTTTTCACTGACCATTTGGGTTGAGAATTTACATGATCTTTAGGAACCTGGGATGGCTACTTCCCATTAATTTTAGTAGGAAAAGGGCTTTCAAATTCTCAAAGGATTTTCAGCAAATATTAATGGTCATTTCGAGTTTCAAACAAGTGTATGCTCTTACTTGTAGAAATTACCATAATTCTTCCAAGAAGAATACGTACATTCCATTTCATGGAAGATTCCTGCTACTTACTCTATTGTGTTAAATGCACATCCGGTGTATATGATACTATGACTGACCACCAAGCCTCTCAAAACGAATGTTAAATTTAGGATGAATCTATATAAACATGAGAGCCAACCATGCTACAATTGGCCTCCACTTCAAAATATGTATATATAGAAAATAATCAATGCAGTAATGGAAATTTTGCTAAATTTACACTCAGTTTTACACTCTTCACTCAGTTCATTTCCCTACTTTCTGAAGAAATGGTAATTATTCCAATTAGTAATTAAAAGGCAATGAAACAGTCATTTTTCTCTCTTACATTTTATATGTAACTTTTTTTCTTTTTTTTTTTTTCCCTAATGCATATAGACTGTTGGAACAGGCTATGGTTTACCACCCAAACAAAACAGATACCAACAATAAAGCACTAGTGCCAGGGAGCTGTACTGGTGTTCACCTAAACCTAATATTTAAAAGAGATAATTGAAGGTTTTTACTCGTATGTTGCATGCTAGTCATTTCACAGTACATGACCTCTATTAACTGCAAGTGGTAGAAGAAAACCAATCTGCAGACATGCTCACCCAGAAAAAAGAATATCTTTATATTAAAGTAGCTGCTCATTCCCACATCGCACTAATGGGCCTTCTTTAGCAAGTTACTGGTTGCCAACTCAGACAGATGTGGTATATAAAACCTACTGACTATGTGTGAAAGAACTCTCAAGCATCTTGTGAAATATCAGCTGCTCTTTGGACTGAAATAGGATGAAAGTGCTGTGAATACATAGGCATTTGTAAGAAAGGGAAGAGAATGAGGAGAAAACTATCTCAACAACTCTCTGTTATGGTTTTAGAAACCAATCATTTAGAAATAATTTAAATAAAACAATGTAAGACTAAGTTGATATCCAGGTGTCTCACTAACTTGCTCTATTCTTGCCATGCAAGTTCTATAACTGTTAACAGGAAATACTTGCTCTTTAAGTCTAAAGCTATGTAAAGGTCTCTAATGGCACTGCAGTTGTCCTGTGCTGGGAAAAACCCCAGTATCTGGGAATCACTGAAATACTGCTAATACTGTAGGTAATTTAGGTGTACAGGGAGGGCAATCTGCACAGGCACTGCACAAAGCTAAAGGTTACGCTGCACATCCCATTTCACAGTTCTGGGTGTTAGTGAGATCTCATTTTGGAAACCAGGCAAATCTTCACTGCTTCCACTGCAGAGGAGGTCAATGATCTCATCAAATTTCCCAGGGAAAATTGTGTGTATGATCTGCTTGTATTTGTGGTATATTACAGTGAAAGTATTTTCTCTGTTTTGTGGCCCACATTTTTCAGTTTTGTTACATCCTTTGGCTGGTTCAAGCACTCAGGGACAGATCCTGCACATTGACACAGTATGGGCCTCACTGCTCAACCTCATGTTTGGTGTCACCAACAGCCCTCTAACCAGTCTTGTGGTTCCTCTCACAGGGCCTGATCCAGACCCCCACCCATCGGCCGACATCCTGCCCCATCCCCATCCCCATCCCCATCCCCATCCCCATCCCCATCCCCATCCCCATCCCCATCCCCATCCCCATCCCCATCCCCATCATCCCCATCCCCATCCCCATCCCCATCCCCGTGGAGGTGACTGATGCCTGGGGCTGGCTCTGCCCCTGGTGCTCCCTCGCTGTCCCTCGGGCAGTGGGGTGGGTCCTGCCACCCCCAGGAACCTCTGCTTTTCCCACCTCCCAGCTGCCCCTAACCCCCAGGGTGTCCTGGTTCCTCACCATGAAAGAACTAAACCCCAACTCTTCGGCTTCAAGTCTTCATGTTGAGTACTGCCAGCTACCTTAATGAACTGTTTACACGGATGAAGCAGTCGAAATTACTTCTAACCCTTGGGCTAGTGCCATGTAAAATTTGGAATGTCCTTATGAATCTACTCTATGTGGAGTATTTGCAGGTGCACACAGCTATTGCTGAAAAAGGGCACCTGTATCCCCATACTGCAGCTCAGATTTCCCTCAGGACAGAGATGATGCTTCTCAGGCAGAAGCTGAAAGTAAAGAAGTGGCTCTTTACTTTGGCCACTTGACAATGTGGAACACATTGCAAAACACATTTCTGGAAATTTAAGGTCATACTATGAATCAAGGCGGCTAGAAATCTGAGATGCTTTTTTAGACAAATGGAGAAATAGATTAGTTTATTTAGATGTAGAATGAAAGACCATGAGAACAGAAACCTGACCTGTGTATCACAGACCATTACACTTCATGCAAATACCTTACTGCTGAGTCAAGTGCGTAACTAAGTACATGGCAAACTAATCTGATCACCAACACTGTGGTTATGTTTTGTTGCTATAATAAGATCCATATTCAAATGTTTCTGAAGAGGTTCGTGCACTAAGTATTCTCCCACTTTAGCCTAGGAGTTCACACCTTAATAAAATAAATGTAAAGGTGGAACCTGACTGTCTACAGAATTAGCCTGTGGCTACCCACATAAGGAACTGTGAGCAACACTTCAAAACATTTCTGATTGCAATTAGGTTTCCCAAGATGCAGGCAGAGATTTCAGCACATCTCTGGACTCCGTCCTTGCAACCTTCGGAATAGGGATATATCACATAGACAGTGAGAGTCTGTTGCAAATTATACATAGAGAAGGGGGGGTGCTCTTTCTTCTTCAAGGATGATCATCCTTATTCCTCCCTTGTTTGCTCAGCAAAGAAACAGAGTAATAGACGATCCAAGTCCAGGAGCTGTTTGTGCTTTTAAAATTTTGCAGTACAGTTATTATTGTCAGTATGCTTATATTCTTACATTGTCTGATCACAGCATCTTACTATTTGCTTTCATAATTTTTTAATGGCACTTCGTTTCAGGAAGCTCAGAGCATACAGCTTTAATGCAGAAACACTATCTTTCCTATATCTTTACTTCTGATTGTATTGATTAATTTATTTCCACTCCCACAACACTATTTTGTTCTAACATGGTTATTTATCAATAGCTCTGCTCATCTCAGAACCTGTAGGCTTCGAAGTTATCTTGTTTTGCTTGAACCTCCACCTAATCGGCACAGTAACTAAGTTGTAATTACTGAGAAAAATCACTTAAGAAAATGACACAGCGGTCTTCACTTTTGTGCTTTATAAATATTACATGTCTGTAGCTCAAACACGTGGGCACGGCGCAATGAGCGCCAGAACTCTATTCCGGTGCGTTATGAGTTTTTAAGGCCTGAACAAAATGCCAGGGATCGGAGAGTCGTTTAAAAGTGTCTTGCCAATGCAAAACTTGCAGCTGCTACCACGAGGGGCAGGCAGAGCGCAACGTCCCCGGCCTCGCGTGGTGCTCCCTCCTCGCTCACCATTCCCGCTCGCAGAGGTGAGCCCGTGCTCTGCCCTAGGAATGCAGTGGCCCTCCACACGAGGGTTTAGGCTAGTAGGAGAGGTCAACACCAGAAATCGAGGGTGGTTTTCAATGGTGCTCCGCTGAAACTTAGCTTGCATGACAGCTTTTCCGAAAATCTGCCGGTGACTGGGATAGGCCCGGTCTCTGAATGCGTGCAGGGTGCACAAACCATCATCCTCACCCCACCTCGGATAACCTCCTCTCCAAAATATGTTTTCAGGAGCTAGCTGACCTCTTATAAGTTAATTCTTATTCCAGTAAAGCAATTAAATAATGCATATTAAGAGCATGTATCTTCTTTCCCCTTGTATGCTAGCCAAAAAGATGCTCCATTCTAGTCCTGTTTATGCAAAAAAAACCCCGTCATTTTTTTTTTTTTTCTTTTCTTAATATGAGATTCTCTAGAGTCAAAAGAAAGGAAAAAAACCTGACTTATGTCAGAAAGAAATCTATATTACTGA
Source organism: Tyto alba (assembly GCF_018691265.1). NCBI lineage: Eukaryota > Metazoa > Chordata > Aves > Strigiformes > Tytonidae > Tyto > Tyto alba. Next base: position 4,371,484 of record NW_024881275.1, on the reverse strand, counting down.
AAAATGCAATCTTTTCTGAAGTTATGTAGGAGAAAACATGAGCCTGTGAAGAGTAGAGGACTTCTCTCTTCTCCAGACTGCCTGAGTGAGAGTCTTTGACAAATCATCTGCTTTTAACAAATTATTTGCTGATGACAAGTAATTTCCTTTTTTGGGTTTTTGAAATCAATTACTATTTTGGGGAAAAATGCTTTTTTAATGAAAAATATCTCAAGACAAGAAGTAATTCTGATTATAAACTGAACATATTATTTGAAAATGTACTTTCTTGCTTTCCCAAAGAAATTTTTAAAATAACTGTTAACACTTTTTTTTTTTTTTGATAAACGTACAGCTACAATTAGAGTTTTGATTTCTGTTAAATGTACAATTATTGAAAAATGAAGAATGCCTAATTTAAAACTCAGTATCAGGAAAGTTTCAGGCCTACACATACTAAATACAAATGGTTTATACTTATATTTTTGATTCATCAATGTTATTAGAACAGATATGCACACAAAATAAAAGTGTTTTTCACATAGATAATACTACTTAGATTTGCTTTGAAATTTAAGCAGATGCAAAGAAAAGATCAATAACTAACCCATCCCTGTCTCCTCTCGCTATTATTTCTGGGAGCCTGTTCCAACTGTTACCAAGGAAAAACCAGCTTGCAAGAGATTTGGAAAACAAATGGAATTTATGGATTGAATATCTTAATTGGGGAATCATATTAAAAGTTAAATGACAGGGGTACATTAACTTAATACTGGCAGGAATTTCTGTGTGTCCCAGCTGCAGTCCCAGCTTCAAGAGGTTAAATTCATTTCTTGCTTTCTTTCTCAGAGCAAAGTCATTGATGCATTCCAGATCCAGGAGGCATCAACTATTGCTTTCAGGACTCAGGATAGGCATGAAATCCAGATGTTTGTTAATTCGCAATGCCTTATATTTTCTGAATTTGAACAAGGATATGGATTGCAGTGTGCCACAGAAGACAGTGTCATGTCTTAATGAGCAAGAATGCGCAGACAAACATAACAGTGAAATCCCTGTCTCACTGAAGTAAACCATAAAATTCCCCCAGACTTCACTAGGAAAAGGATTTTATCTAAAGAATCCAAATTATTCTTGAGGAACATTTGAAACTCCTTGTCATAAAGGAAAAGAAGTCAATCATGCCTGTCTTTAAAATCCCACTTACAAAGAACCACAGTTTGTATGACTCACTTAATTGTTCATTACATGTGAACTTAGGGCTTTCTCCTTTTCAATACTTTCAATCTGTCTTTTTATAAATACAAATATTGAGACACTGTTGATTAGAGACAGGATGAGACAGAGAATAACTAAATAAATGACTAAATCAACACTTACACAACTGATGGTAACCTAATAAAGGCCAAATTTTCACAGATTTTAATTGAGGTCTACTCAGAATGAGTTTATGCGGATTTCTTCATTGGTAAGAGTTCACATGAGATAGATGAAAATATATGCATCCAGCCTTTGCTTATCACACTCATTGCAAGGTTTTTTCGATTTTTACATGGACAATAGCATCTATCCTTTCAAACTTATTCTCAAAGTTTCACTGATGTGATTTTTATCTGTATGAAAAGAGTCTGGATAAGTTGCTAAGGGCAGAAAGAGGACTTAATTGTGGAAAGGCCTGTGTTGACTGCCTACACAGATAGGAAATTCAGGTATTGTTAGCTAGACTATTTCCTTCATACTTCGTATTAAATCTGTCAAACAAGTTCTAGTATTTCTCCTGCTTTATCACAAATCTCCCACCTGTAGGTATTTCCCTTAAAACACTGAAAAAAAAGAAGTATATATCCTCCTTATATGGAGGAAGGATCGGAAAAGGAACACTTAATGGCATTATATGAGTGGGAAAAAGGAAAAGAAAAGGAGAGCTGTTATGTTTTTAATTTATCCCCCTCCATGGTTTTAAGACAACCTGCCAATTTATGAACTCTTATTGTTTGGATTTGGCACTACTGCATCACAAACTCTGTTATGAATGACTGCATGTTCTTTCTTTTGGACTGTAAGCTTCCTTGGACAGGAATAATTGTTTACTATATTTTTCTACCACATGTTGCCCAACCTTTGGATCAGAGGTCTGTGGGTGACTGCATTCATCAAGTAATAAGGGAAGGGCAACAACTTATCACGCTCTCCCTGGCAAACCCAGTCCTTACAGGTTGACCGTATACTGTGGTTTGGGAATCTTTGTTCTAATAATTGTTCACACTTGTTTATTTAACATATTCCCACTTGTAGCCTAAAAATTATCTTCTCTTGACTACACCAAGCATGATTTCAGGACACAGTGGAGAATATTTATGTAAACTTTTAATTATTTATTTTTAAATTTTTAGTATTTGCTTATTTATATTTATCATTTCAAAAGACATTAACGCAACTAGGTGCCTTTGAAATCCTTGATTATTTTTGGTACTGCTTGTGGGCTTATTTGGACAGATTTCTTCTTTTTAGTAAATAGCTCTTTTTTTGAGAAGATACATTCCAGATTGCCTCTACCCTGAGGGCTTATAAATTAAAAACCTCTACTATTACGTATACTTCCATGTGGCTTGAAATACCAGTAGAGTATATAATACATTCACCCACAGTGAGTACATGATCAAGAAAAGAAAAAGGAGCAGGAAAACACTAGAAAATTATGATACTGGCTGGCAGATCCAGCACCTCAGCCCTCAGAAGATGAGAAGGCAACTGGTAGCCTGTGGTTAATTTCCAGAAGGAAATGTCTAGCTGCTGATTTATAGGTAAATAAAGGATTCAGTTATTAAAAAGACATGGGATGATTTTTTCAAAATGCACTACCAATCTTTTCAGTTTCTAATGGTTTTAAAGAGCAGGTTTAAAGGTAGTTTGAGGATAGTTGGTTTAAAGAAAACAAGCAATAAGTCCCTCTGACAGCATTTGTAGAGTCCCAGGTACTTTTGAATAACTTGCTCCTTTAGTTTAACACTAATGTCAAGATAGAGGCAGTACAGAAATCAAATAGTGAAATAGAAAAATTACAAAAAGTGAATAAACAATTAAAGCAAGTGTATTTTTTTATTATATCCATCCTGGATTTAAAACTTGAGTTTGAATTTTTCCTTCGATTTTATTATTTATAGTGGTTTAAAATGCAAAGAAATTATGTTGATTTAGCTGGGCTTATTCCAGTCAAAATAAAACTTAATTATAAAATACTAAATGTCATAATCTGATAACCATATAAAAAATGAAAAGATAACTCAATCTAAAAGTATAACTCAGTTTGAAAATACAAAGTTTAAAGTACAGATGCAAAGAAAGACATCCCCCAATGCTGCTGTATTTTGATTTTTAAACTATTTAAATATTTGTAAAATTTTAATCTTTTATCAGGCTTTCAACATAAATATTGAGGCACTGAATAAAATTTGAGTTCAGGTAATTTACAGTACTAAGATTTCACAGACATTACTTATTTCTGGTCAAGATACTGTTAAGTGGTTTTATTAAAGACTACTCTCCCTAAAAATTAAAAGAACTTCACACAGTCTATTATATAAACAGGTAACATGTCATTTAGTCTTCATATTAGTTATGAGGTAAGCTAGAATGGTTTCAGAGCATACCAGTTTGGGTCCAGAAAAGTTCTTGTTCTCTCTTTCAATCAAAAGCCCCTGGTTTGAGAGAATAGTGCCAAAGACTACTGCATTTATAATTTAGCAACTATACTAAATGTGAAGTTCACTCTGATTTTGTTGGCAGTTAATACTATCACATGATAGAAACTATTCAATCAGTGTTTGGCTAAGAAAAAATTTACTTTAACAAACCTGAGATAAACTTGGTTTAACTTCATACTGCTGATGGTATTTAGTTGTGTAGGATAATAAAGAAGTAGTCAGCTTTTAAAAGTTCTATTTATGTCTTGGGTTGACTCCCAAGGTAAATTGTGGATGATTTCAGGGTTATTACTTGAAATAATCCAAACCAACAAAATAACATACTTCTCAAAACACAGGTTTAACTAATCTTTTTCCATTTGTGATATTGCAGTTATAACACAATTTGTTATAATGTAGTTTGTTAAAGTAGTGAAGAAACTGAACCCTGGTGTTAGTAATTAAAAGTAGTTTCATTTTATAATGGCAGAAATGAAACTCTTTATGCTCTTCTTCTTGGAGTATGTTATTTTGAATATATGCTATTTTTGGACACTGCAGAAAAATGCAAATTCATAATGTTCTACTTTGGCCAGAAATATGAACCCCAACAGATTAAACCACATGATCGTGCTACCAGCTTCTAAGATGCCAAACAGAGGAAAACACAGAGGTCTCTGTTTCTTGTGAAGGATTATGAACAAAGAGAACTTTTGATGTTTATTCTTCTGCACCCTAAAGAAAGAAGACTGTCCAAAATAGTGCTATTATGAAATGATGCAACCAAGACAGAGAATTCAACCTTACAGTGACCTTTTAATCTTCCTTCAGCCCTGTATCAAATTCTTCCTACTGCTCTGCATTTAAGAGATTTAGAAAACACTTCTTTAATGGTGTTTAAAGCTCTTATTGCCAGATAAAGAACAAAGACTATTCATATAATTAAATATTTATGAGGCATTCCTAGCAATGCCCCTCATATATATGCCACTCAAATCAATTGCCTACTCCAAAGTTACATTGCTTGAGAGCTTAATGCATAACACTGTGCACAGGAAATACAAATTCTTAATTTGTGAGTAAATAATCAAGCTACCCCTCCTCCTATTCTTATATATGCCTTTAATATATTTCCAAGGAAAAAAAGGTACTTATAAAAAATATAAAATTTTAACTGGCGTACTGATATACAGATTTTATTGAGCACAAGAATTATTAAGCCAAATGCATGTGTGGGCAAACTTTTATTTTAGTATGCACACCTTTTAAAATAAAACACTGCCTTTTTTACTAGTTGCTTTCCAGTGTCTTTTTAAAGGAACCGGGAAACCAGTAACGAAGCAATGATATTTCTTAAAAAGCCAGAAGAGGGAGCCCCTTAATAGGGCAATCAATTTCCCATCTGAGTCCCTCTGTTGCCGTTCCTGAAATTTCTACTATACATGAGGTTAAAAGGAGATGAGATGCTAACATCGCCAGAAGGAATCTTTCTTTATCTGTGTTTCACAGGCTAACAAAAGATAATTAACAAAACTATAATTTTCTATCATGCTTTCTTTTTTTTTTTGAGAACAAAGGAGACTAACAGCTAAGTTCCTGTGGTCTGCCTTCTCAACTCCTAAATTAATACAAAATGACCCCTCAAAGCTTCAGCATGCGTTTGAAGTGCCTTTCTGATACAATGCTGTGCAGTTTCAATTTTACTACAAATGCATCACACAAACATCTGTGACTCATCTATGTGTGAAGATAAAAGGGGGGGTGGCCTAATGCAGGCTGAGAAGAGCCAAGAAAGAAAAGATCACTATATCCAGAATTTCTTTATAAGTAATTTTATGAGACAATGTCAGAATTGGCATACATATCAGCCTTGGTTTATAGTGCACAAAATGGATCTTCCAACTATTTTTCCATATAGTTCTTTCTGAGAGCAGTTAACCCAGTAAAATTGGATGTGCTCCATGTTTTACCACTCAGCTTATTTTCTTCGGACATATGTGTTTACTTCTCAAACTGAAACAGTAATCTTGCCATTGTCTTTTGTAATCCGTATTTGTAATAATGCAACATTGCTGACATTGCTAACAAACCACTGAGTTTACTGAGCAAAGGGGACTACTCTGACAACATTGCTTTGATAACACAGACCTTAGCAAGTACAGTTCTCATTAGTTCTGTGGGAGCAGGACTAAAGGGACTAATCTTTTTCTCTGCATGGGTATTTTGAAAATCCTTTCCCTGTTGTGTACCAAAGCACTTAAGCAAATACATAAAACTAAGCTTAAGTTAATTACTGATTACTGAAGTGAATGTTAACAGATTTTGCTGACTAGCAATGGTCTTAGAGCAGGGGCTTAAAACCAAATCTGTGCTCAGTAGATTGAAGTCTAATGAGGAACTCAATATTGAAATTTTTACTCAAGCTGAAATTCATAAAACAAACCTTCAATTCCACTGGAGTCAATGGAAAAACTCCCTGTTACTTAAAAAGGATCAGGGTTCCTGACACTGGACTCAGTAGGAGTTCTGCCTGAACAGGGCTATGCAATGGACTCAAGAGTTTTTACAGGAAGGCTAATGTGAAGGAAAACAGACATTTATACCTGTGGAATTTGTTGAGGTGCAAGATTTTTGGCATTGCTGAAAACAAGCCTCTTCCTACTAATAAGAGAAGCACAAATATCAACTAACCCCTCCCCAGCTGGGGTGAAAAAGACCAATGCCGATCGCTTTCTAATATCCCGCCTCCAATATGGAGCTATTTTAGGACTCAGCCTTTGAAGGAAGTCCTTTGTTCACTTAGAAAAATAAATGATTTTCTCTTTACCTGCACTGGTGCCTGCACCGGTTGTGAGGTCCCCACTCATCAGGCCACCTAGGGGGTTGAAATGAAATACTACAAATGAGGTTGATAATTTATAACAGGCAAACATTCAAAACATTTTCTCTGACTTCAAACGGCCTGTTCCAATACCCACCACTGTTCACTGACTTCAACAGGCATAGGATCAGATCCACAGCCATAAAGTTGAAATGCTTAATGTTACCCGTATGAGACATTTGTCTTTCAAGGACAAACAAAATATGTCATACACGATGTTTCATATTTTCACAGCATATGAAAAATCAATTCTATTTGAAAGTTACATATAGCAGTCCTTCACTTGAAAACTATCTCTAGTTCAGTACTAGTCAGAAAAGCAAAGGCTTCCACATAGGATTGGGAGGAAGAGACTGAAAGTTCCTGGATGAGAACATAACTCAGAAGCTATAATATATATTTACATAGCTTTTTAATTTAATTTCCTCAGCCTTTCGTAGACATTCACTCTAACGGTTTTTAAAACATCTCTTTGCACTTGGGGACCACGAATGGTTCTCTGAACCCATTATCCTTAAGGATTTTGATGTTGCTTCAGCCAGACGGATTGAATGAATTTAATCCTATTTATCCTATTCAGAGGTGAGCCCCCATCATCACCAGAGCAAAACACAGTCTCCTGCTACACAAGGCACTCAAGTACAGAGCTCAGCTAACATTTACCCGTCAAGTAACTTGTGAATGCATAAATAATAATAAATTCTGCATTTAGCCTCTAGACTGATGATTTAAGTAATGAGTGTCCTATTTTACTTGCTTCAACTTGTTTGCGTTGGCTATATTTTCTCCCCAGCCCCCTTAAGCTTTATGATATAGTGAGATCTTGCATGAATTAAGCAGACAAGCTGCCTTTTTATGAAACAGCAAATTCTCTGCCCTTTTATCCTTTATTGATTTCCTTTAATCTTAGTCAACATTCAGCAGCTTTTTCTAGAAATTTTTTTTTTTCTTTTTTCCTAAATTGGGAATAGAAACCCCTTTGGCTCTTCTTTTGATTTTTCAGCACAGCAATTTTGGGCAAACTGTTATGACTGGTAAAAACAGAGTTCTTGTTTCTCAGAGTACGGTTTAAGGTGACCTAAGGCACACAAGCAGTTGATAAAAGAGCATTTAAAGAGATGGGATTGAACAGAGCCTACCTGTGTTACCTGCACTCGGAGGCCGATGTGTCACGCCAGGAGACATGCTATTTCTTTGCAAAGAAGGATGAGCCAGCGGCAAAAGGTTGGGGTTTCCCAGTGAGCTGACTGGGTTACTGTATACCAAACTGTTGTGGTTGGACACTGGGATAGAAACTGGCATCTCAAAGTTTGGTGGTGGAACAGCCTGTACAAGAAAAAAAGGGAAACAAAGACAAGAATAGTACAGAAGTACAATAGCCTTCAAGTACAGTTACTCTATATTTAGTTCAAATATTTTGTAGTTGGTGGTTAAAATATTTACACTCACCCTGCTCCCCCAAGAGTCAAGAGAAGAGTTTCAAAAGAGTTACCAAGGCTTTTAAATATGATTTTCCAAATCATGAATCCATCTTCCCTTAATGCAGCTTGTACATTTACTTTGTAAGAACAGGAAAGATTTTTTCCCTTATTTTTTTTTTTTTTTAAACAAAACCCTGCTTTATGAAGCTTAATTTTTGTATTCTTTCATTCCATGAAGTCATAATTACTCACTTGTGATACCTTAATCTAGGGCCACAGATGACTGCAAGATCAAAGGTACGATTATGATGACTTCATTGCATGGAGAAAAATTAGAAGAGGTGGAATGCAAAAGGGAAAGCTTCAATTTCAGCTTATGTTGCTTTAGCAACCAGAATGATCCCAAATCATGTTAAAGATACCAACAGTGTAAATTACTTTTTTAAAAGTTTCTATTTTAGCTTGGAGGGGATTAAAAGAAACAAAGTTCTACTCAGGGACAGGTAGCAAATATAAGTCTTTTTTTTGTTTTGTTTTGTTTTGTTTTGGTTTTTTTTTTTCCTTGATTGTTTGGGGGATTTTTGTTTTATTTGGGGGGTGGTGGTAGTGGTGTTTTGTGATGTCTTTTCAATATACTGCTTTCATACTTCAAGGCTGGATTCTCTCCTGAATCACTTTACTTTGCAAGAATCCCTTTCAAAGAAAGAAGCAAATTATGGACCACTGACAGAGGGCGTGAGAAGACTCAGTACCTGATACTCATTTGCTCTTAGAGATCCCAACTCATGTTTTCTTGGTTGGTTGGTGGGTTTGCTGGTTGGGGTTTTCTTGGGTGGCAGTTGCCTGAATTTCTTTAAAATTTATGGCTCTTCTGTCATTCAAACACATTAGAACTCTGTATTTAATTTACTTGTTTTTAAAATAATTAATTTATTGCCTTTTTGAACAGAAAGAAAACTTCATCAGAGTTACCTGACAGGATTTTAAATATTGAAATACCTGCATGTACCTGCAAAGTACTCCTCAATTTGACATTTAAAAACCTTATAAGCTTCAAGAGTCTAAATCCATCAAAAAATTATTGAAACCAGCCTCATAACATCTTGAGAGGGAGGAAATAACAGATTTTAATTTTGTTGCTGGCAGATGATTGCACTGGTAAGTCTTCAAGGACCTAGAGGGAGTATGTTGAGAGCTGGACACATAATCTGCTGTGTCAGAGGCACCCTGACCTTCTGCCTCCCACATGTCTCTTCTCTGGCTGGCCAGTGGTGTTGGCTGTGCCCTCTGTATTACAGAGCTGGCCATCAAATTACAGTTATCTCTTAAGTTGTTTGGGTTTTTGTTTTGTTTTGTTTTGTTTTGTTTTGTTTTGTTTTGTTTTGTTTTCCGTCCTATCCCCTTTCTACAGGCAGACATAATTTTGCTCTAAATATGGAGGAATCAATTTGCTTAACCACTGAAACACACAGCAAGATTTCAGTTCAGGGTATGATGCGAAGGATACATTACACAAATGCCTGGGGACTTATTTCGGGGTGTTAATTTAGGACTGAAACGCTCTACGTAGCCTGTGGCCTGTTTTTGTGAGAGATGGCTGTAGAGTAACGGTTGGGATCAGGTGGGACACCTGAGCAGAGGGACCTGCTGGCATCGCTCCCCAGCCGGGATGCTGCACGTTGGGATTTGCCACCCTTTGCCGAGAAGCTGAGCTGCACCCCAAGGGCCATATTGTCCATAGAGCTGATTGGTTTAAGTGGAGGTGGGAAGGGGAGCAGAGGTGTCTTGGGAATCTACGCATAACGGGCAAAACTACATGTGCTGCCAGATCTGTGTAGGGATCCTGAAACAGACCAATGCTCGTGTCTCACAAAAAGAAAAAAGATAATAAATGATTGTGTGTGGGGAAAAAAAAAAAAAAAAAAGTAATTGCTGAAATATGTTCTTTATTTCTTTCAGGAGCAACCTTTTTTTTTTTTTTTGCCTGCAGATGTGCTTACATTTGAAGTACAGCTCACCAGCTGCATGCACTGTGACCTGTCTTTCCAAGGAAAATTTACAACGTACGTAGCACAAGGTGTACCAGTGTATGTCACAACTGAGGTCTAGGCTTCTTGGAAATAGCTTCACATAGCATAATCTGAAACGTCCTATCAGCCTGAAAGTATGTTTTGAAGCAAGACATTCTCTTCACTGGCCACAGAAGGACCCAAGAGGTTTCCAAATCCAACATAAGTCAGAAGTGCATGGCTGCTCCTGGAGCTCCAAGTCAGATGCTGCTGCTGGTTTCTGTCTTATCCAAAGGGTTTAGCCAGGGAATTCACATGAGGACAGATGTCTCAGCTCCACCCACAGCCTGATGTGAGATGTGAATAAGCCAAAGTGAGTCTCTCGCTATTGCAGCGTTCAGGGCTGCGGTGGAGATCTCTCTGCCTGGTGGGTTCCAGCCTGTGATCCTGCCTGCTTGTGTGCCAGATCGAGCATCACACCTCACCTCTGCCATCAGATCTGTGAAATCTGCCCACTAAGCCTCAGTAGACACCAATATTGCTTCTATTTTCTTAACTTATTCTCGTAATCACAATTTCTGTTGAGTTATCTAAACAAAAACACGGGTACAAATGAAAATCTGAAGGTCTTGACAATCCTCAGCAGGCCCTTCTGCTTTCAGCATCATGCTCTGTCTTTCCTCCATGTACAAACCAAACCCTTCAAGGGCTGGAATCGTCTTTTTATGCATTAGGATAGCACAAAAGAGCCCCAGCCTTGGTTGCTCTTGCAGCTGCCAGTCTAACTTGTCATGACTGAAACATACAAACACTGCTGAAACAGTTACTTATCCTTCATTTTGTCATCTTAGAAATTTTTTCTTAAACTACTGAAATTATTTTCTTAATTTTTCTAGCAATGGTTTAGTTTTCACCATTTTACCTACTGTTTGGATACACTTACACCTATTTACAGAGTACTTCACAGGCAATTTTATCAGGGCAAAGCCAGTTTACTCTCTGCTTTGAAGCACAATACACGCTATATCTGGAATTTAGTAGTTTTTATTTCTTCTCCACAGTTGTCAACGGTTAGAGAGAGAAGTTTTTCTGGATTAAATCAGTATCAAATAGTAAATCCCTAGCTACAGTTTCGCTTTGGTTGCCCAAATTTTGTTACAGTCTTATATGTCCTTCACCAAGAACTGCAACCCCCTGCAGATTCCCTAGTCATTCTTGGTGGTAAGTCACGGGGCGTATCTATTCCAGCCAGGCCAGATGGACGTTAAAGCTTATGATGTGCTTGTGTAATATCTATATTAGTAAATTTAACTTGCCTAGGAACTGAGGCCATCTGAGGCCACAGAGAAGTCCATGTCCATACTATTAAGTTTTCTCAACCTCAAAAACATCATGACTACATACAAACTGACAACTGGGGATTGTTCCTGGCCTGGGCTAACTACCAAACAGAGCTAAGAAATTGTCTGGGAGAGTGTTATTTGGCTGGTGCCAAAAGCATGCCAGGGACTGTTCAAGCAATTCAGGGCAGAGATAAGCACCTCCCGTTGCCTTGGTATATTTTTTGCCATTTGCTAATTTACTAACATAGATGGGGCCTTACTCTAACGTGTATGCAGCTTGCCACGTTTTTTTTTTTTTTTTTTTTTTTTTTTTTTTTTTTTTATCTGTCTTTTCTCCTTTGGACACAATTGCCAAGGAGGGCAGATGGCTCACCTGAGAGGGTACTGCCAGTGTACAGCACACACTGTGTTAGGTGTGCGCTCCACAAGCTGTGGTACATTGTGCAAAGCAAAGTGGTGGGGACTCAAAACCCTTGGAAATTAATGGACCAAACGTTCTGTGTTAAATACTGTTTTTATCCCTCCCATGTTCAATCAGGCCTTCATTTATTTAGAGACAGAGATGCTTATAGCTCCCTTCTAGTGGACTATTTCTGTCTCCTCTGCTTTCATCACTCTTATGAAAACTGCAAATAAATGTCTAATTATTATCAGATGTTTCAGAACAATGTAAATACTTATCCCCAGAAAATTATCTGAGGAAACATTATTGGCCTTAGCTGTTAGGAGCAAAAGCCAATTTTGTTTTCATTTGGCAGCAGCTTTATTCTGTAACAAGACCAGGCACAGGCATTGCATTGTTTTATATATTTTGTAAGTAGTGATTTAATGACTTGACTTGGTGACTTTTTGTGCAATTTTGTTTTCTTCCCCCCAGTTTTCTTGGCCACCTTTGATGATCACAAGTAAATGAATATAACTTTCCTGACTTCCCTGAAGTTATATTGATCTGTGCAGTTAAGGATATTATCGCCAACAATATAATACATAAAATGTATATGTAAAAATATGTATTATATTTGCAAATTTCCATTATGTACTAGCTTTGAGCTCTGTTTTGCACATTACATCTTGGCTTATGCCAAGAGAAGGAGCTCCTGTTGCATTAGGGGAGAACATCTACTGCTTCTGCCTTTTGTGGTAAGCAGCTTGATGGAGCACACAGACCTTGAGCTCTGCATGTGAAGTATTCAAAGAAGGGATATCCTGTGTGTCATGAAAAGAAACGCTAACGTTTGGCAGTTCTGTATCTCTGAAGTGCCTCTGAAGTAATTTCACAAAAAGATAACACACTGTACCTTGTAACATCCCTGCAAGGGTAGGAAGTTACATTATACCCAAAATACAGCTCAGGAAACCAAGTTAATCACCAAGTTAATAGCTGAAATAGGACTATATTTGAGGTCAAAAGGTTAAACTTAATAAAAGCAAACAGAGGGAAGGTCCATTAATTTTGGGGAGGACAAAAGTGATGTACCATGTTTAGATCAACTGTGTTGTTCCTAATTCCTAGAACTTTCCTAGCTTTATAAAGATGATTTTCCCAAATGCTTATGGAGGTAAAGAAAGTGATAGAACTCACTACCACAGGAATGAGATTTTTTCCAAGTGTTTTTGTTTTGTTTGTTTGTTTGTTTGTTTGTTTTTTGTTTTGTTTTGGTTTGGTTTGTTTTTTTTTTTTTTTCCATGTCTTAAGATTTCAAATGGTTGTAAGATGTTCTGATTTTTTGGAACAAAACCAGGTAGCATGAGAGAAACAGAGGATCTGAAGGACCATCCCAAACACCATTTTTAAGGTGAAAAAGTAGCTTGGTTAAATACTATCTGATCGAAAATTCCATCACTGTGATTTGAACAAGCCAAAGGTCATCCTTGAAAGAGGAAAGGAATGGCAATTGGTAACATTTTGACATGAAAAAGGGGTTAAGCATTCCAGCTTGTAACAGTCAGCCTAAATGTTGCAGTCATCGTTTGTCAAACTGAGTTACATCCTGAGAAACCAAATTAATGGTGACAACTTTAGAGCTTTTTTCTCTGAGAAAAACAGCTATTCAAAAGAAGCAAATAAAAAGGGAGGTAAATAAAGACAGAATATATTTGTATCCCTCCCTGTTATTTTATATACATGTTGGGCATCCTTAACCAGCCATTCCAAATACTAATTTACCGAATTTGGTGTCATTCTGGTTTCTGGGAAATTTTTTTTTTTTTTTTTCCACCTCCAAAAATACATTTGCTATGATGTGAGAACTTCTTCAAATTATAATTAACTTGAGTGAAAATCTTTCTGCTGAGAATTAATGGAAACGACACTTTCACTGCAAGAGATGGAATCTGAGCATCCTTAAGAGGTATCCTCAGCTGAGGTATCAGATTTTGTATGCACAATCGACTAGCACTACGGAAGAGACTTTGCTCATTCTGGGTATACAGACATCCTTTTTGGCAGGTAACCATACAACCTACGTGTGGGAACGAGGGACGAACACATCCAAATGATGTCTTTTAGAACCAAGCAGTTACCTATGAAAATTCAGATGCTTCTCTGGACCTGGGAAAATCTTTGGTTTGCTACTTTCTCCTCCTCACATATTTGGAAGAAGGGTAAAATATAACCTCCAAACCTCCACGTTCTTTTTGTCGGCTTTATAAATGTAATATTAAACATAATGACAAAGTATTCTCCCCTTGTATGTCTTGTGCAAACAAAATAGCACATGCAGAGTTATTTCTCTTAGATATCTGGCAAGGCATATGACTGATGGTTAGAAATTTTGACTTGGTTAAAACAAAATTTAGCTCATGTTAAAGCATTAAAGAAATGCTGATGAGGTCAAAGCAAATTCTCTGATAAAGCTGTAAAATCACCCCAACACACAAACATGTCTGAATCCTAACATTAGGCTCTCATGCAGTCTGTTTCTCTGCAGCGAGCAAGTAGCTGTAACCCTTCAGTGCTGCAACTGAGTTTAGCAGAGACACTTGAGAACTGAAGTGACACGCACAGAACGCACTAATTACTACACATAAAGGAATTTCAGTTCTACATCGTTTTTTCTATATCACCACAGAAAGTATTCTGTGGGTTTGTTAGCCTGTCCACAAAGAAAGATTTCCATTGTTATTTTTTAGTTATAATTTGGGTGAGTGGTGTGGTAAAACAGTTCTGTAAATCAAGTGAGTATAATGTATCTATGTATATTTCACTTCCTTCTGTAGGTTTCACCTATAGTAGTCTTTGTCTGTGTGTCAGAGGTAGACACTTGGAAGAAAAATATGTCATGTGAAGTTTTCTGACCACAGTGTTTAATTATATATTGGGCAATTAAAGCCCGTTTCCAGCTAAAATGTTTTCCTTAAGAAGCCAGAACTGAAAGGGTTATGGTTTGTTACTGCAGCAGTTATCAGCAGACAGCCATCTAACCTTTGGTACTTACAGGTATTTTATGGCTCTTGATCATATTATCAAATTCTTCATTTATTTTTTTGTATTTTTCTTCAGTGCGTGGGGTGAGAGCGTAAGAGGAGTCAGGATCGGGGCTTTCACAACCTTTGTTTTCTTTCTTGTTCAATGCCTGCCAGGTTCAGAGAAATATCAAAGAGTAAAAAAAATGAAAGGGAGCTCAGAGTACTTACACATAATCTTTGCCTGCTGATCATTAGATCAATATCTTCATTAATTTTTCTGTACTTGTCCTCAGACTCAGGGCTGTGACCTACTGAATCGTCTGCATCGGGGTCTGGACTGTCACAGCCATTAAGTCCTTTCTTTCTCAATGTCTGAAATACATAATTTGGAAAGTTCAATCCTTGACACAGGCTGCAAGAAAGACTCAGCAGTGTTACAGTATCACAAACTGCCCAGCGGTGGAAGGTTTTACATTATGCTTCAGGGAAAGAAAGTGACTAGAGATCCATCACACTGATGCTGTAGGTCTCCAATTACAAGTGGCAAGAGAGGACCATACAGACCTCTTTCTTCTGAAACTGGAACCAGTCAATAAAGAATTAAGCCGGGAATCTGGCAAAGTGCCTGTGCTAGTACCACCCCCAGCCCACCACCCACCAAATCTGCTAGCAGTAAGGGGTTAAGATACCCACCCGGAATGCAATTTATTTTAACATATTTATCCATTTGAAATGAATGAACATTAAAAGCAAAACACGCATACTGTTTACAGTGGAATATCCTGGTGTTCTCCTTTCCTCGAAAGAAAGATACAGGAGGAAGATATGAAAAAAAAACATGCCACAAATTCAGGAATTCATGTTCTTCACAGAAGAAAAAAGAGGAGTAGCTAAATTGAATTCTTCCTTTGAATTGGATACAAGGGATGACATTAGCAATGCCCTGCCATTCCTAAGTGTATGCTTTTGATAACGCAACAGGGAGGACAGAGTTGCTAATGTGGCTGTGAAATACCGATTAAGAGCTTCTACACATGGTGTTTACTTTTTATTGACTCCAGTTACAGTGCTATAAATGCACAGTGCTGAAGCTTAATGTACAGGAAAAAGCACTGCTAAAACAGATGCTTAGTGAAAAGTCAAAACATGAATTTCAGGTTCAGCAGCTCAAATCAACCTTCACAACCATGATCTTCATCACCAAGATAAATAATGGAGATGAAAAAGCTTGAAAACAGAATGAAATTAGTAGCTAACAATTCAGAATGGTTGCCTGGGCTCAGGTAGGTTTTAACTGGTCTACCTCGACAGATCACCAAAGAACAGTCATGGGCTTCATCAAGGTAAAAGAATATGAGAAGAAAGTTTTTGTGGACTCCCCAAGCACAAGCAGTAGTAGACAGAGTGAATATTTATAAGATTTCTCAAATTTAGCTTCAAGAATGTCGCAGTCCAAAACTCTTCAATGAGTCCATTTGTCAGTCTACAAACTTTATTAGACAGCTTGCAGTTAATTCTGAGTTGAAACCTGGCTAAGCAATCTCAGTTACACCATATAGGTCACATATCACTCTTGTGTTAATAAGTGGCTATGCTTGTGCTGTGTATTAGTGTGGGATGCTCTAACCGGTTTCTTTTTGCCGTCCCAGAACAGCTGCCTCTCATCTGAGCCTTTTGTTCCTTCTGGAAAAATGCATTTCCTAACTATTTTTTTTTTTTATGGAAATGCCCATTTTACCACCATTAAAGCCCTCAAGTATTATAATGTTATACCTTGTTCCTGTACGATTGTATTTATTTGTTAAAAATTAGACTTGATTTTCTTCGTTTTACCTGAGACTTAAGGTAAGCCTAGCCCTCTTATTCCTGAAAAAGCCATAAAGCTGTTCTCCTTGTGAAAACACACCTTCTGAACCTCACATTTTCATCCAGTCGGAAAAATGATGGTGATCTGCCCTAAGAGATCTGAGCCTTCCAAACTCATCGTGTGGACCCCTAAAACAGATTTAGGCAGCTGGAAGTCTGGCTCAGGTTAGATCTTTCTTTGCAAACTTTGTTTCTATATAGACTTCACGTCTAATCCCATGAGCTACTACTGACACACAGACAAAATTATAAATCCATTAGAATCAAACTGTAAGAAGCTCTATCCTTCTCCTCCTCTCTCTTATCTCTCTTTTATCTTTTAAATGTTAACTAGCAGAACAGACATAGTCATGTATGATTTCTACTGCTAATAGCTTGAAACAAGCCAATTATAAAGAGGACTTCTGCAATCAGCTGTTGTTTGATAGATTTAATAGATACAGTATGATATATTAAAAGTGAAATTTCTGTTTTACATCTGAATAACTAGTCTCAGCTAACATTATTCTCTTCATATAAGTACAAAAGAGTTGTCCTCTGAAGACAGAAAATGTTCTGTTTTCAAGATCCACTGGATCACGCTGTCCAGACATGAAGTCCAGATCAGCACTCTTGAGACCTTTTCTTGAGTTCATGTGGGTCACTGATGGAGTCCTGCTGATTCACATGGAGTCTCTGAGGAATGACGCTGATGTGAGCTGGATTGGATGTCATCCCCAACTCCAAGCTTTGAGATGACAGCCCAGCTCCTCTAGTTACAAATGGCAATGACATCTTTTCTTCCCAGGGGTCAGCTCAGCTACAGCTGAGTGGGCATAGGTGAGGGCAGGGAGCTGCACAATTGCTATCCTACCAGACAACCCAGATGAAGAGCAATATGAGAAGACAAGAGAGGGAATGCTATGCAGCCTCTTTGAATATTTTCCTCTGCCATCATTCCCAAAGCCGTGTCTGCTGCATTCACAAGACTATGGGTGAAAGAAGACACACCTTCTACTCAGCACACTCATAATGCCCTAAAGGTCTGCAACTGCCTACTTAGCACTCATGTGAAACAGTCACTCCTGTGGTTTGTAAAGGTTCAGAAGTACACTGCCATCTTTCAGATGTTCAGAGGAGGACAGGCAAGGTAACCCAAACAATGTCTTGCAGAAGTCTCCAAAGAGACCAGATTCCCTCCCAGCATGGTAATGTTTTTATTTTCATACATATTTACTTTTATTTTCATATCCTTAGAAAGCAGGTTGCTGCCACAGATAAGAAGAAATCTCTGTTTTCACCAGAAAAGCTGAACACCTGATTTAGTAAAATCATCTTGGTATTCTACCCAAAATAAAGTTTAGCCCTAAAGAGTAGAGGCAAACCTTTCCCTTGCAAAACCCACCAATGCAGTGTGTTTGGCTGGTATGTTGGCTGCTTTGGTTAATCAAGCTCATTAATGCAGTGCACTTGTCCTCCTGTGCACCATTCCCTCTTTCCCTCCCCTTTCCCTCCCCCCTCCCCCCGAAAAAAAAGAAGAAAAAAAAAGAACATGCTTCAATAAGATGGGATAAGGTTAGGCAACAGAAATTTCCATAATTCTGCTGCAGTCAGAGGCACAGCTCTTAGTTTTGTGAGTGCTGGAACTAATGCCTGGTTCCCTGTGAATTGCATTTTGGGGTAAAGTGCAATATCCAGAGAAGCTTTCTTGTGGCTGGGTCTCTCGGTTCTTCTCTTGCTCCCTACCCATCCTTCTGCTGATTCTTTGTTGCTTCTATGTGTAAGGACTCATGCTGTAACACTACCTTCATCTGGAACCCTTTCTGGGAGTAATTTCTGTTTCTGTTTTTATGCACAAGAACATACCATTTTCATGAAACTTGTTGGAATTTCATTCTCTGTCAGACTCTTCCCTTTGTGCCAGATTTGCTTGGCACTGAATAAAAAATGAAGAAATTATAAGGGAAGAGACAGAAGAACAGACTTACAGGCTGCACAGGCATATGAACACACAAATTCACATACACACTCCCCCTCTGGAGAGAAGAGCAGTCTGAAAGTGACACCCCCTCTGCACGAAGGCACTGACTGGTATTTAGGACAAATACAACGTTCCCGAGCATCTAAGCGTGATTTCTGGCTCTCCACACAAAGGTTGCAGTTTGGCCTGTTCTATTGCCTTGTTTGTTACTTTACTGTCCTCCACATCACTACCTCCCACATTATACCTCTCATAATTGTCCTTTATTGTCGTGGTTTAACACCACACAACACAAGTTGGTGCAGCACAACTAAAAGTGCCACTGACCAATATCTAACTGGAACACCCTTATTCACACGCTCTCTGGACTCTGTGACAATTTCTCCTCTTCTCTGCTTTGTGCCACCTCTTGAAAGCAGAAGCTGGTTCTGGACACTGGAGAAGACAGGAGTCATTAAGAAGACCAACTCGGTTTCAGCAGGCTAGAGTCTTTGACCCAGTCTTGCAGTGATTTAGAAACCATTTTTTCTTGCAATGTTAAGCTGTCATAGCCTCTTGCAAACCTTGGAAAATAGCCAGACCTATCGCATCCTCCTGGAGATTAGCTGGTTTCCAAAGATTTAATGACTATTCAGGGAATTTTTAAGAGGATAAAATTACACAATTGAATAGTGCATTGCATTCTAGAGAACCCCAAGCCAGATTTCAGTTATTTTTAAAGAAAATAAGCCATTTTTGAACTACGGAAGCTCCACTTCTTCCAAGCAATTAAACAAGTAATTATATTGGACTTCAATAACCTAAAATCAGCCAAGGCATTTGAAAAACAAAATGGTTAAAGGAAAACAACCTTTGGCTGAAGTCTCACATACCAGCAATTTAGCCTAAATCCTGCTCTATAAATCTCAGAGGAGAAGTGCTGACTTAGTGACATACTGGCTGCTGTAAAATGAAGTATAAACAACTATTTACTTTCATTTCATGCAAAATTTATCATCACTACAAAAGCACAAAAGAAAATATGGCACTAACAGCCAGGTCTGATTTTATCAAGGCAATGGAAATCATCGTAATTTGAAGGCTTTTGAGTAGGAAAAGCCTTTCATTTTCCTATTCCACCCTCTGTTTCTGCAGTATGATCCCCTTCTTTTAGCATTTCTTTAACAGGAAGAATGGAGAAGGTTAGATTTTTTTTTTCCCATTCTATCCTTCAGTTTGCTCGTCTTTGTAGAGGGGTATCTCCTGTCTTCTTAATAGATTCATCTGCTGTGGAACTGCTCCCTGCAGCATTCCACGGCTTGAGAAGCCACAGATATATGGGCTTGAAAATGCTCACAGTATAGCTGCCAAATTAAAAAGACCAGGTCAGTTGATAAGGTCCCAAAAAAATTCAGATCAGCCTGCTCTGTCTGTTCCATGTTGATATCCTGTGCAACTAAGACAGATTTAACTACTTCAAGGTTAATCATTATCTTCATTTGTGTAATGAAATGTGTGATCTCACTGGCTCTTCATCTGTAATCAAAATTTACAGTATGGAAAAATTCAGAATTACAGGTCTACTTCTACAAATTCCCGTATCTGTTACGTTGTCTAAAAGCCACCACAATGATCTCTAACTGATAACCCCAGTAGCGACCATGACAATCCACAGAGTTGTAATTTGGTAAATTATATTCCACTGTCAGAAGACAAAAACCACAAGTGCCTTCCATTTTCCACTATCACTTTCTTTCCTGTATCTGGATGGGATAAATCTTTTAGCCACAAATGAAAAACGGTTTGGACTTTTTTTTGCTCACTGGAGCCACATATCTACGTGGCAAGGCAGACAATAGCCAATTACAAAGGAATGATATACTATTGTGTTCAACTGCTTTATTATTTATAGACATTCCAAAGAACCCAGCCAAATTATGGAGGTCCCCCCAAAAAGCAGAAAATATTTGGATCATGGGCCTGATTCATTTAAGCATCAGTTTGCTCCCTGTGCAACAGAAATATTAAAGTTAGAAAGTGTTGAGTGAAGACAACCTTCACTCTCTTCTCTTGCATAGTTATATAATGATGAAATTTTATGATGAAGTTGCATGATACAATGTATGGTGCAATCAAGTAATGAAGGGTTCTAGTGAAATGAAAAACACAAAGAGGAAGAGATAGGTTGCTATGGGAACCATCCATCTGAATTCTGTGACTTCTGTGTAACTAAAATCTCAAATTTTATGTTCCATTAATGTAGAGTTCTTAGATTTTTACATTTAATAATGAACATTGTATGCTGGTACTAATGTACTTTACTAGTATGCTGGTACTAATGTACTTTAATTGCATGTTTAGGAGAATCAGATAAAACATTATTACACTTACCGTTATCTAACAAGCACCAGACAAAAAAAAAAAAAAAAACAACGTATACCAGTAACACAGAAAAATGGAACATTTCTTACCTTTTTTGTATAAATCATAAAATGCTTTTGTGGTTTATACTCTTTTTGAAATAAGCTACTGGGTTTATATAATAGCTGAACTTCTGTAACCACATGTTAACCTTTTTGTTACTATTTTATTTTCACCGAAGTTTCAAAGAAAAAAAAAAAATTTCCATTGTCTGGTCCTGTACGTCTGTCTTCTTCAAATGAATACACATAAGTGTGCTTTTCACAACAATACACCAAACCCTCTGCTTGGATTTGCCTCTCATTTTTGCCTGCCAAGTGATTATTCTCTCCTCCTTCAAGTACCTTCTCTAATCACACCTCTTGTGAAACCAAACAATGCCAACACCCCGTGCCAGTAACATCTGCTTCTTTTTGCTTACGAATGATCAAGCAGCGTGTTGTGAATGTTTATACGTGTGTGCTTCAAGTGCATCAGGGCACGAGGTTTCTACCTGCTTACAGAGTTCAGTCTATTCTCTTCCACTCACGCTCTTGGCATGTGCCAAGGCACATCTACAGTATTTCGTGATACTGGTATAAAACCAAAATAATTGTTGGGGTTTGGTGTGTTGTTTTGTTTTTTTTTTTTTTGGTTTTGTTTGGTTTTTGTGTTTGTTTTTTTATTTTTTTTTGTTTTGTTTTGTTTTTTTGTTTGTTTGGTTGGTATTTTTTGTGTTTTTTTTTTTTTGTTGTTTTGTTTGTTTGTTTGTTTGTTTTTTGAAAGGGTACTGGGATTTTTGCTTCTTTGTTCCCCGTAGCACGTCTCTCTGGAGATGCAGGTACCGGCTCTGACCTTGCAGTCTGTAACACACTGGTCATCCCAGCCCTGTCTCTCTGCAGCACATCTCCCGCATCCCTACGAGAGAGCTCACCTTGCCATCTGGCTGCTCCCCTGGGTCACCCCTCCGGAGAGACGGTGAGGCTGGAGATGGGGCGATGGCAGAGGTTTGCTCTCTAACAGCCACCAAGCACAACCCCCTGCCTTCATGTCCAATCTTACCCACTTGCCAGTGCTGTTCTATTTAGTGTTAAATTACGCAGGGCAACTTTGGCTTTGTAAGTATAAATAGAAGGAGGATATGTCAGACGAGATCTCATAGCAACTAATCTAAACCATGTATCTTTCTGGATTTTCTCAGAGAGAAACAAAGGCAAATCACACGAAGACTCCAGCATTAAAGCTTTGTATTAAAACTTCTGTTAATTCAAGGCAGCTAAGCTTACACCCTCCTGTGTTCACAATTATTTCACGGGACGTGCAAAAGACTTCTGCTCATCACTGCACTTGTAAACTTTTTTTTTTTTTTAAAAAAAAAAAAAAAAGAACTTAAATCCGAATGACTCCCGAGGCTCTAAGTAAGGACATTTCCTCATCCTTCAGGCTTATCGCCACCCGCCGTCGTGGCGCAGAAGGCCTGAAACCCCCACAAATCCCCCTGGGCAGCTGACGTAGGGTCCCGACGCCAACCCTCAACGGAGGGGATCGCGTTTCCCCCGGCCTTTGACAGGCGAGACGCTCGGCAGCACCCGCCGAGCCCGGGAATCCGCGGGGGGAGCGGGGCGCATCAAGTGTCCGGCGGCGCGGCGCGGCGCGGCGCGGCCCGGCGGGGAGCGGGTCCCCGCCCCGGCCGCAGCGATGCCACGCATCCCCGACACCCGCACGCGTGGCCATAGATGGCCGTCCCCAGCGCCGCCGCGATGCCGGGGGACGCGCCGGCCACGGCCCCGACGGCAGGGCGGCCGGGGGCCGGGGCTGGGTCCTCTTCTCGACTTTCCTCATTGCACCTTTTCTTGGGTTTTCCTTTTTCATTTTTTCTTTTTTTTTTTTTTTTTTCTCCTTTTTCATTTTCATTTTTATTTTTTATTCTTACCTTTTTTTCTTTCTTCTTCTTTTTTCCTTTTTCTCTTTTCTATTTTTCTTTTTTTTTTTTTCTACTATTATTCCCTTTTTTCTTTTTCTTTTTTTGCCTACTTTTTTTTCCCCCTTTTTTATTTTTTCTCTTATTTTTTCCTTTTTCTCCTATATTTTTCCAATTTTTTATTTTTCCCTTTTTTCTTTTTCTTTTTTTTTTGCCTACTTTTTTCCCCCTTTTTTATTTTTCTATTTTTTCTCTCTTATTTTTTCATTTTTCTCCTATTTTTTTTCCAATTTTTTATTTTTCCCTTTTTTCTTTTTCTTTTTCTCCTATTTTTTTTCCTATTTTTTCTTTCTTCCCTATTTTCATTTTTTTTTCTCATATTTTTTCTTTTTTTTTACTCTTTTCCCTATTTTTTTTTTTCTTTTTTTTTTCTCTTTTACTTTTTCTTCAGCCATGCTGCTCTCACACATCTTGGCTCTCATGTGGTCACAGCCTACAGGAACGCAGCATTTGCACTTCACAGATATATATATATATATACATAAATACATGTATATATATATATCTATACAGATATTTATACATACGCATACACACCCTCTACTAGATCACTTCTCAGCGCCTTTTTGATCAAATATAGTGGAAATTTTTAGAAGTTTTCAGGCATAAGCAAGACCAGCCTCCATTTGCTGTGAAGCAGTATAATAACATCTTAATAGTGGTGGTGTGTTGGATTACCAGAGATAAAAAAAGGGATGTGCTTTTCCAGACAAGATTGGCATTTCCTAAATAATGAATTAGCATGTGAGATTAATGGGAGGTGTTAAGATTAGTGACATAAATGCATTGCTGACCTAGTTGTGATTACAGCTTCTGAGAAAATCAGCCCTACAGATATGTGAGATTTAAAAAGAAAAGAGAAATCAGCCTTGGACAAACAAAATTTCTTTTAAACATTAGTCAAAATTTACTCTCCTGTCAAATGCACCCTTCATACCCAAAGACTGTGTTAAAATGAAACTTCTGTGCAGCTGTTTTTTAAAGCTGTACTTTGAAAAGACAGTCAAATTTTGCTCTGTTGTGTTAAATAAAACTGACAGCTTTCCAGAGACTGGCTGTCAGTGTTTCATGCACAAAAATAGCAGATTATTTACTTCGATCAGATGTATTCTCAGGATATTTGTGCTTTAGGGATGGAATAGTTATCACTGGTCTTGGAGCACCTCAGTGATTATAACTCCTTACTGGGGGTTCAAAGGCCTGTCACAGGCACTGGTTCTGAGTAATGGAAATATAGAAGATGTAGGTATGGGTAGAAATCTTTCCCCTGCTCTCCTGTTCTTCCCACCACTCCTTATGCATGCTGCCCTGCCCGCAAATGTGCCTTCTCCTGCAGAATGAAGGCTAGCACCACACCCTGGTGGCAAATACCCCGTTTTCCATCCTTTATCTTGGAAGGTGGGCTTACAGAAAATAGACTTCTGACATTTTTCAAGGCTCAGTATTTGTGGAACAACTCCATGAAGACAAAACTTCTGTATTCTGGCTACTTCCACTGGCAGGAGCACCACCAGTCAGCAAGCAGACCTGGTCTGACAAGGGGTGTAAAAATGGCCTAAAGCCAGAATAGATGCATCTCTGACTTGCCTCTTGTCCCTTGCCCACAGCATAATATCAGTCCATTATATCCTTTACTGATTTTTCCAAACCGTTAAACTGTATGAAGCATTTAAATGGCCAGGTTTTCTCTAAGCTTTATTGAGCATATTTAAAATAGAAGAAGATATTGGTGAGACAGAGTGTATTTGATTTGTACTAGGTTTTGCTGCCAGGCACAGAAAGTATATGAATGGAAAAATAAACTTTACAGTAGTTCAGCAGAATCATCTCGGCTTCTTTAGGGAATATGCGGCCACTTAAAAATAAACACTGTAATCATCAACAGGTTGTTATTTCCCTCCTCCTTTTTATGTTCGTCTATCTATAATCCTTCTCCACTGACTCCTGCCCTTCCAGATGGAGCACTGCCCTCAACATTTTCATTTGTGTCTAATTTAGTCAGACATATACACAAATACAAGGCTGAAGTCAGATCTCATTTACACTAGTGTAAATCTGTAGCTGGATTTGGAACAGCTGTAAAGACACCAGTTGAGTTATTCTAGATGTACAGTGGTGTTACCAACTCTGTTACATCAGTGTTACTATCTCTTAAAACATACAGTATTTCAAATATGCAGGGCTTAATATAAATGACTGCAGAAACAATTAACTGTTTCAAAGACAGCTGGTGTTTTTCCATGATATAAATGGGAACCTTTAATACTAAATGCCATATTCAAAATACTTGAAAAATGTGACATACAGAGTAACATATATTTTACAGAACCTTTTGTCACAAAAACTTATTGCAGAAAGAATGACAGCTGACAGGAATGATACTTTGCATACATTTTGAGCATTATCTATGTTCTAAAAGATCCCAAAGAGATTATGAAATTATATGTTTAAGGACTGATTCACACATCATTAAAATGCAGCCGTCCTGAGGTGAATATATCGTCCACTTGTGTATCTGTGCTATCCAAGGAAGTTTTCAGGAGCAAACCCAGTATGTACCTCAGACAAATAAAATTGTAACATATGATATAAGTTACTTCGGATGGAATTTTTCCTAGACCACTGGGGCAAACACCTTCACCCTTGCCCACGGGGCCAGGGAAACTCTGATGACCACAACATTTTGCTTTTCCATTTCATTTGAAACAGAGCACCTCCAGCAGCACTGAACTGGTGCAGTACTGACTCAGCAGTGGAAATGCCACCCACTGAGACAAGAACACCACTTCCTTAGGCACCTGGGTTTTCTTTGGAGGTCTCCCATAAAAATCTTGAATGTATCAATGTTCTGAACAGATTTTTTTTTTTTTTTTAGGATTTGAACATTTGTTTTACAGCAGATCAAATTACAGGGCATTACAAAAAATGGTACTAATATGACAATGAGCAAATGTTGCTGAATAGTAGTTCCTTTTAAAGGAAAAAGAACATTCCCTTTTTTTTTTTTTTATAATACCATAATTGTTTTATCCATTGGTAAAAATGCCCAAATCAATATATTTTTTAAAAATGGTGAATTATAATAGAGATTAGATCTCTGAAACTCTAGCCGCCTGTTTCTTTGCAGGACAGAGGCCTTAAATAGCAACAAAGCAATAACCATCAACTCCCAGTTCTGCTGATAGAGTCAAGTTTTCACCAAGGAGAAAGAGAAGGAAGTCTCTCTGCTAAGTTTAGAGTGAGCAAGCACTATTTGAGAAGAAAAATTGGCCCAGGATTTTAACTATGAAAACAGATGACTCAAACGATGCAGACTTTCATACTTGATTTAAGATGGCTTTGTTTCTTTCTGTTAGACCAACAATTTATATAAGTTCTGTTATTTACCAGAAACATTTGTGCAAATTTTATCTATCTTTTAACAGCTGCTAAAATCTCTAGACTATGATATGCATTTGTCTGCTTACCAAAGTGTCATCTGCTAGAAACAAAGAACTGAGTTTTGTTTTCCCAAGGAAAATCCTACAGGAGTGGCAGAAACAGACAGAAACTTCGCAAGTTGAAACTTGCAGATAACTCAATGAAACACTAGCCAAAAAAGGAGTGAGAGAGTACAGTCAGGAGTTGTATGGAGGAGCTGGATGAAACTCCAGAACTGCATGATTATCCTAGAAAGCTGGTCCTTCAAGCAACTCTTGTTTATCTGAAGCGTAACTTCTTCAAAAGTCATACTGCTCCTATCACTCTGCTCTTCCCTTGAGAGGAGCAAGCACTTCTCTCAAAAGGAAAGAATCAGACAGGACAGAAATAGCAAAAAGTGGTTAGATTTTAAAAATATTTTGGAGAATTTAGGAAACTTTCTGGGCAAGGGAATTCTAAATATGCATTACTGCAAATTGTGCCATCATGGAGGCAAAAGATTAGCCCCGCTTCACATAAGATTATCCAAGGGTTAAGCTGCTGCCACATACCCCAAGAAGCTGCAGTTAGGTCCCACTTCGGTTGCTAACTTCCTGCATGGGCTCTGTTAATTCACTTTTCTATACTTCTCCCTCTATAAAGAGTGAATGATAGTAATTACCAGTGTAACTGGTATGCTATAAGAAGGAAAAACCCAAGCAAACTGTAACGTTGTCAGTAAGGAGTCTGAATTTAACACACAGACTCTCACATGCACCTGCAAAAAACTGGCTTACATGATGTCCTCTGTAAGTTAAATTAACAGCATAATGGTCAGTTTCAGTGCTCTGGTTGGGAAGGAAGTAAACTTGAGAAACAGAGCAGCCTATAGTTCTTATCACTGTTTGAGAAAGCAGAAGTGGCAGAGGCAGACTCAAGATCTAGTCAGAAAAATTTGACCAGAACTAAGGACAGAGTTTACAGAGATACTAGAAAACTTGTGGTCGAGAAGGTAAAATAGACAAGAAAGAAAATAAAAGAAAAAAAAAAAATCTTCATTCAGAAACTAAGTGTCTTCTTGTGAAAATTTCAGTTTCCTCCAGAAGCAGCTAAAACATACTTTAAACATTAGGGGTTTTCATTGTAAAACTGGATTTCTTTTTTTGGACAAAATTATAGTTTTGTAAAGAAGAATTGGTATATGGGCCTGCCAAAGCCCTACTGTCTGAAATCTTCAAACCTTTAATCATATGGTATTCCCACACAGAGAATCCTGTGGGTTACAAAAGATGTTTCTGCTTGGGTCCCCTAATTTGGCAGGAGAGCTGGACAAATGGAGCAAGGCTTCAGCCTATTTCATTTCTTCCAACGCTTGGTAGAGGTGGGAATGCAGGACGCTGTGAACGTGTGCATGCCTGGTGCCGTCTCACTTGGAGAAGACTTAGCTGTGGGCTCTGACTAGTTTTGGTGGCTCTGGCCGCTGCAGTATAAATCACCGAGCAGGACTGCCTGCCCTGCCCTGCCATCCGAGATTACTCACCCCGCGCCAGAGCTGCGGAGGTGGAGCGGCCAAGGGGTGGGCTTGCATTCCCTTCCTCTGACTCTGCTGCAAAGGTGGTAACTTCCAAGGGGGGGAAAGGCAATAAATAGCTTGGGGGTACTCACATCTCCAGATACCACAGCTGTTTCCTCAGGCAGCCTCAGTCAGAGCCTCACGGAGCCATGTGACATACAAGAAAGGAGAAATTTCTAATTGGGAATCCCAAACCCAGAACAGCCTGAAGGACTCTACTTGTTTTAAAGAACTGACCTCCTTTCTGATTTATCACTTCACAGGGACTGTGTCCCTGAGAAAAAGGTAAATCTTCTGGCCATCTGAGAAAAATGTTGAGAAGCCAGGTACACTCTGACGTTTTTTTCTAGCATGCTCAACTTGTGTACAAGGAAGAACCATACTGGATCCCTGCCCAACGAGGAGCTGAAATCCACAGGTGCAAAACCACTACGCCCAGACTCAAAATCTAGTTGTGCCAGAGATACTGGGACCAGCTACAGACTGAACCTGACACCATTATGCTGAGAAATGGAACAATAACATTCCCTATCAACATTACTGTGGCAAGAAAATCGAGCTCATTTACTTATTCCATTAGCTTGACTATCTTCTAAGTTGCCTGAAGTCATCAGCCTGATGCCATGGCAGGGAGAGCTCTTTCTTAAGCTTTGCAGAGCATTTACTATGCAGTACGACAATCTAGAGGAAAGGTAAAGAGTATTACATGGAATGATAAAGGAATACTTCAGGTTGTCTAAAATTTATTTTATGTTTGAATGTGAAAATTCAATTTTAAAATCCATCAGAACCTGACTGTGCCAAAGAAATCAGAGACTGTGATAAAATTAAAGATGAGATTACCTCAAAATACATGTGGTTTTGCCTCTTACTACTGACATATTAAAATCAACGATCTGGCAAAGAGATCCTGACTGATTTCAATGGGTCCAGGCCTTCATACATAAGTTACAGTATCAAAATAGACCAGCAACATTCTAAATAAACAAAAATTCAGTGAAAATCAGTAATGCTACAAGATCCTTTCCACAAAGCAGCCAGTGGGCATATCAGCAATGAGTGTAGAAAAATTTCTCCAGTCCACAAGTGCACAATTTTGTTCCTGGTATCTGCAGAAAGGTTCACAGACCTGAGGTTTGCCTGGAGTTTCTCAACAATGTGAAACTCAAATAAATTGCAGCAAAGCTTGCTTACATTGACTCCAATGTTTGGCAGGATTCCTATTTCTTCCTGGGGTATGCTAGATCACAAGACCCCAGAATAAAATAGTGTTAGCAGGAATGGATGAGTAGTTTTTTTTTCCTGCCAATGAATTGGTCATGGAGATCAGTAGAAAGCAGACTTAACTGAAGAACATTTAGTCAGCTCTTTTGCTCCATCACTCTCTGTGAAGTAGGAGGTGGAATTAAGAACATTTCTCCCATGAAAAAGACTGCACATAAGGCGTAGGAGGATTTCTCAGACTCCTTAATGGGAAGGGAATGAAAAATTTAGTCTGTGGGAGAGACAAGAGATGTTTCTATAACCCTTGGAGATCCACTGTTTCACCTCAAATTCCAGCTCAGAAGCATGTTCTGTTCAGGCTACAGCTGTGACTCCCTTGTAGACATTACTATCAGGTAAGTTTAGTCCTACTAAACAAACTCCTTACTATTGATGCAGGTCAAGTCAGAATTGTCAAATGTAGTTATCTACCAGAGACCCAACAGTTCCACGGTTATGCTAATGAAGCCAATTAGTCAGAACCCCCTATACCTGCCAGTGTTTGAGAGCTGTAAGTGTCTATCCCTGGGACAGAGAAATGAGAGCACACCTTTCTAAGCATCCTTTGGAACAGAAGAATTTTCTAAAGTGACAAAGTAGGAAAATGGTCAATGATGAGTGTTCTCCCTCAGCCACATTGGTTTGAGATTACACTGAAATCATAAAGAGCTCTCCATGCCCTGCTGCATTTCCCCTGCTGCAGGGAAGGGCCGTGTGACAGGAAAGGGCTATGGAACAGGTCAAATAAAGGATTCAGGGACACGGAAAGCTCAATGTGGCAATTCTTGCTATTTAGGCACCTGGCCTCCAGAGTGGAATTCACACTGTTTTGGGATCTGATGCTTCCTACGCAAGGCACCGAAAGATTTTGGAGCTACAGAACAGGATCCAAACCTAGCAGCGTGTGATGAAGTAGTGAGTGACCCAGACCAAGCAAACGGAATTTGGGGAATCCTATCCCTCATCAGAAGTTACACTGCTTACCCGGGGCTGCAGAGAAAAACCTTCATCCACAAAGCCCTGCTGGGTGCTTAGTCAGTGACCTGGGCATACTGACCCCTCCTACAGCTAGTCTTCCAAGGACTTGAGAAAGAGTCACTCTTCCCTTTTAAGAAAAGGCTGATGGTACAGATTTTCTGTATAACAACCAGTGGTTAGAAACCTGCCACAAAACTGGAAACATGGGTTCTGTTTCTTCTTTGATCTAAATGGGCTCAAATCTGTTGTCTCCCTTATTCCATAAGGGATAGGCTTTACCCAGATTCCTATGCTCTATGCAGTTCTAGACAGGTCAAATCTCAGCACCTTCCTGTAATATTTTGCTTTTGTGCACTAACAAATGCAACATTTGTTGAGTCACCAAAACAGAACTCAATAAGGGACTGAGCTCTGTGGCTTGTTACAGCACTTTTGTTTGAGGGAAGAGTCTGCTGTTGAAATCTGATTTCTGCTCCAAAGCTGGTGTTTGCATTTTACGTTGAATAGACTCTCAACAAAATGCAGAAAGAATCCTTTAAGAAAGAAATTAAATTGAAGTCTCTGTCCCTTTGATAGCACACAAACACCGGCCATATTTTCTGATCGTTTTGTGAAAAGCTTGATCCTATACTTGTGCCTTGCATTAGGAATTTCTTGCCAGGGATATTTTGTTCATGGAAGACTGAGAGTTATTAGATCTTTTGGGGCTTAAACTGGGAAAAGACTCTCCATTTTGTCCCAGATTAATACTCAGTAAGCACCATACAGGCCCCTAGGAATCATCAAGATCAAATAATAGGATATCTCACAAAGTTCCTGTGTCTCCAGATTAGGCTTTTGGATAAATGACCTCAGTTGTCATATTTTAAAGTTTATGTTCAACAATTTCCGTGAAACACTTTCAGATATAGGACGGAAAGTACTGAGCATAATTATGAATTTTTATTCATGACTTAAACAATATATGGGGGCTGTGCCAAAATTTACATCTGAGAAGTCAAGCTTCTTTTCACACAGGTTACAAAAATACAGATTAAATGTTAAGGCACATGCTGGTAACTGCTGGAGACAAAAGTGTAAAACTTCCATTTTACTATGTTTGAACGTGCTAGAACTAAGCAATAACCAAGCCTTGGATTATAATAATGAAAGGAAAAATTATGTGGTTTTATGTTTTTCATGTTATAGCCATGACTATTGTAGTAAGCTAAATATACTTTAAACACCATACACTCCATTAGGAACTGCTTCTTTGTGAAGATTTTGATCTCTTTTGAATCAATCTATAGCAGCTGTGTGTTGTTTAAAGTACTCTTATTGACTCTTCTATAATTTGCTTTCTTTGAACAGCCTGTGTGCTGTAACATTTGATCAAAGAAATAAACATATACTTTAACAACCCAAAGTGAAGTGCATGCACATTTTTATAACTCTGCACTATAAAACATAATTATAGTTGTCTATAGGTCATACAGAATGATATAAATAAATGGGTTTGAGATTTTTTTTAAATGCAAGCCTATCCAATATATCATGTATTTTTCCCTTTAACACCATTGTCTATCATGCAAAAAAACATTAATGAACTGTTTAGAATACAGATGATGCAACTTCTTTTAATGTAAGTTTTTACTCCTCTGTTAACTACTAATCATATATAAAAACACTCATAGCAAAATTAAGGAAAACACAACAATCTAAAGTTGTGGATTTATAAATTACTGCATAAGGAAAATCTTGATTGAAACTCTGTTTTAAAGGTTATTTTAAATTCCAAGAACAATGGCTATTTAAGATTTAACTACATTCAATGGTTCTGGGCTATGAACATTAACTCACATCTGACCACTAGACTTGTGTTTATTAAAAATGTAGAACAATAAAACATATGTGTTTGAGGTTTTATAGCCCTGCGAATTTGGTGACTTACATTAATTTCAATTGTCTTTTATATAAACAAACACACAGAGGCCTCCCTGAATTCAGGGCAAATGGAGTCTAATCAATATGAACTACATAATACATAAAGGATGGATGCCAATTTTATAGTACACAAATAAATAATTAATTTATACCTTCTTACTGTAACAAGGAAGAAAAGTCAGCATATTTTGAAGTTTAACAGAACTTTTGCCAGAACTATGAAAACTCTTGGAAAGGCATCTCAAGAACAGACAGTGCTATCTGCGTGCAGTCTGTGGAAGGAGAAGTATGAAGAAATTTAGCTTCGTGCTGAACAGAAGGGTAAGGTGCTCTGGCCTGAGCAGAGCGTTTAAAATGCCAGCTCCCTAGCAGGTGGAGTGAAGTAGGCAAAAAGCCAGGATTACACTGTTTTTTTGTATCCCCATCCTCTCTGGTGATGCAGCTCCTCTTGCACAGTGCCTTTGTTACGCAGGGAAGGGGGTTCACTTACTGCCAACCCTCAGTGGCGTGGAAGGGAAGTGGACGTTTTCACTTCTCAATATAGAGGTATAAATGCTACTCATGGTATGAACTATTTAGGTCCCAATTCGGCCACCCTTACTGTCACTGGAACTGCCGCATATATAAAGACATGATTCTGCAGATATCTGCAGGAGCATTCAACTTTCTTCTTGTGAATAGTTCCACTATCTGAAACAAGACTTCTATGAATCTTTGTAGAAACAAGACCTATTGTAGTATAGCTTACTACAAGAGGTGACAGAGTCTGTAGAAATTGGTGTCTGCGCTAGGAATCATAACCAGACAGTTCTGAGGTTGGTCAGAAGGCTCCCATTGACCACCCTAAGCTTTAAATCAAGGGTCTAATTAAACCTGACTGGTGGACTTCACATATCAGAGTTTTCTGGCTTTTGATAGCATAGGGCTCTTTTTACATAGTACCACTCTGAGCAGTGGCTAAGGGCCCACATCTGGAAACACTTATTCACTAAAAAAACCTCTTCCTCACGTGTAAGCATATGAAGAACTGTGCATCACTTGCTGATTTCGCTAGAAACTCAGTGCTGCATAATCTTCAACACTGGTTTGACAAAGAACAGTTGACAGCTTATGGAAGCCCAATAAAACAAAAAGTCTTGGGGAAAAGGGGGCAAGGTCAGTAGTTTGCATTAAAGATAGTTGTGAGGTAAGAGAAGATGTGGTATTTCTACATTTGTGATTATTACTACTCTGTCAGAATCCAGGTAAATAGCCACATTTTGTATTTACCTTACAAGGCAGGGATGTCTCAATGATGATAATGAAAAATGGGTTTGATCATAAAAACCTTTATGTCTGGAACGCAGCTATAAGTAGCTCACTATCTAGGTTGAAAATGGTAATGCAGGGTAGTGTGTCCTATTTTTCCATGCTTGCAGTGAAGATACAATACGGGAATTCAGCCTTGGTAATTACTAATACACCACACAGACACAATTACACCCTGTGTACTGCATAAAGGAATCACTTGTGGTCTGCCTCCATTACAAAGAGCAGTAGGGGGCCAACATGCAAGAAGACAAAATGCTTTACAAGGAGGAAGGAGACCAGAAGAGTTGATGTACCCAAATACAAGGACCTTGATTCTTTTTTGGAGTGATTTAAGTCCCTTTCCATCAATTATCGTCCTTTGTCTCCAGAGTCTTATCACAAGCAGCATTACAGGAACTGAACAAAACAATACTCAGGCTTGAATAACCCTGTGAACTGTGCTGACATTTCCACACCCTGTTGCTGTGTTTGACCAGGTTACTCAGATTTAAAAAAAAAACAAACCCCAAAAAACTCCATACAGAACAACAACAAACATTCCTGTTTTAAATAACATGCTCAATGCTTCCTGGTGTCTTTTCTGCCATCTAGTATTACTGATATCTTGCACTGCAATACCACAGTGGTGATGTGATATATAAACCTCAGTAGCACAAAACAGATTGACTTTCTCTAACATGACAGCTCTTCAAATTAAAAGTTGCTGCTTTGTGGGGTTCTAAACAGGTTTATTTTTAAGCTAATTAGATCCTGCCCCTTGCCATTCCCATCTCCTCTACCCTCTTGGTAAAATCTGAATTTCAGATAAATGAAGAATTGCAAATAAAAAACTTAACTTTATATAGATATGCAGAAGTGCTCTGCAGCTAGATTTTGATTTTGCAGTGAAATAAATCAGCTGTCTACTCATTCAGAGTAATAAATTTTTCTTTCTTATTGATATGTGAATTTTTGAGGGCACAATTTTAAGTATGAAATCAATTAAAAGCATCTATTTTTTTCATTCATTCATGCTAGATATGTGACATTTCATGGTAATTCTTGATAGAACATTGCAGTCATTGCTCATCTGAAAATAAATTAAAAAACATGTGGAAAGTCAAAAAAAAGGACCTTAGGAAAGTCAGCTATTTTTGACAGTAAGTTAGCTTCTGTGAAACAAAGCCTTGTCTTTCAGAAAGTGTTTACGATCTATGAGGAAAAAAAAAAATATATCCTTGGGCTAAAATGTTTATTGGCACCTAGGAGTCTGAAGAGAGCAAGTCAGGCCTGTGGTTTTTTGAGGGCACTTTATCATCGCCTGCATTCTCAAAGGGATCTGTGAATGAATAGAGCTGGATTACTCAGCCTTCTATTCCACGCCTATTCCTCTCCATTTTCCTTGGCAAGACTGAGAGCCAAGCTATTTTTAGTCAGGCAGTTTTCTATTTTTAGACAAATATCAGTTAAGAGACATTGTTAGGAAAAATTTAAAAAAAGAAAAACACAAAAGGGGGAGGGGATGAGGCTTCCCATCTCATATTGTGAAGCAAGCCCTTCAACCTGTAACTCCAGGCGTTTCAGCTGCTTCCAATCTTGGAAAAATAAAGAAAATTCAGAGTTCAGGGATTTAAAAATAAACCTACCCTCTGGCAAACAGACCAAAATACAACAAGCTGTTACTATGTGAAACAGTGACTACAAAAACAAAGAACATTCTCCAATGACTAGATTGGGATAAAACTTTGGAGCTATTAAGTTATAAGAATGTTACACAGACATGTAAGATTTTTTCCAGCTTCTCAGCCAGATATATCATGTTTTGAAGAAAGAAACAGTGATCTGTGAAATAGACCTTGCTCTAAGATATACAGATTTAAGTTCCTAGTTTGACAAAGAAAGGAAGTGTGAACAGAGTTTGAAAGACAGTTATATTCTGCACATATTTTTCACATTTATCATCATAGCATTTTTACAATAATCTCTCCAAAACATTTCCTAAGTTATTAAAATATTTTAAAAATCATTACTAAGAGCAAAAAAATAAAAGAAAAACAATGTAGGGACATGAGCAATAATAAGAACTGATCCTCAGTAAGTAAAAATCAGGAGGACTAGAGCTCCCTCAAAATATATTTGGAAGTAGCTTTTGCTCTATCATGTGCTTCAGAGTAACTAACTTTGCATCCATTTTATTTTTCTCTGTCTCTATTACCTTTTTCCAGGTGTGGAAAAACAAGCTACCAGGTAAGCTACTTCACTTTCACCTGAGATACACTAGGATTACAAACTATGATTCACATCAACCAAATCCTTGTCACAAAGAAACCATAGTGGAAAACCCCTTTCTTTTTTTTTAAACATACCAACTCATTATGCAAATTTCCCTTAGCTGCATTTTTCACATAGTGGATTAATGTGAAATATATATATATATATATATATATATATATATATATAAATAAAATAGCAGTGTCAACACTTGACCCTCTACTTTCTTTCTTCTAGGCTGAAAAGCATCAAAAGTCTATCACTTATTAGATGTGCAGCAACAGGATGCTGTGGAGTTATCAAGGAAAGCTTAAAAAATAGCCTGTGGATGGAAAGACAAAGAGACAAAAATCTCATGTGGATAAGTGGGAGGAATAAGTGGAATAAATTGCTACCTATTGGATGTAGTAGAGGGACTAATTTGGACAGTCCCACTGTCTGGAAAGGCAGTCCAACTGAGGGACTACTTTGGACAGAATAGAGTTGCCTTCCAGTTTTCCAGCTTTTAAGTTATTATTGTGGTCTTGTAATAGCTAATATTTACATGCAGCCCAAATTGATGGAGTAATAAAATTAGGTAAGAAAATCATCCTTGGTCTGAAAAAGATGTATTTCTAATTTAATTGTTTGAAAAAATGAAATTAAGATTGATAAAGTGGAGTTTTTTAGTATTTTTGAAAATCAGATATTTTCCCCTCCAAGATCTTTTTGTAGTAATCATGGTTAGGAAAAACATAGGAAAACCTCACATGAGGATATTAGGTTACAAACACACTTTCCAAAGGCTCAAAAGTCAGAAGGCAAACAAAGACCAAAGGAATATTTCAAAAATGCTGAAGATCTTGAAGTCAGTCCCATGATTTTGTCATACATGAGGTTAGCAATAATGGTTTGGCTCATATTTACTAAAAATGAAACAAGAAGTAAGCATTTAAAAAGCTTAAATCATCATCCAAAGGAAATTCTTTGGCCAATTGACCCTGTCCAATCATCTCCTGGCCTGTGGAAACTGGTAACAGTAGCTCTTTTTTTAACAAGCCAGTCTTCAACCAGTTTACAAAGGAAATCAATAAAGCTATCCCCATTTTACAGATAGGGAAACCGAAGCATTAGGAGGAAATGTGACTTGTCCAAGGACACACAACAGTATTTGGCAAAGCTATTAATAAAATCCAAGTCTCATGAGTCCTAGTCCAGGGCAGTATCCAATAGACTGTACTGTCTTTAGATCACCCTGAATAACCTTTCTTACATAGAGGCTTACTTTCTATACTGTCCCAGATCTTCAGCCCATGGTAGATGAAATAATTCCCCTGACTTCAACTGCTGAAGAGCTGAACTGACGTCTGTTTCACAGCTTGTTTATATGCAGTATTATGTGTTGATGACAAGAGAAGAAAATACACTTATTACATTAAACAAACTACAACAGTCTCCTTACTTTTCCTAAAAAGAGCATATTTAAAGAGTTATGTGGGCTTATTTACTACAAATATATAGATAAGAGTCTTAATTGATATGAAGAGGCTTTCAGAATCTAATTAACCTCCCAGCTAGTCATTAGCTCTGTGACCTTTAGAAATAATTGACAGAAGGAATTTTGTCTCCTCTTCATCTCATTCAGAACTTCCACGCCAAGTGACTAATCCTACATGTGCTATAGGACCCACAGCACACTTGTGAGAATTGATGGCATAATGTGCAGCAAGTCCAGCAAAACTGGACTATGGCATTCCTCTCAGGCACAATATATTGCCCATGGAGCATGTCACACGTAGGCACCTTTTGCTGCCTGAGTGCCACCCTCATCAACTCCAACCTTCCAATGTCCTAAAGCTATACTAAGTTTTAAGTCTCAAGTCCCTTGTGCCTGTAGGGAATTCAGTAGTATTTCATGCCCATTAACACTGTTGCTGATCATACTAAAAGCACTTGGATTTTAAATTCAAAATAGTTGTTCTACAAGCCCGTGGCAGTACTCATTGTTATCTATCATTAGTTGTGTGGTATTACTTTGTTCCCTACCATCTTAACATTGAGGTCTGTAAAGATGTCTCTCTGTGTTGCAAAACACAAAGGATGTGAACTCTGCAGGGAGAATTTTAAATGTCCACAAGCTCACTTCTTCCCCTTGGGGGAAAATACTGCTGGAAATGGCACTCGTCTCCCATGTTATGTTCAGTTCATTGTCCCTCCCCAAATAAGGGAGTCCACCAGAGAAGGGAAAATAATCTGCAAAAGGTCAATTCATCAGCAGTTCCTAGGGGAACGAAGATGTATGACCCTATGCAAAGCAAATTAAAAAGATGTTGCTAGATATTGATTATTTATGAAAAATAATCTATAATTTGTAAATAATTTAAAAATATGACATATTGTTGCAAATTATAATTACTTTTTTTTTCCCCATGACTAACCAGCAACCCCATCTCACAATGGCGCTGGGATAATTAAAGTCTCCTAGAGTGGCTCAGGTTAATTCTTGATGAAGTCTTCACTATCGCTAGAAGCAGGAGTTCACCCAACGCAAGTTTCTCCAAACACTCAATTTGAGTGATAAAGAAGAAGGAAAAGAGGATAGAGGGGCATCGAGTGTAATGGAAAAGCAATCTCTAACAGGGAGACTGAGAGAGCAGCTGGCGAGACAAGAGGCAAAGGAGAACATAACTTCATGACATCTCAGGGACGGGAAGACAGAAAAAGAAGCATGTACTGGAGTGCAGTTGGCAAGAGATTAAGAAGGAGCAAACTGAGGATGAGTTGAAGCTGAGGAGACCCTCAGCAATGGTCAAAAGATGGTCCTTAGTATGAGAGGTATAAACATTGATGGAAACAGGATTGATGTACATTACATGGAGAATCATGTTACTGCACTATCGTCACCTTGTCTTGCTACCTGTTCTTACTGTCCCAGGTCTGAAGTAGGGCTGTAAATATTTCGAGGTAGGACCTGCTAGTATGCATTAGAACACAGTGAAATTGCAAGAATGCGTGGAGAGGTGGGTGAAAGGGCATAGTGTGCTTGATAAATATTCAGGTTAAAAAAACCCTAGAGAGTAAGACAATGTATAGTTGAGAAGCCAAATGAGGATAAGGTTTTATTGAAGTAGAAGAATGTGACAGTGAGTGTATTGCAGGAGCTGACATCTGTATGTAAAAGTCCATGTCAAGGACCCTTAACCCTTTCAAAGTGTAACAAAAAAAAAAAAAAAAAAAAAAGGGGGGAGAAAAAAAAGGAGTAGTTGAAGCCAGATGTCAGTAAAAGATAGAGCCAAAGGCAGAAGATAGCAAAAGAGATATTTTAAAAAAAGGAAAAGACACTGAGGTCATGGAAGAGTTTCTTGTAAGATAAAAGACAGCTGCAAAGATCAGACATGTGTGTGCATGCAAGCAAAGTAGCAGTTATAAGTACTGAACTTTGCAAAATCAGAGAAAATTTGGTGGGTGATCAGCATTGATAACATAGAACCTCTGATAGCAAAGAGAAAAATGGAGGAAGTTTGTGTTGTTCCTCTTTTTTCTCTACCAGTGATTAGCAGTATGGCAGAGGGGAACTGAGAAGGTGGATGTATGTTTAATGGAATGAATTTGAAAGGGTTGACCTAGTAGGAGAACTTGAGTTAAAGGTAGTGACCACTGAATCAGCAGAGGAATAGAAGCCAGTTGGAGAAAGAGGGACAATAAGCAGCAGGGTTGACAAAACTGATGGATTGGGGGCTTAAAAAGAGCTGAAGGATGGAGTGGTTAGTGATTTGTGGAGGAATGATTTATGTGCACACAGAGCAAGGATCAGCGTATTAGACTCAGTGTTTAAGAAACAGAATCAAAAGCAGGACTTAGTGAAAACTCACTAAAGCTGAGACAGTAGATGATGCTCTGACATGAAAAAAGTGACAAGGAAGAAGGGGCAGTGAGAGAAAAAACAGGCAGGAAGTTTCACCTTAAATCAGCAAAGGCTTGATGGCTTAGCTGAAGAACCACAGCATATTTCTGTAATATGGTTAGGGTTGTAATTATATTTGCAGCCAAGATGCAAAACATTTTCCTGTATTCCTACTCTGAAATATGTCCCTTATAATCTGAGGGCAATGTCCTTTCTCCTAAGCAGTGGGCTTACAGTGAAGTTGTGTTACATCCACTTCTGTTTTACAGAAACAAGGAGAGGATCTGTCCTCATTTTAAATAAATGCAAAAAAATGCATAATGAACATAGTTGTCTGTTGTAAAACTCTGACATTTACTCTTCCCCATATCCTCATTGCCATAAAAAAAATCATTGCCCAGTCCTATACAACTGTGCAGATAATGTTCAACAACAAACTCCTAAGTTAGGTTTTTTCTGATACAGCAGATAGGAACTGGATGTATTGACAAACTTCTAAGGACAGACTGGAACTCTA
Source organism: Tyto alba (assembly GCF_018691265.1). NCBI lineage: Eukaryota > Metazoa > Chordata > Aves > Strigiformes > Tytonidae > Tyto > Tyto alba. The sequence goes on along the minus strand of NW_024881275.1, from coordinate 4,331,477 downwards.
GTTGTAAAAACACTAATTCTGTACAAAAGACTGTGTACCAAATGCCACCGGATTTTGTAATGAGAGGAAAATGTAATCCCATTTTAAAGTGAAGAATGACAAATCTTCTAGTAGTTATATAACGGGATTTTAAATGACAGATGCTGAATACATTGTTGTTGGTATTTACATACAGCATTTGAAAGTTAGCATAAAGATGAAATTAATCTTTTCTTCCTTGGTGTTGAAAGAACCCCGCACAGGTTCTGCTGTTCCTTAAAGTAAGTTACTGTATCTAGCAACCAACATGCACTTTTTGACTGAAGCAAAATTGAATGAACAGCTGTGGTGTGAGTGGTTTGGTGGGTGAGGACATAAAGGCTTCAGTTTTAAGAATCCAGTTAACTCTAAACAGAAGTCCCAGAATGAATTTTTTTTTTCCTTTTTTTTTTTTTTTGCAGAACTAATATGTATCATAAAACCTTCATGCAGATTTTGGCAAGACTCACAGTAATTGTCACTGCTGCTTGAAATGGATAAACCTGAGTGTTGAATGCAAATAGTTTCTCCTTCATGACTACACACTGACTTCTAGTTACCTGTGGATGTTGTAAGTGTATATACTGGGTAATAACTGAAACACGTTTAACTGATAGATAATTTTTGTAATCTGAAGAACTCAGATATAGCAAATTGCAGTTTATCAACTCTATTTTGACTAAGACAAATCGAAAAGACCATCTCAGTTATATTCATTACATGAAAATAAAATCACTACATGTGTAGAGAAAGTATGAGCTATTTACTTAAATCATAAAACCAAAAGAGCTCAAAGAATAACAGTAACTGAACTTTACAGTTCTCTTAATACTAGCCAGTCCATTTTACATCATGACAGATGTAATCAAATCATACACTTATAAGCTGGGTAGGATCAAACTGCCTGATTTGCAGTAATAGAAATATTAAAGTGAATGTCAAATAATTTTTGCCTTGAAAAAGTGTAATGTTTGTTAGGTGTTTGACACTTGGTGTCTTCTGATACTTCAAATAACAAATTATGCCCTGAAAACTCATTCCTTCAGAAATTCTAAATATAATTAATCCCAGTAATTAAACTGAAAACATCCGATTAATAAAATTAACAACTTTAGCAAGACCTACATGCAAATTCGGATAATTTTTCCATTTCAATATCAGTGCTTCAACTCAAAAGTAATTAACTGCATATGAGACCTACTCTTTTGATTTTCATTGAATATAGATTGTTCAAAGAAGTTATACCACATTCTAATGACTGATAACAAAGTTCTACCGCAACCAGAAAGTAACTATATAGTTAACATTATGCTGAATGTGAACAAAAATTGGATTCAAATTAAAGGCCTTAATATGGTTGACAGTTATATTTCAAATTTTCATAAGTCTACCTAAAATCTTTTCTTTCTCTAATACTGTGCAGAAATCTGTGAGCACAGCTATGCCCTTTTCTTCCACTGAAATAGAGTTATTGAACAGTCATTTAGTTGAAAATGATCAGATTTAATAATACTGTCTGATTCTCAGCTGCTGTTGATTGCTCTGGAAGAACAAGATTAAAAACTTGTAAGTGTGAAATCTAGCTGTCTGAAATCGAAAATAAATGGACTCCTTACAAGGAAAATATGTGTAAGATTGTCAGTTTAACTGATCAATTTAAATATTTAAATGTGTGGTAGATTTATATCCTGTACCTAAAAATATATCCAAACTACACTAAGAGTCAAGATATTTCTCAGAATGTGTATTTTCGTAGGCTTTATTCCTCTATTGTACTCTTAACTGTGATGTTAAATATCAAGTGAAGGTATGATAATATGAAACCCGTGTTCAAAACCTATACCCTGCACAAGTACTCCTTTGATCCTGAAACAGTACTGGCATTGGTGTGGTGTAAGAATTTTGCATTACAGGCAGAACACTGGAAAACTTAACAGCAGAACAATCAAGAAACTGAATTCAGAACGGACAGAACATATGGAAAAAATATAAACATTCATTTACTTTGGCCTTTTCTGCCTATTGCTCGATTACCAAATTTAAATAATGTTTATTTCAATTACCTACTTTTATTTAGCTCCTTTTAGAGGAGTGAGGACGGATGCCCACAAAATTTTGCGTATAGCAAGAAAATTACATGTCTGAGTGCAAAATTATCTATAAGCCTATCCCAACTGTCCTGCTATTTTTTCAGAAAAGGGACTTTGCTGGTGCAGAGAGTGCTCTTTCTGAAAAACTCAAAGCTACAAGAGGAAAGACATTATTTTAAATTTTACATTTTCATTCCAGTTTCTTGAAAAACCATAGTCCTCATGTTCAAAAGTTCATTCATTGTGAAGCAAGTAACAAATCCCTAACTACTGGCTTACTCATCTATCCCTACAAGAAAGCCTGCAGGAAGAAGTAAAGATATCACAGGAAACTTTTCCTGCTAAGAATATTCTGGCTTTTTGCCACTAGAAGAGGACAGGGCATTATTTTCGGGACAGAATTTGAATTCTGCTGGACAGGACATGGGCTTACCAGAGCTAGGTGACAGGAAAGGCTTCATGTCTATATAGGAGATTTGAAGCAAGAGAGGAAAAGAGATGATGGAGAGGAGGAAGAAATTATGTACTGTCCTCTTAGTCTTAACTCACATAAATTTTTGTTCTGCTGTCAGAACCTCATCCTCTCCTAATGAGGGAGAAAATCTGCTGTGAGATCATGAAGGAAGCAAAACAGTATCATCCTGTATGTTGACATAAGGATAGACAGAAAAGTGATATATATTCCTGTGTTGCAGTCTTTACCAATCTATGGTGGTGTGACTGTGGCATCTTGTAACAAGTGTAATGATGTCTATTATACAGTGTTTTTTCTCCTTCATAAAGATTTTATATGTAATTCACACACTTACTTTCTTCCATTGCTAGTCTCAAATACATGATTATCTCAGGTGAAGATTCCAAAAGCACCGAAGTCTCATTTTAGACAACATCCAGATTATTTAAAATCTGAAACTAATACTTTTAAAAAGATCTGAAGTAATCTAAGTGTATAGGCCAAGGTATTCAGTAACATTATGAGTAAATTTTCACTGATCTTTAAGACAGGACCTCATTCTTCCGATACTTTAAAAAATTATACTGTTGAATGCCCAATCACTTAGGTGCTTTGGAAACAGTAGTTGCATAAGTCATCTAACTAATTCTCTAGACATCGCTCTGAGTGTTTTGATATTACAACAAAAAATGAAAGCTTCTTTTATTTTGCATGGCTTGAATCCTGATGTGATTATAAACTTTTCTGCAAATATTAGAAACTTAAAATTGAGAATCTTAAAGTGTAATTAATAATTTTCAGCAATTGTAAGCAAAACTTGCCCTAAACAGTACTTAAAAAATAATTACAAGGTTTTAAAAATAATTATTAGCATTCTGATAGTATTGCTTTGATACTGTTGTTATTATATTATGGTAAGAACATTCTGCGTGAGGTAGCTGAAACACTTGTTATTGTGCAGCTTGTAAGGAAACTTATCTTGCATTTTATTAAACCTCCTTCCTCCGTAAATAATCATAAAGCTAAACAAGTCAGTCAAATGCCTTGAAGTAGTGGAAGAAAAAGATTTAGAATCACATCTTTTGCAATGTGTTTTTCAGTTCTTCCTGGTCGGAGGACATTATAACTTTTGGAGTGGGGAGACACGGCACACAGTGTTTGCTGGAGCGCAGGTCCCTGGGAGCGACTGGAGACAAACAGGAGATTCAGCGGGGAGGTAGTGGTCGAGGCGTGGAGAGGGACACGGGGACAAGGCAGCACAGAAAGCTGGATGACAGGCACCCAGGGGTCCCATCGTAGGAGCTTCTGCTGAGCGCCCGAGACTCAGCAGGATGAAACTCACAGCGCACAGGCAACGTGGGTTCCTTCCAGTTTCTGCCGTACCCTCTCCAACCCCCAAACTCCGTTGTCCCTGTTCTGCTCTCCCGCCACCGTGTCACCTCCTGGGTACGTCCTACAGACCTCGGGAACAATGATCAGGCCTCTCGCTATGAGTGCCTCTGCCTCGGGGCACAGTAAAAACAAAAATCCTCGTGCAACACAGAATCTTACCTCGACAATATCAGAATTCGTTCGACTCTCATGCGGCTCATTGTACTCGGTATATTTCAGCAACACTTTGTCCATATCAGTGCTGGCATACTGGAACAGTTTGTTGGTGCTGTTGAAGATGATCAGAGCAATCTCGCAGTCACACAGAACACTTAGCTCATAAGCCTTCTTCATTAACCCAAATTTCCTCTTTGTAAATGTCACCTGGAAAAAAGAAAATATCGCCTGTCAAAAATCCCCAAGCTGGTCTTTGTAGTTCTTCTTTCTTTGGAAATATGATGTGTGACTGTTGTAGTTTTTGAATTGAATACGTTCAGAAAGCAAATACATAAATATAAATATAGTTCCAAAATAGAATATGTGTGTGTGCTACGTAAGTGAGGAAATATACCTAATTCTCACTGCACAAAACTTGACGCACAGGCAAAGAGCATGGGACTTTTTCATTAAGTAGCACAATGAAGTGTTAATATTGAATCTTTCTCTGTAACTTTTAAATTAATGTATTTTTTATGCTGCATACGTCTTTCCCATCAACATTTTAAAACTGCACCTCAGATTTGCAGCTGTAAATAGTTTGAACATATGCAGTCAATTCTTATTTTTGATAGTGATTGACTTTGATTCCATGTTCCATAACTCCTGCTAGATTTTTAATGAAGAGTTTATTTCATACAGCATCTAAATTGTGTAAAAGAGTTACATTGTCCATATAAACACATTCACAGTAGCTTGAAGGAATATCTAGTGTTAAAAATTCAGACAAATTCTTTTGTGAGAAATGAGAACTATAAAGCACAAATAAAGAACAAACAATAGCTGGCCAGCAACAAATAACACCTTTGAAACAAGGTCTTTTCTAAACACAGAAGTAGCATACTTAATTCATTTCAAATTAGACGCTTAGAAATATCAACTGGCATTTTTAAGTACGAAGGACTTCAGGTCATATTATATACAAAAAAATAGGGATGTGCTTATAAGTTCTCTGTAGGCCAGCTAACGTCCTGACTTCATGCAAGACCTAGGCAGCATGAAAAATATCATTAATCTCTACAAACCACTATTTTTCCACAGGGAATGTTTTTACAATGAAAGACCTGCAGATCAAATAAATGTTTTGGTTTTTTTTTTTTTGTGTTTTTTTTTTTTTTTTTTTTTTTTTTTTTTTTTTTTTTTTATATCTCTTCTTCTCTGCATTAGCTTACAAGTTCCAGTAAGACATGTGACTCAGAATAAGAAACTACCATGAGCTGTTTAAGCTAATTGTTAAGCTAATTGTACAGCTGAATTTTTTTCCCTTCTTATGTTTCTTCATATATGCAATTTCCATTCAGTGTACACAATGACTGTGACTTCTTTTTTTACGTATGTTCTCTAATAGTTTTTAGTGACAAGAATTTTTAAGACTAAAATATGGTTTTGCGAAGTCTATTATTAATTGAATGTAACATGTAGTCAAGGTATTTGCTATGTTAATGACTGGCATGCAACCAAGTTTACAGGCCTGCTTAATCCTGCACTTGTTGCTGCCATTCCTTAATACCTATAAGCAGTAGCACCTCTGCACCTTAATTCTGAGGCAAAAAGATTCGTCTATACATGGTTCGTGTGGCTGCTGTTTTATCTTGTCACCCTCCTAATTCAAGTTAATGCTAACTGAGACCCCAGAGTACCTTAAAATCCCAGCATGTCAGGCCATGGAAAACGTGACCTTTAAGTATTACTAATCCCTATTTGCTAGTCCATCTCAGAAAGATGAGGCTCTGTGCCAATACTATGAACATTTATTCTCCCAAATGCATACTGAATGTTATTCCTCTTATTGTCATTTCAATCTCTTTAGCCTCTGCCAAGGTACTGTTAAGAAAAGATGGATTGCAATTAAATACAATTATTCAAGCATTTTAAAAACACAATTTCCACTGCACTGGTCTCAACTATCCATAATTGATAGTATATTATTTCTAAATTTTTCTGTCTCAATGGCTTTTGATATTTGGAAGGAATAATAAGATAGGTAACAAAACTTCGAATTCTGGAAAAAAACTAGTCTTTCCAATACTTGTTTAATGTTTTCTCTGATTACAGAAAATTGCAATGCATTTGTTGAAAAATATATATACACACAAAAGCTAAACACAGAGAAAATAAAATGTACTAACTCAACATATTTTTCTGCATCTAAAATGCCTTTCAATCAACTTTTTGACCACAGTGCTGTAGGTGGAGTGTCTCTGTACAGTATGGTTTCTGTTGCACAGAAACCTCAGAATTCAGCATGTTACAGCTTCTTACCATCAAAGTACACTCCAGTACAGAAATATCTTTAAAGCCACTGTTTGTGTTTACTGTTAGGTGCTCCTGAACATTTAGAATAACCACATAGCTACGCTGCATAGCACATACTTATTTCATAATACTTATCACCAGAATGATACTGGTTAGAGTTCCTTTTTGTGGAAAGTTAAAAAAAGAATAAACTAGCTAGATCATTTTTTTTTTCTTTCTTTAAAATATAATCCTAATTGCTCTGAATTTGCTTAGTTTTTAACTCCTTGATCTAACTTTTTCTAAATCTATCAGATAATGCTTCCTGCTGCTGCTGATAAATGCTTTAAAAACAATGATATCTAATATTGTTTCTATGGTGATCTGGAATATTACTTTTAATTATGCCATTCATTGTGGCTTAACTTTTTTTAATATTTATTTATAACATATATATATATGTAAATTTATCATGCTTTTACTGCAGTTTACAGTAAGGGTGAACTAGTATTTCCAAATGTATAGAGAAAGGTCAGTAACTGCAGAAAAGATTTATAATCTTCAAGCCATTTAAAAATAAATGGTATTTTTTCATACTTCCTTCTATGTGGCTACATAAGGAAGATGAACATACTTCTCTTCCATATGCTAAAATATTTCTGTGAGAAATATAAATCGAATCTTTATTACTTATCTTTTTTTTGGGTCTCAATTTGTTAACAGTTTGTTATATTAACATACACATCCAAACTAAAAGTATCTAATAAATATTGTGTAAGGTAACAGATAATATTCTAGTCTTGAAGAACTTTTTCTGAGTGGTAAAAATTAGCATAAGTGATTTAAAACATTTGGTCTCTTTTGTCTAGGTGGAAGGAGTGTGCAACCTACATTTAAGAAGCTCTGACTGCACTTGAGCTGACAGTGCTGAGAATGAACAAGACACACACAATCTGCACGAACACAAGCTTCTGGGTAGCTGTAGCTACAGTCTCAAAAAAATCCAGGTGGTCACAGTTTTATTATCATCTACTGTGTTCACAGTTCTCAGTCATATAATAATGGACAATGTTATTTTGTCATTTGGCATAAAGAACACTAGTGAGATCGAAAGAAAACACACAGTGAGACAATTCATCAACATATTTAAAAAAAAACATCCAAAAAGGTGCTTGCATTTCAATACCTGTTTAGTATTTCACTTTTTTTTCTGCAGCAAGAATCAAATCACTACATGTTCTTTCCTGACAATATCAGTCAAGATATGATTAATTATCCCTGCTGTCTAAACCACTGTTAATTTGTAGGTATTTTTCAGTTCACAGTTTTTCTCTTTATGAGAATGTTAGCCAATTTAGAAGGTCCTTTTCTTTTTGGGATGTAATGTTTTATAATGAGTGTGAGAATTGTGGAGAATGAAAGTGGAGTGGAGGAAAGAAGTGCAACAGATAAGAGCCCAGCATTTAACTGGCTTTAAAACCTTTTAAAGCATGTTTATATAAAACACAAGGTTTGAAACACCGACTCAATTTCTAAATACTGTAATGAGGTGTTTTTATGCATAGTTTTATATGCATTGCAAAAAGAGCCACGTGCGGAGAGTACTGCATTTACCTCTGAAGCATACCAAAAAATAACCTAAATCCATTCCGTCATATTAACTGAAAACCTACTAGTCTATTACATTTGTCTTAATCTTATGGTTATTTTACTTATTTAAAAGTTATTTTTAAAAATTTCAGAGCCAAACTGCCCTCGTAACAGGAATGGTGATATCAAGAAGGTAGGTTACTAAAGCCTGCAGCATTTTTGTATATGAAGAAGTATAAATGCTGATGACTTTATAGTCTGTGAGCAAATCAGATAATGATTTCAAGTACTGGGAAAACAAACAAACAAAAAACCCAAGTGAAGTAGACAGCTTCCAACTTCCTTGGTATAAAGGAAGGCAAATTTTTTATGCATTTTGGATGAAATTGTAACTAAATGTGAAACCCACTCTATGTGCTAGAGGCATTGACTAAAGAGGATTGCTAAAAGAATGTTTTTCCACCTCAATTTTGACTTCTTCAATACCATGGAAACACTCTCACCTAGCTTTTCATGAATAACACTGCAAGAGTCTTCTGAGACATGGTTCATGGACTAGTCATTGCAGGTTTTAAGTGGGGCTGTAAACACCCTGAATTCAAGTCTGTACATCACACACTATGATATGCTCCACTCAGGGGGCAATTTGGCCCACAGCAGACTTTCTTGTTTACTTGCTAGTAAGTAAAACTTACTTAAACTAAATAAACCAGAAGGCAATGTTGCTTGGTTGTGAGTATAAATTCTTTCGTGTGCAGAAATTTCAATGTGTATGTGTGTCTAAACGGTGATATTGGCCACTGGTAATAGTCTTTACTCAGCTAAATTTGTAACAACAATTATATGCTTCTTACAGATATTAATACATCAGTGGAGGAACAGAAGCAGACATAAATACTCCCATTTAATGAATACAGCCTTCAGGATGCATTATTTATCTTTGTTGCAATGTATTCTTTGTTTCTTTCTGAATTTTTTTGGTGGGAGTTGGTTTGGAATTATTTTATTTTATTTATATTTTTAATTCAAGTCCTTTTAGTACTTTTTCTGAGGTGTCATACACTCCAAGAGGCTGATGCATAACAGCACTCTGTGTTTGTCACTAACAGTCACAGCATATGTGCTAACATTTTGTTTTCAAAGTAGCAGTCCAGTGATCTTTCAAGCAATTCAGTCCAGCCAGTGGCAAAATACCAGTGTTCCCCTTACTTTTTTCTATCCTGATTAAACAGACATATGTCTGCTGACAGGAAAATGGGAGAAAAGGTGAATTTGCACATAATCCTTCCCATATAAGTTTCCTGCCACTAAACATGTGTGAGTGAAGAACAAGGACCACTGATGCGCAGAGGTATCTGATACAGACACTGTCTGGTCAAGAAGAAATATTGTTCTGTTTGTCCTTATTTCATCTGGAATGTCTACATTTCTGAGACAGGAACTAGAGCAAGGATGGTAGATAAGATATCTGTGACAAATAGGATGTATTACACCAGCAACCTGCCTAACTTATATTAACAAAATAAAGTCAAGTTGGCCATGTGTAAACCAAAGGGTTCTTGACTAAAACGTCGCTGCCAGGCACCTAATCCTATCGTATGTTGAAACCTCAAATAACCACTAGAGAGGCAACAGCTCTTGTCATATTCTCTCTTCCCCTTCCTCCCATCTGATTTTTGTTTAGATCTGTTTGTCATATGAAGAGGCCTGGCTGCAACAATCTTTACGGTAACCCTCAGCAGGACTGGGAAGCAGCACCAGAGCAGGGTTCGCTCTAGACAAACCTTCCTTTATGCAATAGCTGGGCAAGCCATAATAAATGAAAGACCCTTTAAAGAGCAGTGAAGGATCTTCAGCTGCCTGCTTCCATGTTCTTATAACCCTCCAGCATAACTTACAGGGATGAGACAGCAGTGATTTATGCTGGTAAAAGAGCTATTGTCCCAGAAAGCCTCAAGCGTATTGAGCTACAACTCGCTGAATAGTCCAGATAAAGAGGAGCTCTAAGCAGGATGCCCTAAAATTACAGCTATAACAAATAAAATGTTCATGATTAATGAGTATAAAAAAGAAGGTTTTGTACTTGTGTGTTACGCCCCATTTTTGGTATGTTCATACATAAATAACAGATCAAATACTTAAAACAGTGATATTATTCAGTCTGCCCAAATCCAACATATGATGGTAGATCTGTCATACGAATTTTTTCTTTGTAAGTAAAAAGAGGAGAGATAATTGGAAGATGTGTTAATTAACAGATGATATAGCAACTCAGAAATTAGTAGGTTAGGCAGTATCAATATGCTTCCTACTTTAACTCACAAATTAAGATCTAAAAACAGACAGGGATGCAAGAATAATAATGGGTAATCTCTGATACTTCACTTCCTTTTGTTGAATGAGAGAGATAAGATTAAGTCCTTTATATGTAGATGTACAGATATATACGTATTTTAGGCAAAAACCATCTCTATCAAAAATACAGTAGCAAATAAAATATACAAGAAAGCCAACTTCTTTGTTTTTTTGGTATGCTATCACCAGTTCTGGCAGGTACAAATAGATGTTTAGGGTAAAAAACATGTTTACTAGTTCTGTGCTGCTTAAATGTTCATAAGGTAAAGGTCAAAGAATATTTCATTCCCTGCTGAGCAAATGGTCAGGAAGCACATTTGTCTGCATTTCCTGTCATAACAGGAAGAGTGTAACTTCTTCCTCTCCACAATGGCTTCAGTTCTGCTTCCCACCTCCAGCTCTTTCTCCCCCAGGGCTTTCTGAACTATTCCTTGCAAGACAGCAAGGCTGTGCCTGTGTCTGCACTGGCTTTCAGCTCTGCTGTGTTGGCAGATGCCTCATTCACTCCTGCACTCTCTTTACTTAGGCTTCTTGTTCACACTTCAAATTAAAAGTAATTTGACCTAAATATTTACCTTATGTTAATTCACTCTAAATTATGCTCAGAACATACATTTGTAATACCAGCACACTTAACCTTAAATGTAATGCATTATAGAAATTCACGGTTCAGTTCAGCAGCTCTCTTAAAACTTTACTTCTCAGTTAGTCTGGCATTAATGTGAAAAGTGCAGCCAGGGTTATACAGATCACTGCAATTTAGGATTCATGAAAACTTGGGGTGTATTCTTTGCTTACAGAAGCCTAACTTTAGCTCTAAAAAATATAGGACCATGGCCTAACTGTAATGCTATATTCCAAGTATATGTCTTATTGTGTGCAATTTAATGTAAGCAAGAGAAGGAATTCAAGTATGTTAAAGATAAAAAGCATGTGATGTTTAAGACAAAGATTCATTGAACAGAATGATGCTTAGTTGCATAGTTAAGCAGTGATGTTTTCATATGAAAACATTTCCCTGGGGGAAAAAATCATAGAATCTCAGTTCTTGGATAAAATGAAGACAATCCATGAGAGAAGAGTGAAAATATCAGAAAATTGGAAAAAAGTTTCCTATCTAACTTCTGCTCATGTTAGCACTAATATGCAAAACTCTTCTCTCTTTCTACAGGGGAGTTTCTGATTCAGCTGATAGTCTTTTACTCTTTCCTTTTAAATAGAGCTGAAACACAGATAAAAATAGATACATGAGGCTGAAATTAGTTTTGAAACTAGCAGCATTAGGTATCGAAGTCAGTAGAACAAATCTAGGTCTTCCTGCAAACGGTCATTTCCCTCCAGGATATTCTTCCCCTGCCCCATAACCTCACTTTACTTATCTGCTTTAATTTGTTCTCTATTGAGCTGATAACTGCAGTAAGTCTTGGTTTATAGCTTTACAGATTTGCTGGAATCAAAGAATGATAAAAGGTCTATGCATGAAAAAGTTAAACAGCAAGTGTTTTTTACTGTCATACCCCATAGAATTACACAGACATGATCCTTTAAAAAGGGTATCTTACTATTTAAGCAAGTTAATGTTGAAGTGTACACTTCCTATGATATTTAGTAACACTTAAGTTCCCAGCAGCTCATTACAAATTGAAAATGTTTTAAACAGTATGCAGAATCATTAGATAAGCTCAACTCAGTTTTAGTGGTGAATCTGACAACTACATGCTTCACAAGCAACAAAAATTTGCAGAACTAATGAGAAAGATGATCAGAGGGATATAAAATGGTAGATTCCCATATAAGACCATTAAGATATTTCTTAATACTAACTAGAAAAACTGCTGGATTAAAAGCAAGAGGGTGTTCCAGACTCAATACCAGAATGTCATTGGGTCAACATGCCCTCTTTCCTGGATTTAGCTCACAGACCATGGTTTTAATGAGATGTTTTGTAAGTCACCTTGTATAACAGTAATACAATATCATTTACGTCATTTTACACCTATTTATTTTAGGCCTGGGCAGCCCTGCGTGGACTGTTGCAAAGAGAGTTTCAGATGATCCCAGTCTCCCGTAGACCACAAAAGACCCTCATTAAAACCAAAAAAATGTTTCAAACTAATGAAAAACAAAGAGAAAAAATACAAGGACGTTTCCGAGACAGATAAATTCAATTTTTCCTTCATGTGTTGACCATAACAGAGCTAGCTGAATAATTTCTCTCAATTAAGAAAACACATGAAAATAAAGTTCACCTATGTTTTTGCAAATGCCCTTCCTCTTTTCCTTTTTCTTTTTAAACAACCATAATTCTTCACAGCAGCCTTCTCCAATATGACCGATTGAAATTTCTGCACAAAGGACTTCTAGCAGTCAGGAGCTTCCAACATCAGATGTCAGTGGTAATATTTTTGGCTATCAGTTCTATTGGTGGTGCAACTAATATGTATGCAGTCTACTCAAATGGGCTGTTGACAAGGCTAACACCATCTTCTGAGTCTGAGCAACACTACCAGAGATTAATTTCACATTTATGAATATATTATACAGTGTTGCAATAATAAAAATAAAGTCTCTGGTCACACTGTCTGTTTATAACAGGATTTTCTTAAGAGTTTTCTTTTCCATTTAATATCATGGTGATAACTAAACTACACAAGTAAATACACATTTACTCTAGCCCTGCAAGTTATTCATGTTCCTTCTTCCTGTGGCTAAAGACAGAGTGAAAGGGAATTTTTCAGACGGGTTTTTCTGAAACTTTCACAAAGAGAATTTGTGATCACTCACAGAAGATTCAAACATCCTTGACACTTTTGTCACCATATGGTAACTATGAGGGCCAGGAGCATACAGCCAACTGGCAGCCCACGTGAAACGTTACATTAATGGCTCCTCCTAGTTAAAAGCCTGAATTCTGCACTCAATGAAGTCAATGACAAAGATCTTATGCAGCCCAGGGTAAAAGCACTGGGCCTCTAATGTCTAGGTCGTAGTGGTTTTCCTTTAACTTATCCCAAAATGTCAAAGTTTCAAATAGTTTTGGGAAAAGTGCAGATCATATCATATTGCACACTTCTATGAGATTTGCAGCTAGACATCTGACTGGACTGTTTCAACTTAAATTTATTACCAGTATGGTCACTAACGTACACATATCCAACCAACTAGACTTGCTCAGAAGAAATACTCTTGAAGGGAGGTCAGCAGTATTTCTGTCCTTCCCAAGCCACTCATACGTGTGCTCAGAACAGTAAGGGAGTCTCCTACCACAGCAGACAGTACCGTGGAAGAAAACAGCTGTTGTAGAAGTACTCCATTCAGTGATTAACGTAAATAGCTAGTCAAGACACTGGGCAAAGGAGTAGAAAAGCAAGGCAAAAAATCACCTTCTACAGGCCTCGTAGCAACTTAAACCTGTTTGCAAAAAAACTCTGTTATCCAGACAGATTCACCTTTGCACTGGGAGAGGGCAGAAGAATTAAATTATTGCTATATCCCTTTGTTCAGTGTGTGCTCACCTATTTCACTCTTTACGTGGTGTCCTGCAGAGAATTTAGGTGCTTGAAAAGAGCTGAGGATCCGCTGCCTGTGTATATGATATTCCCATCCAGCATGCCTTGTATTGTGAAACCACACTGAGTTTGAATATAAGCAATAAGGCAGTTTCAAATCAATAGATTTGCTTCTGTTCTTGCAAACATCTTTCAGTGAGGTAGTAAGAAACAAAACAAAACAGTCTCTGCCCATACATGGTAAATGGAGCTACAAATAAGCTTTGTTGAATTGTGCTTCAGCTGGTACCTGAATTTTATTAATCAAAAACTTTTAAATGTTTTTGTTCTGGTGCAACCTTTTAATCTTTTCTGTGCATTCAACTATATTTATGTCATTGAAAAAAAAAAAAAAAAAAAGGAATGTGAACCAGTTACTATTTTAAGATTACTGGAAGTGTGTAAGTTGGAAAACAAATAAACCAATGCAGCTTCACTGAGGCAGCAGTAGCTCATGGAATACATTATATTTTAAGAAACAGTAAGGCTTGTGAAGGACTACATCTGATACAAATAGTTAAAAGATCAATCAGCTATTAATGAAAATCCAGTTGTATTTAGTCACATACATATTGTTACAAATAAAAAGCCTGATCCCACAGTCCAAAGGAATCAATGGAAATCTCGTCATTGCCTTCACTGAGCTTTAAATCAGGGCACTAAATACAAAAAGGCTAAAACCAGTAGAAACATTTTCTGAATTATGTTTCAATATATTAGTAGAAATGAGAAGCAGAATCAAGGCAATTATGCTATGTCGAGGATAAAGTAATGTAAATCTATACCTTCAGCCTCACAGTGACTAATTGACATGATGGATATTATCAAATATTAGCAAGATAAACACTTTCTGCACTAACACTACGGTTGTTAGTATTCTAGTGTTATAGTTTTATTCATAATTATTAGTTCTGAAAGCTGATGCTAGAGGTCTTGAAACTCTACTGCGAATGACTTGAAAGACTAGCTGTCTTCATTTTTAAAAATAAATGTATCCTCTTGAAAGATATCTCTCTGACAAAACTGAGTATTAATTTCTCCATAAATCTTATATTTGAAAGAGAGTTGACATTGAGGCTATTGTATGAACTAATGTTCCTAATGGCAAAATTTTGTAGTATCATTTAAGAAATAACTCAGGTTCACTACAAAAAGAAACCATGGTAGCATTGGAGAGTTGCAAATAACTAATGTCTTAATGTTTAATGATAAATTCAGTTCAGTATTTCAAATCCAATTTCAATTCCAAGCTACAAACCAAGTAAAATAAATATGGGGATGGTTTTATATTGATAGAATTATTGCATTTTGGCTTGGCCCTCAGCAATAGGCAATCTTCAGGAAAAACACAAGATGTATCCATCATAAACACAATTTTGCTTTTATGCCTTTTTTTCTGCCACGGAGAACACAAGTGTCTACTAACACTATAACATTTTACAATTCTTGGAAAGCACATTTAAAGATTATAATTTGCTATTGTGCCTGGGCTGAGTTTTTTATGGCTTTATAAAATCCTCGAAGACTAACAACATAACTTCTTAAAAACCAATCTGAATATATGAAGAAACTTATAGATCAAATGAATAGAACTAATACATTAATAGTAACTCAGTATCAAGTTCTTAAAAAACAGCTATTGAAGATTAGTCCTAAATTGCAGCCACATGTATGACGAACACCAATCATAGTGTTAAATAGTTTTATGGAGAGTTTCTCACACTTGTGAATCCCCAGGTTGAACAAACCATCCATTCTTTTACATCAAATGTAAACAGAAGCAGCTTTTCACTGATTTTATTTTAAGATGCCAATTGTTGAATTTTATTTTTCTGAAAACAGAAAAGCAGTTTCTCTAATTTATGACCATATTTTAACTAACAGAGCTGGTGTTGATAATATGTGACAGCTACTCAGCCATTTTATCTAAAGCAGTGGTTATAATTAATTAACCAGTCCTGCTGGACCTATTTAGCCATAGCATCAGTAAAAGGAATGCTGTTTCGTAACTACAGCATTCCAATACTATTGTATGTGGGCTTTAGAATGTGTTAGGCTACTCAAATTCTTTTTAAAAATCAGACAGAAAAAGATGAGATTTTTTTATGAAGTAATGTCATTTTTATATGAAAGAGGCAAAAATAAAACCACTGCAAACATGTAGAAACATAAATAATTTGGATCTGTGAATTTAAATGCAAGTCCTTCTGCAAATAAACTCATATTACCATAGTTCACAAAATCCAGTTCTTAAAGCCTGTATCCTGTAACAACATGCAGATGCACTTAACCATCTATATTACACACTGAAGTCAAAGTGAGTGCAGAAGGGGCCCAAAGTAGAGCATACACATCAGCCTTTGTAGATCAAGGCTTCAAGTAATAAATTCCTAACTATGCATGTTACTAAACTTGAAAAAACTGTGTGTGAGGTTTCTGGTTGTTTCCAAAAGTACTTTTTCTTTGATAGTCTTCCATACATTGTTTATATGTATACATATAGGTAGGTATATGTATATGTACACAGAGTTATCAACTTTTTAATCACCTTTGAGAATAAGTCATCTTAGAAATTTAATATGATGTTCAAATACAGTATTTTTGCTACTCACCTGTCTGTTACGTTCATCCATAATCCTTGTAATCTGAATCTTTTTTCTCCCCATAGTCCCCGTTTTTTTTTCTCTCCTTCTTCCTTAAAATTATGTATTTTTCCCTTCTCTTTTCTTCCTCTTTCCCGTTTCCTCAAAACAAACCTCCTTCTTCAGCACTTGCACTACTCAGTTCACAGTCCCCTGCATCCGTTCCTGCTAAACACAGAAAGGAAATAAAATGTTATTACAAAATTGATAGCTAGATGAAAGTTATTATATGGAGCTGACCAAACATCCTCATTATAATTTAGTGTACAAGGAAATGATAATAAAAATTTACTGCATCTATAAAATAAGTAATGCATATAGAAATAATAATTTAATTCAAAGGCTTCTTTTTACGAACAAACCCACCTTCAAGAAATGAAGAAAAGGACTGAAATACACGTTGCCTAAACTTTAACAGAATTAGGTGTCTCTAGTTTTAAATATCACTCACTGCTCTAATATGAAAAATTACCTAAATCAGAGAGTTAATGAACGTTTCTGTACCTATGTATGCTAAGTAGGCCAGCTAATTCATTTCTGAAGGGAAAACAATCTTGTGTTTTGACAGCAGAGGTGATAATGTCCCTCATTATGCAAATAGGATGGACCTTTATTAAAGTGTTACTTTAAATGATATATGAGAGATGTCAGCTACTTTAAATCCAAAATTTTTAACCTTATTCTTTAAGAATATAGACTAGCACAAGTATTACTCAAGATACTTGAAGAAAACACTAGCACATTTTTCTTCATTACATTTCAATGTAAATTCTAAAACATTCTGATGAATGATTTATATCTAACAAACACATATATCTTTCCTTACAAAAATTCTTGCACCAAAAGACAAGCTATACAGAACAGAATTATAGGGACAGATGATACTTTAAGAAAGTCTTGAAAAATATTTTCACATTTTTAGTAATGCACTGATACTACCTCCTTGAACTTTACAATACTGGTTCTATTACAAAACTAAGGATAGTGAGATGAGGAATATAAGTATACGTAATAGTACACATTCCATATTTCACAAATCACAAATCAAAAATGACAAAATCAATTTCTATTAGATGCAAAGTATTCTTATCAATAAAAGACATGATAGAAATAGAAGAAAATACAGAAATTATATTCTAGTAGAAAAGTAAAAAAATGCATTTTTTTCCCTTTTTAACCTTTGTTTACCATATTTTTGTACTTATATATTTTGAACAGAGCAGCACAGACTTCTTGTAAATACAAAAGAGAAAAAAAATCTGAAGAAGATTAATTTAAAATGATTTTTAAAACTTTTTATGTTAGATCCATAGTGTATTAAAAATATTGCCTTGAAATAAAAATATAGTAATTTTAAAACTGAGTCTGGTGTTTATTTATTTATTTTAAGTTTGCAGTCTCACATCTAACCTGATGAATTCTCACAATATGTTACGTAACACTAAGCCGATGTCCTGGTCATTTAATCCATTATTTGGCTCTGATTCAAAGCTACTCAGGTAGAAAAGCTAGACCTCACTCATTCTGATCTTCAATTCTCTCTTGATTTTCTTTGCATACATTAAACTTGAAGCTGTTCAAGTGTTTTATCACTCTAAGAAAAAAATAAGTTAACAAATAAGCAGTCAGTCTGAGTTTTCTAACTAGCCACTATGATATAATTAATCTGCTGGGCAAAACAAATTTTCAAGTATAATACTTATTACCTGTCTGTACATGAATGCCTGTTTATATTATTTGCTAGGCATATTTATATATGCCTAAATCATTACCATAATGCAGGACATGGAACAATTCCTATTGCCAGTATAACAAATTGTAAAGGCCACAAAATTTTTTTTGCTGCTTTATACTTGTCTGAAAATAGTTCAGCTTCTCACTGCTTAAAAAGACACAAAGGTGCCTGACCACATTTACAAGAAAAATCAGAAGTCCAAAACTTTTAAATAAATTAATTAAATGTATTTATAAAACTTTTTCTCCAAACAAAGGTAGGAGACAGTCTTATCTGATATTTGGTGTTGACAAACAAGCCCAGCCTATTTTTAGAAACAGTTTTAAGTTTCCTCAGACTGGGTTTCTTTCCTGTTTTTCCTATAGTCTTACCTCCGATACAAAGAGCAAGTTAGAATGGTGTTTCCCATGCACATGCAGGACCCAAAGGAGTCTAACAGGCTTTCTCTGCAACAGTAAGCCAATACGCTAATCCTCAGCAAATGCATATGGAACAACTTCCTTTCCTTTCATTCAGCTGGAGCCGGTGGCACGCTCGGCTTACAGCACTACGCCTGCCTAAACTCTTATTCACTGAGAGGTGGAAGGTCAGGGTGGACAGATTAGAGCAGTGGTGACAGGGGTAGCAAGGATGAGGGCTGCTCTGCAGATCGAGATGCTGATGCAGAGTGGGTTCACGAAAATCACTGAATACTGAGAAAACCTACCAGGAAGGACAAAAATCTTAGTGGAGGAGCAATATGTTGAGTCCCTCCCACACACTTATCAGTTCCACATTCAAGACCGGGCTTTAAACAACAAAAGCTTTTACAGACAGTTTAAAGTCAGAACACTTAACATTCCTATGATCTACACAAAATTATCTTACAGTAATTCATGCAACACTTGATTGGCAGAATTTTGTTCTTCATTACCTGTAGTCATCCACTAACCTCACTAGTTTTATTTTAAGTGGAAAAATAGAGGTGCAGGAAAATAAAATTGAAAAGGAGCAAGGATGATTTGGTAGTTAAATATTATCATACAATCTAAGAGAACCTGAAGGAGAAGACAGAATGTGTTAGGTCATATGTATTCAACATACAGTTTGTAAAGAAACATGGATTTCCTTCAACAGGCAGCAGGTTAAATTTTCTTGCATGGATGAAAACCATCTCTCTCACATTTTCTTTTTGCTTACTTGTCTCGTTTCACATAAAAGCTTTTCATTCTTTCTAGCAGATTTATTTAATTTTTAAAAAATAATTTCTGCTATTTTTACTGCTACTAGAAACAAATTGGGAATGCTGTGGTATTCTCTATATCTGTCTGTCTTTGTTACACATATACACATATCAGCTATGTGTTCACCTATAGTTCCATTCATTTCATTAGTACATATATAAAGCAGATAGCTGGATTGATTACAACTCAATTAGATTCAGATGAGTAAATCAAGACATCTGATTCAAGGGCTACAACCTTCAAAGGCTGGTGACTTCTGAGCCAAACGGAATGTAAAAGGCTCTGGGGACCAACAAATCCCCGTGGAAGCCTTAGGACTTCACCAGTATTCTCAATAATTTTTGAAAATTCTTTCAGGATTAAAGTTTACGGTATTAAGTTTAACGTTCCTGTTAACTGATAAATTGTATTTCCATAACACTAATAGAGCACACTAGCTAGAAAAGTTGAAGGTACTACAAAATGAAAGTAGTACCACAGGCTTTAATTATCCAAGAGAATCTAAAAAGGAACATAAAACAATTCCAGAAGCTTATCTAAAGTAACTCTCCACATAAAAGAAACCTTCCAACTTAATGACATGGTCACATGCAAACAAATTGCACTTAAAGAAGCACAGAGTTACATGCTATGGTGTTACAGTCTTCAGCATTTTTTCTTTTTGCAAACCCAAACATAAAAAAAAAAAAAAAAAAAATCAGACTGCTTACAAAAAGAGGAACTTCATTTTTGGCGGGCTTCTGTTCACTATGTGATTTGGCAGAGGCAGTGGTAGCTGGCAGAAGATTGATCTGAGCCTTGAGAAGGGAAAAGTGCTAATGGACAAATGCAGCAGACCACTTGACCGCTGCTCTCTCTCTTTCGTACGTTCACACACAGACACACACGCGCGCTCGCGCATACACACACACACACACACATATCACACACATACACACACTATCCCTTCTCTGCAGCAAAGAAGAATCTTGATAGAATGGCAGGAAACACGCACAGAGTGGTCAGGGAAGGATATGATGTCAGCAACCACGAACAATAAAAGGTGTAAAGGTGCTTCCTTCCCTAAACTGTTCCAGAAGTGCAAAATGGGAACCAAAACTCTCCACTTCCTTCTCTGAGCAGAACTGTCTGAATCTGCTCTGCTGCAACACCCCAGACAGAGAGTTCTTTGAACAGTCACACCAGGGGCAATAAGGAGTATCAAAACAGGAGAGTCAAAATATTTAATTTATAAACAAGAAGGCAGCCAGAGAAAAACTAAGTTAAAATGTGCTAGGGTTTGGCATTTTCATGGTTGCTTTACAAAAGAAACAAACCTGCCAAAAAGATGTCCCTGTTTCATTAAGCAGCTTGCATTCTGAGTGGATTAATGAGGTTAAAACTAAAGACCCAAACCATTTTTTTTTTATTATCCCGATGTAAGGAAGCAAATAAAAAAATGCTGCCCCCATTCTCTTACCATTCTTATCTCAATAAATAAAAGTAACTTCAAAGATCTATGAAATCTTTTTATGCAAGATTTTCTGTTTACTCAAAAGAGTTTTGAATCAGATTTCAAATAAAAATCTAAATGTACTGAGGAGTAAGAAGATATCAGTGACTTTTCTGATGAAAAATTAGCTGCAAAAACTGCAAAATAATCATGAAAGTCCCCAGTGGGGAACACATATTCAAATAAAATGGTCACTCAGACATTTTCTGTAAAAACCCTAGCTGACTATGTTCTACGCAGGGACAAGGACAGCCACACACTGAAGAAACAGCAGGGGTTACTACATCAAATAATGATACCAATCATTTTGGGTCTCTCACCTTGAGCTGGATAAAGTTGAAAAAAAATACAGAAAAGGGTGAAAGTAATGATCATCTTTCATGCTATCTAATGGAGAGCAGCTGACATTAAAGATATGAGTGGTCCTTCACATTCCATGTGGTTTGGTTGAATGGTCATTACAGAAGGCACAATTTGGGCCATTAACAGAAAGGTTATGATAAAATTATATGTCGTCACCACGGCAATACATCAGTAAAGCAGAAATGGCACGATCTACAGTATGCTTATCCAGGCAGAAAGCCACGCAACAAATGAATCTGAGTCATCCTAAGGTTTCAAACATCTGTCCACACCACTTTGACTTAGAAATTAAACATAACCTACATTTATGTGTTTTGATCTTATGGGCAGGCTGCCACAAAGAAAGATTGGAAGGGAGTTCATTTTAATCTACTAAATTTAACTCTCAAGAGATCATGCATTTTGCTACAGGAAGTATAAAGCAAACATTTAAACCATAATGGATATAATGTAACAGATGAAATACTACAGACTACTAAAGAGAGAGTACATCAAACAGAAAAAGTCTGCACAGAAAGAAAATACTTGTAATCTTTAATTACCAAATCTTATTCATTGTTTCATTTATCTAACCTGATTCCTGATTTATGGCATGAGATTAATTTATAACAGAGAACAGTTCAAGGGCAATGACATTCTGCATCAAGGCAGGAGTAAAATGTTCATAAACCTGCAAACTGCAAAATCACTCCCTATATGTAAGCTGTTAAGTGAAAATTTTAGAGAAAACTTGAATCATTTGATCTGAATTCATATTTCATTGATTTTACTACTGATTTTGAAGGCAGCTGCTGAATTTGTAAGAGTCTCTATTCCAATTGATAATCCATTTGTTTATTTATTTATTTAACTGTTTGCTTGTAAAGGATAGCAGAATGTGTTTATTTTTAAGTCTGAACTTCAGGTGATATACTTTGTTTGCTTTTCACACTTATATTTGAATATATTCCCATTACACTGGCAATGTAGCAATGATTCGCAGAAAATTCCTCTCGTTCAGCCAAGTTACTGTCTTGCTATCAATACCATTATTTCTATACCTAGGAGGAAAAGGCATGAGAATATTTAGCATGGTGAATTTTTTGGAATTTGGAGTTAAACACTTCTTAAGGCCAGTTGTAAGAATACTTCACCTCCCTTGAATGAGACAACCGTAGTCACTGTAGATTACAACTAAAATACCGTACCAAGTTATCTCACAGAGCAAGAACTTATGCAATGTGGGTGGAAGAGTTTCACTTGCTATTGTTTTGCAAAGTTCCCCTGGAAAGTTTTTTTGGGCAAACTAAGCATCATTGCCAAAATAGTGGAGAAGATGGTACTTCCTAATAGTAGTCCTACTTCATTATGTCACAGACCCTGCTTTTCAAAAAAACTGAGTTATCTAGATGTTGGATATCTAGTCTGTAGCCACCTGTCAATTTAAGCTGATCCATGCCTTTATGAAAAGGGAAGGAGTGACTTCAGCTTACCTGCCAGGTGCTGAGAGTTGTCTATCAGGCGCAGTGAAGGAGGTTTTTCTGAATAGTACATACATGTTATATCAAACCTGGACATGCTGATAAAGATCCACCATAGGAGGCCAAAGGCCTTCCAAGTGATTGTGGAATTTGCCACAGATGGTGAGTCATTCCTTGCAGTGGTGCGCCAAAAGAGGAAGCAGCCACCAGCAATCTAGATGAAAACTGATTGCCTGCAGCCCAGTAAGGAGAGATATGTGACTGCTATGCCTGATGAAGAAAGACTTGGCTAATTTACGACATTTTTGAAGAACACACGTGGAAGAATATTTGATTTGTAAAGCAAAGAATGCAGACAATAATACATACTTTAAGGAAAGCAATTAGGTTAAATACTAGTCTACTAAAAAATATACCCATGAAAAATTTTTATTTTAAATCTACAATGACTAGCAGGTGATATTTCAGTGTCTACCCATCACCCAGTTGAAAAAAATGGAGAGAAAATAGCTTGAAGAAAAAGTTTACAGGTTTATGATTAGGTTTATGACGTACCTTTGGCAGCCAGACAGACATAACAGGAGTCTGACCAATAAATATGGAATAGGATCCTTGAAGTGCTTGGGAGACTGTCTCAAGCATAACAGTTTATCGAATCAGACAAGCTAATAATACAAGGGGAAAAATAAAGGACTGAAAACTGAATCATCTAATTGGTCTGAAATGGAGACAGTGACTAGGAACAGGAACCTGTCTGAAAATGGAGTAGGGAAATTGGACCACTGCAATTTCATCTAGGAGTCTCAATAGTTTTGAGCTAATAATTTGATTGGATTTCATTATAGTTAATAGATGTGCAATAAATCTCAGGGAAGGTGTTTTACAGATCCAGTCTGTCACTTACTGAGATGGAGGAGAAGAAGCAGCATTTCAGTGGTCAACAGAGTATGATCTAGCACCTTCTGTGTTGAAAAGGTGTCTTGGGACTACTCCGATCTTGGTCGATCTGTATTTAAAGGCATCTTTCATACCAGCTAAGATGGTAGTCTTATGCAGAAAGGACTTTGGATAGTGTTGGCTTATTACAGGAAAAGTCTAAGATCTCTAGAGCTAAGTCATTGCATCACCTGAAAGCAGTGTCTGGCTGTGGTTAGGTCTAGATTTACAGATTTGTTACTAGTGCTTGTATGTGAGGAAGTCTGTGGTGAGGAACATAAATCCCCACAATGGCTTTTAAGAATCAGGGGACAATTCCAGGTATTATTGGAAAATCTATGTACTGTAATATCAAATCACAGCCCAAACCTGGGCACAAGTGCTTGGTAATGCCAGTATCAGCGGCAGATAGTTTTAGATTGTCCTTTATTGGAGAAAGTAAGGATTAATTCTCAAAAGGATTCTCTGTTAGCAGGAAAGATTTTTGATTACTTTCTGCTTATCATTTGCTGGATTGCAGGAGTACAAGTAAGCTTGGTACGTGCCCTTAAACAAGAGAGCTGGAGACAGCAGTGTTTCAGCTATGGTCAATCATCAGTCTTGAAACCATAGAGAGAGTAGAAGGAGAAGAGCGGACTTGTTCAGATCTACATGGACCTAGTCTCCTTCATCTTCATCCAACAAATTCTGGAGGAATTTTATACACTCTGACCTAGCATCCTCCCTTTTCTCACTCAAAGGGCACCGTAATCATGTCTATCTATGTTTAGCAGCACAAGCCAAGTTCTGCTGTTTTAGGTTTGTGCTGTGCCACCTCTTCATCTCTGTGAGGAGGAAGAAAGATTTGGATTGTAAAAACCTAATAATCATATTTTGAAAAGGGATATATTACAAATTTGTAAATTAAACTTTTCAGGAAGTTTTTAAAGAAAAGAACTTTTAGAAACAAGAATTTTGAGTCATGAATAAACAGGACAAAAGATCAGAAGAACCCAAAGTCTCTTTTAAGTACTGAGCAAATAAATGAGTGATCATTGTATTTGGTTCAAAGACTAAGCTGAAAATTAGGAAGGATCATCTAAGGAGGTAAAATAGGGACAAAACTGAGGATGAAAGTACCTTAAAACTGGGAAAATAAGTGTGGAAATTAAGAGAAGAAAAACTGAGATGTGAGTAAGTTCTTCATTAAAAGAAAATACATGCTTCTGCCAGACAATAGTTCCTATAGAAATATTGTGAAGGGGTTAATAAAAGGAATCCTTTCCAACATGACAAAGTGAGTAATAAAAATTGTCAAGGTAAAGTTTGAATGAAACTAAACTTGTTTTGGGTTAGTAATGGGAAATATCTTGACAAGAGAACTGTATAAACATATTAAGGTGCTGTAGCATTTTTTTTTCTGGCTAGGAAGTGCTGCTCACAGTATTGCCATTTTAGGAGTAATTTCAGTAATGCCTGGAAGATGAAAGAAGGTAGAAGTGGTAGGATTATTGCTGGTAAGCATAATTTCTGTTATCTTATAGACCTGGATACTTGAATAAAAGATGGCAAAAAGCTTTGTTAAGTATTATTTTATGGAGGTTTGTGATTTGTGACAATGAAGAGAAGCTGAAAATTGAGAGACACTGGAAGAGAGCTCAGCTATAGAAAATACAGACAGTAGACCCCTGAAGTAAAACTGACACAGAGAACTGGCTTTGGAGTTACTGCTGATGGAAAAGAGAGAACTCAAACATTAATACTTTATAATGGACATAAATTCTTGAGTCTTGCTGCATTTAGAGATGTAAGAAATCTTTGTAAACAAATAGTATCAAAGAAATAACTGAGTCACTTGTCAGTTTCCCTGCCCTAATGGAAACAACCTGCAATACCCTGAATTTGGCTAGCTACTCAAGCCAAAAGGGGGCAATACCTCTTAAGCATATCCTCTAATGTGGTTCAGCTCCCTACCAGAGAACTGAAGAAATCAAACTTGAAAGATTTTAGGGAGATGTTCCTGAGTCATAGAAATTCCTCAAAATCTGGCCAAATCTTGAAAGATACATGGAAGCTGCATTTGCAGTTTCTCAAGCTAAATAGCTAGTATTTTGCTATTCTACTCAGGCTTGAAAATTTTAATTCTGTATGGATTGACTAATGTGACACCTATTTATTTATTAATTTGTTTATTTATTATTTATTTATTTTCCACTAATATCTTGAATCATGCAACCAGTCACGCGCAGTAATCACTGACTTATCAAAGATAGACTGAGTCTGAGGCAGATATGATTTTAAATTCAGAGATTGCCACATTTCTGTGTAGCTATTCCTTTATCCTAACGTAAACATGATAATAGATCCATCACTATTACTGAAAAAGAAGTTAGACAAACTTTGTAAGCAGAGTTAGTATCTAATGTAAATTAACTGAGTTGGAAAAAATAAATTGCCTTTATGGTGTACAAGCCCTTCTTTGGATCCTCAGTGTACCTAAAATTCATCCTTTTTTCCCAGCTCTAAAGCTGGTCTAGTGAGATATATTACCTCTGACTAGGAACCGTCTCTTGTTTGTGGTGTTAGACCATCTCAGCTACAACTGTACTACCACAGAAACAGAAAGTTGGATTCCTACAACATAGAGCTAAACACATAACTTTCATATTTAAGTGCCTTAGTTTTCTAAAGCAACCTCAGATCAGTACATCCTTCATATGGCATCCTTAATTTCTTAGAGAGAAATGATTAAGTACAGAGATGTGCTTTTCTCTTTTGTATACCCAGTTCTAGAAACACACCTTTTTCCCTTTAATTTTTGATTTTCCCAGAAATGTCAAAAATTAAATACAGTTCTTCTGAAATGTAAAGTAGATGGCATACCATGGTGGAGAGCTGCTCAGCCACTAACTGTTCATTCATTCTGTGTAAATGTTAAAATATGAGTATAAAAACTATAACACTCCTTGAACTCAACTGCTTGCCCAGAGACAGCTACAGGCTGAAAATGAGGAGGAAAGGGGTGGGAAAAAAAAAAAAAAAAAGTCAAGGGAAATATATCCATCTTCCCAATGACCATGACAGCTGAAAAGTTTACATTTATGCTTCTGATCCCACTCAGACTTTTTTTCTCCCAAGGACAAAAGGAGATGAAATGTATGTCAGGTACATAATAAGGCTAATATAAAAAAAAAAGGAAAACACCTGCATTTCACTGAATAGGGGTGAGGAACTGCCTCTATCTGTGAAATATATGTCTTTTCTAATGGCAAAACTCATAAATTAGAGATTGCTGCTTTTAAATATAAAAAATACAATTTAAGTAGAAACACACAAACTCACAATACACCTGTTCTAAAAAGAGGGAAAAAATAAAAGTACAGTGGCGTTATAGTAAAAAGCACTTATGTTGTGATTACAAAGATCCAATACTTCTTGTAAGCCACATGATAGGAAATAAACCTTACACATATATTGTCTGGTGCCTCATATCTGGAATTTTGCATGTTCAGGATGAGGCATCTGTTAGAAAAATGGAAGGTTCTGACTACTAAGAAATGAAGTACATGGCCATATCCGCTAGTGCTAGCACACCATCACTCATTTGCTGAACCTACTTGTTTTTTACCTCCTGGCTGTATCTTGACAAGAGGCATCTCTCTACACTGGAAGATCTGAACTTGATTCCCACTGGTTTGAAACTAGAAAAAATACATAAACGGACAAGTCTATAAGAAAGGGAAGATAACACGGAATTTGCTTTCAGGGAGAAAATAGAAGAAGGTTCCTTGTGGGAGAAGAAACAGGGAAGGTGCCTGAAGCAACTGACTTATGTTGCCTGTCGAGGAAGGAATTTTCTATTGTTCTGGCTAACTGGGATATTCTACAGATTTTTTTGTCCTTGGTGGTGGACAAAGGGTCAAGCAATAGATATATTTCTGTTAACAATATTCACATCAAAAGAGAGAGAGAAAATGGAGAAAAGTGAGATACACAGCACACCGAGGAGTTATGCTTTGATATGATAAAGAGCTAAAAAAGCTGCCCTTTAGATACTAAAGATACATCTTGAATCAGTTACAAAGACATAAATAGCCCCATCTAATTTAGCGTGCTGTTCAACCACATCATAGTTCACATTCAGTTTTTGAAAACTGTATTAGGTAACTAATTCATACTTTCCACATGAGGATTTGTTCTTCTAATTTTTCACAGAATTGGAGTCTAACAGCTTTCACCTCAAGACCTGTAAAAGCAAATTTTTTACTGAAACGGAAGGTGTTTACGACAGAGGTACATCTACCACTGTCTACAACTACAAAAGCCACAAGTGTGCATCACACCCTGCCTGCTGAACCTCAGCTGTAACCACTCCATTAGCACATACAGCTGGATTTATTTATTTTATTTCCTATACATACAAAACACATTGCATTTGGCAGTAGCCAATGCAAAAAGTCAACATCCCTGATAAATATCAGAAGAAAACAGACATATAAAATGTGCTTAATTTGCAGAGGGAAATACAGTGCAATTTGCTTGATAGTCTCTATTCTATCCTGAATGAGTACTTTTTTCCCTAAACAGATCACTGACAGCATTGCTCATTTTACTGTTATCCTAGAAGCATGCTGAAAAACCAAAACATAATCAATACAAAGATACATTAGCTAAATCTTTTTGTGGCCTTGAATGTACATTATGTTTTCTCAGAAATGGCACTTTTCGAGCTATTGATATGCAAGGTGATATCTGACAAAAAAATATTCTTAGAAACAGGCAGCTGTGGCGAAAGTAGCAGGCAGCATAGTGTAAAGAGTTGAATCTAAGGTTGGGATGCAAACATGACTGAGATCTGCTCCCTTTTCTGCAAAAATATTTCACACCACCTTCATTTTTTACTCAGTTTCTCTGTAGGAAATCTGGGGATAAGAAACCTGGGGATTTATTCATGCCAATGTTCTGAGAACTAAGTATGGTGAATATTTATTACACAAAGGAGAAATTCTGAGGGCTTGCAGTAAATATGCTATAATTCTCACCTGACATAGTCAGTGAGTATGTAACCAACAGAGAATATAATTTAGCAGATTTTAAAAAGTATAAAAGTACTGTTAAGGACAGGACTATGATCAGATCATAAAAATATTAATATATATGTTTAAAATAACCAATTTCAGAAAGTTATAATTATTTTGTACATCTACAGCATATAAATACACCTGTTATTTTAGAACTATAGCCCTTTATATTAATGTATATCTTATTGAAATAAAGATATTTGACAGTACTGTCATATAAGGCCCAACATGGTACACAGCAGATTCATCAATTTCCTGTTTCTTACCCTTGCTCTCTTACAGCATCCTAATCAACCTAATTAAAGCTTCGTTCATTTGAAACCTCAGATGACAATTTGTTTAACTCTATCCCACTGTGGTCTTTTTATAAAGAGAATTAAATTTGATCTTCTGACAGCAATTATTAAATGATCCCAACTGGCCCCAATTAAGACACATGGCTCACAGGCCTCAAAATCCAATAAAGTGCCAAGCCCTCTCTTTCACTTGTACATCTTCCTTTACCTTGCTTTATTTTCTTAAAGCTAATTAAGCTCATCTTATCAAGTGGAACTGAATGCTGTTGTGTAAACTCATTCAAGATACAATGCATCAATTTACTTCTATAGACATACTGAAGTAGGGACAACATGCTCAAAATCACCCTTTTCATTGATTCACTTCACCTAGCTTTAATGCCTTTCACTGTGCTGCACATGACCTACATATGCTTACTTTTAAAACACTGCCTACAACGAGCGATGATTAGAGAAATATATTAAATATCTGTGGTACCACTTTGGCACTGCTTATAGTTCTTATAGTAATACATCTCCTCTTTAAGCATTTTCACTTGGCTATCATCTATTCATTTCAGAAACTCAAAGAAATGTGACACTTGTGTAACTTCTGAGGTTAACCTTTTTTTACCTTTAATTTCTGCTCTAATTTTTCCACACATGTTCTGTGAAGAAATGTTCCCATGATTTCACGTAAAGGCAGGTAGCCCCAGGATTTGGAACTCATTGATTGTGTGGTACTCCAGGGAAATAGCTGAATTAAAACCAGCCTCATGAGACTGAAGTAGCTTCCACACACATCTGGCTCTTCTTATTCTAAACTCTTAACACCTGCCTGGAAATTTAACCCCCCATCTTTTCTCTGAAGAACAAATGGGACAGATTTATCTACTGCCATTTGGTTTAGGTCAAAGCTGAGCTGTGTGGTGTTCTGCTAAATTAATTGCAATGTAATTGATATTGTTTGACACAGTTTTTGAAAAGATGATGCTCCACCCATTTTATGACTCGACTACTCTCTCTGTATTAAAATACTAAAATTTCATATTTCTGCACATTCACCCTAAGTACAGCTTTGAGTAAAAACATATTAAAATACAGTACATATTTTCTATCTCAGTATTTCTAATGAATTGCTGTACAAAATAAGATTATGTGCATAATTATGATCAAGAGAGTAAGTAACAAGTAAAAAAAGCTCAAAGCAACACTGCTTCCATCATGGTGAATGTTTTCTATATTTCTTTAATTTACATACTGAACAAATGTAAGCACAATATTCCTTAAGCACAAAAAGATAGAAAGACACTACATTTCAGTGAAACATTTTCTTTACTAGCAGAAGATGTGCAAGTTTATGTAAAACATAATTAGACACATTTCCTGTCCAGCTGGGAAACATACTTGTCTTTGTAAAAATTTAAAAAATTAAAGTTATGACTAACAGTTTTCAAAAAGTAAACTAAATTTCTTCTTAAAGAACTTGCAAATGTTACTTTTAGGAATTAAAAAAATATTGACTTCAAAAGGCAGGCAACAATTTTACTCCCAGAAATGCTGTATGACTCTGGTAAATTTGAACTGTAACATGCAATAACAGTTAACAGAGAATGTCTAATAGCACATTGAAATTTCTGAAGATTACAAAAGATTTCAGTATACCATGCTGCAAATTATTTCTCATTGTATTCTAATAATCCTATACAAAATGTTAATTTTAGATCATTCTTTTGCTAAAAACAGCCAATGCTGTAACAGATTTAGCGCAAAGAGCTGAAAATATCCTGTGGAAAAAAATCTGTACAGAAATCAGATCAACCCAAATCCTGCCATTACTCAGCAC
This sequence comes from Tyto alba, assembly GCF_018691265.1. Classification (NCBI taxonomy): domain Eukaryota; kingdom Metazoa; phylum Chordata; class Aves; order Strigiformes; family Tytonidae; genus Tyto; species Tyto alba. Next base: position 4,300,568 of record NW_024881275.1, on the reverse strand, counting down.
TGCAGTGACGTGCAGATGTTTGTAGTGGTTTAAGGAGCCAGCGGGGGCTGGAAACTCTACATACTCAACTCCAACATGATTGCAATTGAACCTCATCAAAGTAAGAGCTCATAATTTGTCACAGAAAACAGCCAATTAACATATGTTAGAAAAAGGCTCCCATAAAGATAATATATGATTAAAGATCCAATGCAGCTGTCACAAATCAGAATTCTGCAATTTAAAAAGAAATATCAGTCTGGGTTTCTGAATGTTTACATTGATAATGGATACTATATTTTTAAAAACTACAGGGACGAAAAAAAAAAAAAGCCCTTAATTGTAGCATTTCCTCCAGGTTTGGAGTTACAGCTTAGGGAGATCTGGGTACTGAAGCACTATTTACTATTCTGGCTGTTGTGCTGTAAATAGTTAAGACCCTTGCCAAAACACAACTGTTATTTTGTTTTAGTGCTATTTTAAAAGACAGACCTTCATTGTGAGTGAGGTGGCCTTCATTGATGCACTTTGTTGTCAAGGCATTCCTCTGAAAACACAGCATGTCCTTATTGCTACAAAAAATACAGTACTGTAAAACTGTGCACTATAGCCCCAGGGCCAGCGCTGTGATCCCAGCGATTCAAATGCACGGCCGTGAGTAAAACTGCACTGCAGCCAGTCCCATTATTTCACATTTACATTGGTGAAAATGAGATCTGAATGTAGCCTGCAACCATCCTTTAAATAAATACATTGATTAAAAATAGTTTTCACATATACATGCATGGAAAATTAAGCCTGTTGCTTTATTAACACAGAACCCCGACTGTGGTGCCTAGTCTGAACAATAATCTTTATTCCATGTGTTTTGCACAGCAATACTTTAATTACTGAAGCACTGCATAATTAAGCTGCTATTTTTTTACAAGCATCATGAATTTTTCTTCCTGCTATCATTTAGGATCCTATGTGTCAGTCAGTGTCCTGGTTTGGGCTGGAAAAAAAAAAAAAACACCACTCACCCAAACCCAGGACAGTCATTAAACTCTGAGGCGATGTGAATAGCACCTTGTTTGTATGTGTGCGCATATGTGAGCGTGTGTGTCCTTGTCTTGACATCATGTTGTAAAAGGAAGTGCTTCCTCTTTTCTGTTTGAAAGAGACCCAAGATAAACAAGGTTTTGAAACTCAGTAGTCTGACTGGACATTAGTCAATGTATTTTTAAAAATGCTTTAACTCTTATTCGGTCAAATATAATCTCATGTTGAAGGATAAAAGTAGCGACAAATTTTAATCAATGCCAACAGAGAATAATATAATTGATCTGGTATTCTCCAGAAGAGGAATGTGATGATTTTAAAGAGTCTTTGCTCCCCTTTAAAGTCCTTCAATGATTCAGAAATGCTGTTTCCATTAATGCTAGAGGCTGTAGTTTGTGTCACCAACACAAAGTTAATTCTCTTAAAAGAGCACTTATAATATTGGTACTGAAGTATCTGTCAGCTTTAGTTCTATGGTTTCAAAAGCCCTGAATATGCATAGACTTTTGAACATGCTAAAACTTAATATGCTGAAAGGTCAAAAGGAAAACCTAAGTGTTTAAAGCTACTCATGTGTAAGACTGCCTGCGAAAGATCAAAAGCACTGAACATTTCTGATTCATTTACATAGAGCAAAAATTCCTAATGTTCCTTAATATTATTCACAATGTTATATCGAGATTAAAAAATAATCATTATGAATCACCATCCCTTTTAACAAAACACTGTGAATAAAGTTAAGGTTATGCTGCGTTTTTTTTTTCCTCAGGAGTGTATTCATTGATTCCCAAGCAATCAGTAACATTTTTGATTAAGATCTCAGAAATAGCTGAAAATCCCAAGGCTTCTCTACTATTGAAACTTCACGTCTTTGACTGTCCCCAACTAATGACAGTAAACCATGCAGCCTCAAGCTAAAGAGATTAATTTCCATTTTGCAATGAATAGACAAAAAGACTGGACAAAATCCATTCCATATCAACTACATTGTTATGTCTATTAAAGAAAATACAATTTTGGCCCTAGAGGCAGTTTGAGATAGAAATAATAAAATTCAATGCGCAAACCAAGTAGTACTTAACAGAATATACAATAAAGAAGAGTCAGATGAGAAACGTATTATTTTTTGTCCTAGTTTTTTTTTTAGAATAAAACTACATGTTTTGGATAAGCCAGATTCAACATCTAGTATTTATTCCTGATAATAAATCTGCCTTAAAATACTGCTGCTAACAGTAATAGCAGAATAATTAAAAGCAAGTTCTTCATCATAAGGAAATATTGTGTCAGAGTAATTTCCTATTCTGTAAACGTAAATTTCCTCTCTTCATAGCTAAAATCAGGTAATTTTACAATTATATCATGCATATATGACAAGTAAATATCAGTCCACTGCTATTAGGCAAAATATTTTCCAAGCATAATTATAAAATTGATCTGCTATTTACCTATCACAGTATTTCTAGGTAAGAAATCTCCAGCATTCTTTTTTTTTTTTTACTTCAGATTTAACAAATTATGCATGATGAAATACTTTAAAGATGTTCATCTTTCTATCTATCCATGTTGTGCTGCAAAAGTGAAAACCATCTGAGTTAGTAACGGCTTTTACTAAATGGAAATGCTGATGGTATGTCATAACCTAATTCAAGATGTTATAGGGTTTTTACAATTATTTAAAAAGTCTGAATGTAGAGCTTGAAAACAGAGTTCCTGAAAACACTACCCCACTTTCTGATTGATTCTGTGCATATGGAAATGAGCAGCGAATTTTCTATTTACTTTAACAATAGTAGCACTGAGACTTTGGAAAAAAGGTTGAGGATATGGTATTAAATGTCCAAGACCACTCTGCTATCAAGGCTCAAGACTCTATATGGTCTTACTCACACATCTCTATGGCATTATCCTGTTTAAATAAGGGAAAAATATGCCGATGCTTCTCAGTCTCTCTGATGAGTCCACTGGGTGGTTCTGGAGAGGAGAGATGGGTTGCCACGATGTGGAAAGCTCTAAATCCTCACAGGCTACAGCAATGCTATGCAGTAACAAAGCATCATTAAAATGAAGCATAAATCTTTAAAAGGAAAATTATTATTAATAAATAATAATAAAATAATAATAATAATAATAATAGGAGGAGGAGGAGGAAGAGTAATAATAATAAAGACTCTGTACCATCTTTGTTAATACAAAGGTGTTAGTCCTGTATGTTAACCAGAGATGACCACTGAGGAATCAAAGAATCCATTTTGCAGTTTTGTGTGAAACAACTATAGAGTACATTAAATATGTCCATGTATAAATCAGGAACTGTAACAACAACCATAGCTTTCGCTGTTAAAATTCTGAAGTTACTGAAAACTTAAAGGGATACTTTCAAGTCATTTTAATCATCCAACATTTTCCCATACCAGCTCATGGATTTACTTTTCAACACTAGCAGCCTGAGACAAGAACAAACTGATTTATAGCCCATGTTAGAGGAGCTTGTTGCTCAGCTGTCATTTTTTTCTTGGCTCCAGTAGATGGAAGCAACTCTCTTGCTGGGTTTTAAGTTTAGTGTGGTTTTGGGACTGTTTTTTAGGCCAAAATCTTTATTTTTATATTTATTTTGTTGTCTGTTGATCCTTTGATGTTAGATTCCCAGATAATTTGTTCCAGTTCCCAGAGCAGTTTCTTCAGATGAGAGCCATGAGTTACTAAGTCTGTAGCTCCTGCTGAAACCTCTTGCCGGGATAAACAGAGCCTGCAGCAAATCTACATGAGCTTGTTTCTGGAAACCCCACTGCTGCATGATTGTTGAAATAACCACTGGCAAGACGCATGCAAGAAATTATTTGTGGTGTGGATTCAGGTGTGTACAGACTGGTAATTGTCAGTCTTACAATACAATACCTTGTCTGATAAAAAAAACAAACAAACAAAAAAAAACCCAAACAAACACGGAAACATGACATCCTGCATTCTTTTGCTATTTTGGTTAAGCCTGTGCATTGCTCGTTTCCCCTCACCAGTCAAAAAATGTGCTGACTGTGACATTCAGCATCACACCCATGGTAGGCAGGTGTTAGAAGGATTTCAAGTACAGGGTTTTAGGACCACAGGCCACCCTGCTCAACCTGGCTTGTCTGATGAAAAACAAGAGCAGAAAGAGTAGAGTGTCTGACACAACGTGCAGCAGATCCTAAGGGCTCCTTCAAAATTAAGCAGGCTTTGCACCTTCCACAGACAAAGCATATTCCATATCAAGCTAGAGATGCATACAGGAGAGTAGTAATATTTGCCCTTGTTTCCTCAGCCCGTAAATCAGTGTCATGCTCCCCTGCCATATAAGAGTGTGAGATTAGATGCTCATCTTTTTAAAGACTTGTCACCCTCAATTAAAGAGGTGTGAACTCCTCTTAACCTGCATGGCATATGGTCACCCTGGTCAAGGAAAGAGATGCTTCCCTGAGTCGCTGCAGTCAAACCAGCATGTGCTGTGATCCTGTTGATTATCACAAGCTAATCAGGGTCAGGCTGGGTCAGATTTATGTACTGCAAACTCTTTAGGAAACGGACAGTCTTTTCCTATAAACGTCTACAGTACAGAAAATAACAGGCAAAATAGCGGGCCTTCACTGATAACTGGAATATCAGGATGTTACTGAATTCTTTTACATATTGAACTCTAGTTAACAGAAAACCTCCAAACATTTGCAGGTAGTACGCAGAGTTAGAGAGATTTCAATCAATGGTGTCTCAAAGACACTATGCTAGCAGAAAAGAGTGTGTTACAAATGAATTGCAAAACCAAGATCCTGATCACTGAGAATATTAAATATTCCATGACAATCTTTACAGAATGAATTACGTCTAATTCCTGGCCAAATTCTACCTTGGATCATTGCTCTGACAATTCTATATAAATTCAAATGCAGAAGGTTTGCTTTGCTTTTGGTTTGGACAGATTTGGTGATGTTTTGTCTTGTTAGAAGTGTTAGCATTTCACCGTGGCTCTGCTTTCAGAGTCAGGTGAACTAATCAAATTTCTCACTTATATTTTGCCTTCAATGGGTTATATAGAGGCCTAATTAATACTATACAATTAGAAAGTTTTTTTATTAATAGGAATTTCATCATGTCTGAAGTGAACAAAGTCTTTCTCTCTTACCATCTTCTCCAGAAAAGTAACACAGAAAAAAAGAACACATATAAGGACCTCTTTTCAAATTAATGAAAATTAATGAAGACACGAACACTTTGCATCCAAATATCCCCAATTAAATGAATATCTACATTTCATCTGCTTGGATATAACTGATTGCAACATGGAGTTTTTGGAAATACCATCTTATGGATGACTGTAACAATGCCATGAAAGAAAACAATGGACTAAACCTAAAGGAATGATAACAGTTCTTGAGTGTTGTCTGAATAAACCTAACCTAATTGATAATCTTTTCTTAACAATTACAGTTTATGTGGACACAACTAATAGAAAGAACAGATTCATATTGCTCAGGGCAGCTCTTATAACAACAGCAGAAACACACATTCCTGTAAAAGTTGTAGTAGCCTATATCTTTTCCTGCATCCGTTTAGATACAGAGTGATACAGATCAAACTGGTGGACATAATTCAGTCTTAAAGAAGCCAAGTGGTGAATGGTGACAGAGTCCCTGGGGTGTGGAGTTCTTTTGGTATATATTTTAAAATAAAGTAATTATTATCTTTTATTAGTAAGTATAATAATATGTTCTATCTGAGAACATATTATTATTATTATTATTATCATCATCATCATTATTACTATTACTATTATTATTATGACAATAATAATAATAATAATAATAGTAGTAGTAGTAGTAGTAGTAGTAGTAGTAGTAGTAGTAAATTATTTTAACATAAGGTCAACTTTTCCTTTTTGGAAACCAGTTTTAATATTCACAATTCTCAGTAACCCACTTCTAACTGTTCTACAGTTGTCACAGAAAACAAGTATCTTAAGAACAATTGTATTAGTGGTGGTATTTCCAACCAGGTCTGTGGGAAATTTGGTAGACTTTTTGTGCAGTAGCTTGTTCTTTTATCTAATTTTTAGTGGGGTTATGTCAGTGATTACATTTCACGGCAAACATACAGCTTGTTTCTTAACAAATTGATGCTCTAATTTCATATTGACCTGGAGATGTCAAATCTCAGTATTTGGCAGAAAATGGTTAGAATGGCCAACTTCTAGTGGCAGAAAGGTAGGGGAGGTGGGAGGGCGAGGGGCTTGACTGTGTGAGTAGTAAATGAGATCACCAAAATTTACCACAAAGTACAATTTTTTGACCATAATACCAGATCTACTGCTCAGAAACAGGGAGTGACAGTCTCCATGAAAACAGGTTCTTAGTAATGTAAGAATGCGTTAACTAGAAGCACACACAGGGGACGTGAAAGTCCACTCGACACTGCTGACTTGGCGTCATGCAAAAGACAGAACAGAAAGTTCTCCACACAAAAAATACTATGTAGGAAGAAAGGAACAAGACTGTTTCTCCTCAAATATGTTTGCAGTTTAACCCAGTCAAAGATGGAGTTTCATGTATTGTATATGTATTTTTTTTATACTACCTGGATATTAAGCTTTATAGTTGAAATCCAAATTCTCTATAGTCTATTGAGATGAAGAGACAAAAAATGTCTGCTGAGTAAAAACCTATCTCTATTATCAGTTCTTCCTTCAAGAAATTTTCACATTGTTGTAAATCAGAAATCAGTGACCCAAAGAAGTGTTGCTAAGTATCAGGAGATAGATAACCATAATGTACTATAATATGATAGCATATATATATATGTGATGGAGGATGAGGTGATTGAAATATTGTTCATTTGATTAAATAGGTTGAGAAATTCCTGTATCTGAAAACTTAATTACCTACAAATTCTTTCATTTTAAAATGATAGAAGGAATTTTCTTCTACACATGAATAGCTTCTTTCTGAAGTTAGGCAAACTTCTGCAGTTATTAAATTTGCTTGCCTGCTCTCCTGGAATAATGAATGGATTAACAGCTTTTAGCCTTGTTGATTTGAATACTAACTCAAAAAGAAAAAAGCAAAACCACAAAAAGGTTATTTGTTCCTTCTTACTATATATCACACTAAGGTGACCTAACTGAGGGAACATATTGACACTGGAATGGACAGAAAACATCAGAAACTAAGTTTACGTAAGGCAGAATGATAGCCATCAGCAATGCTGAACACTTCCTTAAATTCTGGACAGGCAATGCTTTAGCTTAAAGTCAGGCTTTAGAAGGCAGTATCTGTAATGTATGAAACAGCTCTGAACAAATCTGACAAGGTGTCAGACACTTTGTGTTTAAATGTCTGCCACAAAGCCAGGTGACTCCACTATGGATGTGGCCAAATTCTGCCTGGAATTGGACAAAAAGGGTTGAAGGACCTCAGAAATGCCATGGGTTAGAATTGTAACTCAACAGTTCTGGGACTGACAAATCAATCAGAAATAGTAACTTTCAAAGGGTACAAACGTTGAGATTAGCTGAGACTAATCTGAGGAAAAATTATAGCATAAGAACCAATTTTGTTTCTATTAAACCATAACAAAAAAAGAAAAACCTTCAAATTTTATCGCAAGGTGTATTTTAGTGCACCGCTTTTATTTGGCTGATCGAATTCAACTGTCTTTCAAATGCATTTAAGGAAAAAAGTAGTTAAACGAGTTAAAGGTGGTGCTGCAGCTCAAGATTGAATTTCTTAGCATTCTGTTTACAACATTTCCAAGGGCAAATCCTATTTTCAAGGCTGAATCTCAGTTCACTTTTGCCAAACACTGAGTTGAAATACATTGTTTAATACTTGCTACCGGCAATAACACATCTTAAGCCTGAAATTATAGCCTATAATTAAACAAATTAATCTTACATTTTCCAAGGCACAGATGACAAGGTTCACTCATATAAAATAATTTATCATTAAATTTAGGAAGGACATTTTAGATTCCAGTTTGCTGTTAAATCTGCATGGAAGAATATAGTGATTCATCTAGTTGTATTTTTATGGGGTTTACCCCCCAGATTTTGGCCATATTTCAACTGAAATGCACGGAGCTTTTTACTCAACAGGGTAAAAATCATTGTGGAATGTAGTAAGACCTAAAATTTGGCATAAACAGGGTATAATTTGGTCCTAGTCTCACTGAAAGAGAAGCACCTTGTGAAAAATATGATACAATATACTCAGTACACTAAGATCATTAGCAAGTGATTACATATATTTTAATCAACATCTATTGTGAGATTGATTTTTTTTATGAGCATTATAATGTTGAATCATTTGTAAACTACAGAATGAATATTAATGTAAACAGTTTTTGACTAAGCGCACGACTTCTTATGTTTTACTACAAAAAACGGGTCTACTGTTGTGGCTGTGGGGTTTGTATCTCTAGTAGGACTACGTGCCATGCACATTATGAAACCAAAAAGTGTGAAGCGTAAATACGTGCATTGCGTGGTGTCCTTGTTTCATCTGGGACAGAGTTAATTCTTCTTCTCAGGAGCTGGAATAGTGCTGTGCTTTGGACTCGGTATGGGATGTGATATGAGAAGAACGCTGATAGCACACTGACGTTTTCAGTTGTTGCTGAGATTTCAAGGACTCTCCACCTCCCCACGTCCTGCCCGTGTGCGGGTGCACAAGAAGCTGGGGGGGAGCACGGCCAGAGCACCGGCCCCAAACTGGGCAGTGAAATAATCCAAATCATGTAACGTCATGCTCAGCATATAGAGGAGGGGCGGCCGGGAAGGGGGGGGGTTCTCTCTCACTGCCAGGATTGTGGTTTGGGGATCTTGGCTCCTCCGGGATCGCTGGCTGGGAACGGGCTGGGTATCAGTTGGCATGTGGTGAGCAACCACATTGTGTGTTACCTGTTTGTGCTTCCTATTACTGTTGTTGTTTTATTTTATTTAAATTATTAAACTTTTTATATCAACATATGAGTCTCCCTTCACCCCTCCAACTCTCTCCCCCATGTCCCTGGAGGAGGGTGGGCGAGCGGCTGTGTGGTGTTGGGCTGCTGGCTGGGTTCAAACCACCACAATTGGAATGATGGCTCATCTCAGCAACGCCATGCACCTGTTGCAGGGTGCTGTGACTCCTTTTATTTCTTCCCTGTTCATGAAATAATGGTCAGTGAGGATAAGTAATTTAGTTCTACATTCTTCCTCTCTTCTGACAGCTAGACAATAATGAATACATTCTTAGTTTGCATTTTAGAAATGACTGCATATTCTCTATAACTGAAAATCTGGTAATACTGCAGTATAACATGATGCCCTTGCTGTCTTCAGTAAATCTAAAATGATTTTTAAAGATTTGCTGTAGCTCAACCCTTCCAAAAAGATATTCTACAACTTCAGTTTAATTTTTAATCTCTTGATGCTTATCAATGATTTGATGTGAGATTATGAAGCAGGTTCCCTTGATTGTATTATAGCCTGAAGTCTCTGTTCTGACTTTTTGCATCAATGCACATGTATCTTATTTCTCTTTTGCCATCCATAAAAGGTCAATGCATTAGTTACATAAAATATAAGAGAAAAGGATAACACTTTGAAAATGTTTGATTATGTTTCAACTTCCACCTATATTTTAAGGAAAACTGCAGTTTAAATGAACGTTATATTCAATATCCTGAAGAGATGAAGCTTCCATTAGAACTAAACACACAGAAATTTAAGTAACAGAAGAGTTTTGACTTATTCAGTCATATACGTACTGTCCTGCATCATAGTATCTGAACTCATGGTAATGTCCATGGAATCACTGCTTTTACCTCTACCATGTCCGTTTGCAGTAGTACTTTTCCTTTGCCAATGGGGAAAATGTCATCATTTTAGCTCTTCTCATGCCAGCAGACTAAAAATATGTCCTTGCTGCCACCTTGGTCATTTTAATGTAATATTCCAGCTTTAGATCACTATACAACACCATCTGAACTTGTCAAAATTAATGATAGAGAAAGAAGCAACCTTCACTTATGCATTCTGTCAAGTACCAGGATGCTACAAAAAGGATTGAGATCAAACAAGAAACAGAGAATTGAAGGTCCTGCCTGGGCAGAAGTTTGTTTGAATACTTTTGTTCAACATAAGAAGGAAAAAGAAAATATGCCACCCTTTGTTAAAGGAAAAGGTTTTTGTGTCTAATATATTAGAGAAATTGTCCAAGAACAGTTCATCCTCCCATAAAGATTCCTTGTGCAATGCTGCCAAGGTCAGAGTCAGCCTGGGTTATCAGCCATGGACTGGCAAGTGCCAGACAAACAAGCTAAGCTGCCTTGATTCTCATTTCTGCACTGCGTAACAGTCAGTTTCTAATTGCATGCTGAGAAACAGGTATGTGAATAGCAGTTTCTCTCAATTTAGAGATAAATTTTGTATTCTGACATACTTCTTCTTTAGTTGTATAAATTCAGACATATGTAGGGCATAAATCCCTGAAGAACAGAGTCCTAAGTATCCAATCAAGAGGGAAAAATCATATAAAATATTGTCATTCTTTAGGGATAATTTTGAGTCAGCTCACTGTATTTTTCTAGTATTTATTTACAACCAGCATTGAAGCATATTATTTATCATTTAATGTAGCAATTTTGTGCTTTTGATTTACAATAGTGTTTTGGATAAACAGTCTGAAACAGAAGAATCTATTATTTAGAAATAATCTGCAAAATGTGCTGCGTATCTGTACCTGTAATTGATCAATATTCTTACTGCGAGCATCAGGTATAGCATGACTAAGAATGAGTAGTATGTTCATCTTGGTTATTCAATCCCTGAACTGTAACAGAGCTATTTCTGTACTTTGAATAAAAATAGATTAACACATCTCTTTTACAGTTTTGTATCTAGGGAGAATAAATCATAAAGCAAAAGAATGCTTGGTATTCCACGATGCCACAATAAAATTTGCTCATAGGAACCAGTGCTATTAAAAACACCAGATTCTGCTGGGATTGTGGTTCAAGGCCTAATGATTAAGAGTAAGTTACCCTGAAGACTATTCAGTAATGAGGATTTGTAAATTCCCAGCTTAATAATTTGCTACACTTTCGGACTGTTCAAGAATTTGGGCTAAAAAGTTCCTTGGTATTTTCATTGACTGTAATCCATCAGAAGACTACTAAAAATAATAAGATAAAAAAACATGTTAAAAAAATAATCTATTTAGCTGACCTAGCAGAACAAGGAGCTTGCAGTAAAGTTAAATTTAGAAAGATATAAATTTAATGAAGTTAGCTTGTTAGATTCAGATATGTCAACTTCCTTCATTTCCTTCTTTTTTCCTGGAAATAATTAATTTGCAAAATTTGATTTAAGGAAAAAAAATCACCAACAACCTTTTTTATTAAGTCTTTCACTTTGTAATTATACATACAGTCTAGAAAATGTTCTGAATTCTGATAATTTTGATCAGAATGATTAGGTAACTTGCATCCATGAAATACTTTAAAATTCAAAGGATTTAAAAAAAATTACAGGCACACCATCACACCAAACAGTCAAGTGAAGGCTTAATGGAGTGGCATTTTACTTGATGAAAATAATTGTGACATTGGTACAACATCCAAAAATAGTAAACTTGAACAAATGTGTAAGTCTTTGCAGTACTATGGCCTGTAGCCCCAAACCCACAAACATGAATATATATACCTAATTTGAAACACTTGGATAGTTCACTGAAGGCTGCAGAACTGTTCATGTACCTAAAATTAAGTACATATGTAATGGTTAATATGAATGAAATCACATTGTTACAGCATCCCAATGAGTGAAGCAAGACAATGAGAACCCGAAATCAATGAGTACATTAGAGATGCAAAAGCAAATCCTGGATGCCATTCATAAACCTTTGGTGGATACAAGTTGCATGGATCTAAATACGGGCACCGTACCCCAGTGAAAGGTCTTACTACCAGTTCATGGAACAGTATTTAGAGAAATTTGGTAAAAGATGTCCCAACAGAGTCCACAATTGAATTCAGGTGTGAAAAATGCAATTAAGTATTAGACTGAAAATTCAGACATGGCACTGCAGAAAAAAGCCTCATATATTGCACAAAGTACTTTATGAATGCCCACAAGTGTAGGATCCATCTGACCTCATTGAAGACATCAACATTTGGCATCTAGTCTAAGTTTCTTGAAATATAGGCTTACTTATCACCAGTGGAGAAAATTAGGCACTATATAAACATAGCTGTATACAACAGTTACAGGGACTCACAATAATTACAGGGACTATAGTAGAAGTAGCAAGACAGACAGTAAGACAAACAAGAAGATTCCTTTCCATCTGAAGCTTTGTACAGCTAAAGCCTCATGACTTAGATGGGAACAAGAAAGGAGTAATTCCTTGTAAGAAAGAGGAATAAAGATTCAAGCACCTTTTTCTTTTCTTTTTTTTTAATATATTAAATGTAATAATGGCCCATATGTCCTATTTAGCAAGTAATTATATTGACATACTGTGTATGTTAGCATGGAAAACCTTGTACACCTACCATGCAACATGAAACTCATCATTAAGAAGTCACTATCAATAACTACACCACTAACAAGCTTAGGTAATTCTACAATTAAGGAAACAAAAAAATTTGAAATAACCATTCCAACAAGAATTATTTTGAGCAACCGTAATAAATATGGTCTTAATAGGAATTATACTGAAAAATAATAGTGGAGAAATAATAAGTAGCCAAAAATGTAAATCTAATTTTAATGTTTTCTGATAAGGATATATGGTTCAAGACAGATTTCCTGGGGGAGTTCCTTAACTGAAGGCCTATCACAGCAAAGGACATAACTTGCCAACCTAAGATGTGATGCTGAGATTCCTAAAATGTGCTATGGGGGTGGTGATATCTGTCAAGATGATATTTGTGGAGGAGTTCTTGAAAATAGCCAGGATCTAAACCATTAAGGATTTCAAAACTAAGAGAGCAAACTTTAAAATCAAACAGCTACTTCATAGCAGACAAAGTAAATGAGTTAAGGTACAAGGGGGATGATCATATTTGCTCAAGACAGGATGGGAGTGTGTCACTGCATTCTGAACAGGCTGCAAGTGACAGAGCTGAGCTGCTGGAAGCCTTTCTAGGAGGGAATTACAATAATCCTCTCCATCAAGAGGGCATGTGCTGCTGCTATGAGGTCATCACAGGATAAATAAGGGCACTGTCTGCATCAAGCACACCACTAAAAAGACATTTTTCAATCCCATTCACTGCAGAAATCTCCACAGAGGGGAATGAACTGGACATCAGAACTTTTACTACAATTTCCTACTGCACTCAAATCCCCCAAATCAGTCTGCAGTGGCATGTAAAAAGAGAGACCAGTCTCCTAAAGACAACAAATACACACTGGTAAGATTTGTGCTTTCACGGTGGCTGAGGCAGAGGTAGCTGGCAGTCCTGCCTGTGTGAAAACAGAGCTACACTTGTGGAATCCCCGGAGTGAGAGGCACAGAGCTCCTTATCGCCCGAATTGGGATGAAGTCTTTGATATTTAGCATTCCTACAATACCCACGCACCTCATGACATGATTCTGGTGCCTGCCAAACTAACCTTGAACTTCAGCACGGCTTTGAAGAGCCATAAAATATTTTTATCATTAATCTGATAGTTTGCACAACAAAATAGTTGGTTAATGCATGCATGAGGTTTCGCATTTGGAGTATAGAGTACTGGATTTTCCCATGCTTGTGCAAATTAAGATTTCCCTGCATTTGTGCATGCTGAATTGACCTATTAACCAAAAAATGTATTACAAGTAATCGCACACAAAACCTCCTTGTGTTCTTAAATCGTGAAAATATTAAATATGTGTACAATTAGAATGTCGGGGCTTTTTGGTTCATCAAATTGAATTAAGGTCATAAAACATCCTTACATATATTTTCTAATACATTTATGTAACAGTTACACCTTGAAAGCATATCAAATTAGTCACTTTATCTGTGAATTAAAGTATTCAAAATTAAGCACTTATCAGCCCCCAATGAACAATAAATAACTTTCTTAAGAGAAAGCTTATGTGATGTATACAGTGTAGGAAACTTCTAGTAGCATGATTATTAAAAGTAACAGCTTGTACCCCTACAGCCTGACCGAGTTTGAAAGAAAGTTCAGAATGGAGTGGGGGAATTAGCTGATGAACTTCTGTCAACTATAGCAGTAGCCTTCATGAATAATTCAATATATGCCCCATCCCCTCTATGTCTCAACAGACTAACAGCTGCAGCTCTCAAATGACAAGTGTTATTTTTTTCAGAAGCTTCTGAAAATAGTATACTGATTATAAAATAATGTATGTAATAAAATAAAGTTTTCCCTCCCCGCTTTTCACTTCTGACTTAGAGTAGCTAGTGAAGTTTTACAACAAAATGAGGAATTTTCAAATGGACTTCTTTGAGTTATGCATCAGATCTACAGAAGCATTAAAAAATTCAGGCCCTCTATTAAAGATTTGGTCTTCTACCTTACCACAACCACAAAATTCACCCAGATTGTGCCCCCAAAACCTCATTCAGAGTAGCTTTGCACATAAAAGCTACAAAATTATACTTTCATGACATGGATCTTTAGGTGTCTTCATGCAAACAGGAAGAAACTTTCTGGTCTGAAGTTTTTGTATCAAATATTTTCTGTAATTTTTTCTAATTTGTAGTGAAAATTTGGCACTTCAGGATGTCCGGTAATTGAACGTGTTTTGTGAATATTCTGATGTGGAACAAAATTTCTCTTGAGCTAACAAGACCAGTAAAAGGGGAGAGAAGCTTAAGGAGATGGTAACACAAGTTTCCTTGATGACAGTGCAACTGCCTGTACCATCAGTCCAATTTAGGAGGAGAAATGGCAATCACAGAATGTCTTCTCACACCCCAACAATTCAGAATAGAAACTATACAAATCTGCTTACGTGTTTTTTTTATTAAGCAACACAGGCAAAGAAACCAAAACTAGACAAACTCTAATCACTCAGAAGAAGATCTTCCACTGTCACCATGCCTTCCCGATTAAAGGAAGGGATCTCTCAGATAAGTTCTTTTAAGTAATTTGAGCATTTTTCAGTTTTGTGAAAATATTTTTCAGTAGCATTATGTAACAGTGGGTATTTAGGGAAGGAAAACATTATCTTAATGTAATGCTGTTTCCTGATTTACTGAGAAGCTACTGTGAGCAGCACTCCTGACTGAAAGCAGTAGTGGACAAAATCTTTTTGATGATATAGACTGAAAGATCATCTTGCTGCCTTTTTTTTTTTTTTTTTTTTTTTATGTAAATATATAATCTTTTTGTCCATGAGCTAGCTTCTGTTTATAGAAGGTGTGCTCTATGAACAAGAGAAGAAAAACTCTTTGCCTTGCATTCCCTGTATGGATATATGCCATAAAAATTAATGAAATATTGAAGATTGAAGGTGATCTTGTTGCCAAGAGATAAGCTGAAAGGTTTCTTAAACATCTGCTTTACCTTCTTGAAACGAACTCTTTCTCTCCTCAGCTCCAGAAATGCCCTGGCTCTTCTTGTTCACCGTAATGGCAAGATCCTTCAGTGCTTGAGTTGCCCAATAGGTCTGGTCTAGGCATGACTTTAATTGGAATGCAAATTATTTAGCTGACCATTTGAATAAGAGCTTTCTTGTGCTTAATTTTTTTCAGAATTTGAGTTCTATCCCCTACTGCTGCCTTGTCACAGAAACATAAAGAAAGTAGATTTATATGACAGATTGCAATTTATACTGCTAATTCTAATACAAAATATTGAAGAGAGAGGTTTATTTTTATCCCATTAAATGGACGTTTTCCATACAGTAGGAATCTGCACAATCAGAGAGCTATAATGCACATTATATTTTCAGCTGCTTACATTTCATATTTTAACATTTCAGTTTTCAAACAAACTAAAACAGAATTATAAGACTTTGGAAACAACAAAGCTATCTGTCTGTTCTTATTTTCACATTTTTTAGCTAGCAGAAATTAAAAATTGGAACAGTTATTGAGATAGTGTATTTGAAAGCTTAATAATACTGCCAATTAAAAAAAAAAAAAAAGTTAATATGGTATTAGATAGCTTTGTCAGTTGTGCTATTTTCAAGATAACTTAGAAGTGCTGCTACCAAAAGGCTGCTTCAGCCTCAGCCATCTTAACACAGTTAACATGCTTAATTTTTCTGAAATCTATGTAAAGTACATTCAAAACCAAAATATTTTTCTTAAAAATAATAAATTCATAGTTAAAGCACTGTCTGTATTTTTGCCAAGGACAAATTGCAACAGAAATAGAAAGCCATAATAGAATTGACCATAAAATTGATTACTGACATTTTTGTTTGTTGAATATAGTGATTGGATTCAAAATGAATAACTTCTAAGGTATCTTCTGCACTATGTAAATACATGCAACTTCGACTTATGAGATTTATGCAGGCGAAGCATGACTGCACACCACAGCCAAATCTATGTCCTGTTTAAGAGTCAGTGGTCAACTCTGACTCCAACCAGACAGTCCCCTTCTCTCTTAGGTTGTGGGTAAGTATAATTTCTTCTTGAGTAACGTGTTAGTCCCGCATCCTGGGGCAAACAGATAAAAAAGGATAAGTATATTTTTAAAAAAGAAAAAATCCTGCTAACAAACAGTGCTTTCACTAGGGGCAGTACTAGCCCAAGAAATCCAAGCTATCATTACTGGTAAAGAGCACTGCTCCATGAATAATACATTTTTGGGGCCAGCTCACATCACAAAAATAGTTTGTCTCTGCCTCATGAAAGGACCACATCTAGGTGATACTGGGAAAAAATCTGCTTCATATCATTACAGAGGGTGCTTCCCCCATCAGAAACAGGCTACTGTCAACATGCTGGAAAGTATTTGGAAGTGAAAAAGCCCATACTGTTCCACCTTGTGAACAGCAAGAAAATGTAATTTGCTAGTACTGGTTTTACCTTAATTTTCCAGTGTATAATCATGCATCAAACTAATCCTTTTCATGATGTATTCCAGTTCTTTAAGTTACTGTTACCAGTGTCAGCATAAAATGCAAACATATACAGGACTTGCTGAACTAATCTCTGTATTTTTTTATCTGAAGATACACATCTGTGTACATCCTCATACTATCACTGAAGTAACTGTCAATATTTATACCCAAAACATTACCAGGAGACTGAAAATACTAAACCCTATTCAAGTCATGAAAGTAAGGAGAATACAAAGCGAAGTGCCCTACTGTGTGTAAACTAAAATCAGGAGTATCTATGGAAAAGCAGCCTATTGTTTTTCTGCAAATCACTTGATCAGCTTTCTCTATGGATTTTTTTTTTCAGATGGAAGTTATCAGCTATGTATGAAATGAAAAAAAAAAAGACATCTTGACTTTACATCTTCTCACTTGTGATGTATCTACAGCTAAGATCAGCCCTGATGTCTGAAACAGACTCTGAAACTGGTAAACTTATGGAATAGAGTTCTATATAATAAGTCTTCAGCTTTGAAATTTATCATCTGATTTGTCCAATCTGGATGTGTATAAATTTCATCTTTTTTACCATATCAGGTTCCAAGTAGGATCGTGAAGTACCAGGCAAACAGATTTGAGATTCTTGTGCTTAGCATTTGGATCTGAAAAGCAATATATTTCTATGCTGAACTTCAGCTTGGTTTATAGGTTGTTTTTTTTACAAAGGAATTATAATTAATATGCTTAAATTTAAAAGAAAGTGCATTTAAAAAATAAAAATAAATACAGGTTGACATAATGGGAAGATGTTACATTCCATAGTCTTTCATTTGGTCTTTGGCCTCTTTCCTGACACTTTGTGGAAGTATCAATTCTTGTGACATATATCAGGATATAAAATCTACCCTTTTATAAGTGTATTAAATTATCCCATTCACTTCTCACTGCCCAACTTAATAATAGGTGTGCTGGTCCTGTTGTAATCTTGGTCTTAAAAGTGTAATAGTTAAGTGGTAACAGTATTTCTGAGTTGAACTGAGCCTAGAAATCAAGGCAGAGAGGTAGCCAAAGAAATAATTTGAGGATGCAATTTCCTCTTAGCTTTCTTTTTACATTACGTGTGGTAACTGATAAATGAAAATATTTGTTTCTTAGCGATACACATATTAATGTTTCCCACCCAAAAGTAATTTTAGGACTAATTAAGGAAGTCAGTATTATTTGCATTAACCCTACAAAGATCTAGGTAGTAACAAAAAATAATATTAAAAATACAGTAATGGAAACTAAGGGTTATGGTCATCTTCTAATCCAACCTGTCTATAAAACCAAGAAAAAGTTATGTTTGGGATGCTTATATATATCATTCCCATACTTGCATATACAAACAAATATAAAAGTACATACAAAAAAAACACTAAAAAATACTATATTTCTAGCCCATAATATAGAAGGACTGTAAGTCTAGAACAACAGGAGAAAGACTTTCATTTATATAGTAACTGTATACATGTGAATAAAGAGCACCATGTGTTTATGGACTGATTATTTTTATGAGGTCTAACTGTGAAGAGACATTTTGACAGTTTTATTTACAGTGTAAGGCATACCCAGAGGCATGCAAGCATAGTTTGAAAACCATATATATTTGTATATAAAGCACACAGATATATATATATGTACATATGTATAAATATATGTACATGATCATAGGAAATGATTTTACAGAAAAACCACAAGCCTAGCTAACATGGCAGCCTACCACTGTAGCATATTTCTAGATAGACTTTTTAACATATATATACCCTATCAATAACATAAAATCTGTGATTATGTGAAGTACAAAAATATGAATTCAGAGTTTTAAGTATATAAAGGAACTCCAAAAAATGAAATAGTGATTAAAAATACATACTAAAAATACAGAACAAATTTCTTCAAATATATTTCATGTATGTTAATATATATATGCAGCTATTTCAAATGTAGCCAAGTCACTAGGCTCATTAAACTATTTTTTGATTTGGGGAATTAATGGACATTTCCACTGTTGGAGATTTTTTTTTTTTTTTTTTATCTAAAGATAAAAAAGAACATAGAGTCATCAACCCCTCTGAACAAAGTACAGTTCAAAGATAGAAGTTAAATCATTAAGGCAGAAAATAACAGGATTACAGGCAACATTAGCTTGTAAAACAAATTCTGTTCTTTAATAAACATCTCGTGTGCCCATACATATTTAATGTTAACAGTTTTTTAACGGCTTAGGCTGTAACCTTAGTAGCCCAGTGTGGAATTTACTATTGTCATCACTGCCCTCATCGGGATAGAGGTAGAAAAGAGCAAAGTAGTAACTCAAAGTCATATTTACCAAATTTGAGCTGTTGACTAATTTCCCTCTGGCAAAGACATAATGGGAACACCCCATCACCTCATAAACAGCATTATGCTGGTTAGACACCTTCCATCAAGTTTAATTAACACACCAACTCTTCCTACTGAACACTGAGAAGAACTGCAAGACATTCTTTCTGCATTTCTTTTCGTTCTACCTTCTCTGTTTACCCTGCTGTTGATACTGTTGGTGCCTTGAGGTAGAGGCTGTCCATTAGTGAGTATCTGCACAGCACCATGCACTACGGGCCCCAGTCTCTGTTAGGACCTGTAGCTGTTACCACAAGACAACAATAAGTGGTAACATTAAGGTTTAAAGGCTTTTTTTCTGTAGGCAACAAAGTCCAAAATAGTCAGATTTCATTCTGCTAATTGCATCTACTCAGCTTCTTACTGGATAAGAACTTTGCACTAGAAGGGACACATACCCCCTTATATATCCTTTTGTATGCTTCATATGCATGAAGGATGCTTAAGACTCCTCATTTTTGGATGATCAGAAATATTTATAAATTGGAATATAAAATTTAAAAGAAACGCCATAACATTTTCTAAAAAAGAATTGGAAATACCATACTTATTCCAGAATGGCCAGGATAACTGCCACCACTTGAGGTTTGTCGATGTATTGTGATGATCTCCTATATATATTGTTGTCAAATGTGTATTTTACAAACTATGAATTAAAAAGAAAGCTAAGATGTTGAACAAATACTCTGTTTAACCTGATACAGAGTAGCCTGGATAAAACCCTATGACTGAACAATATATAAAAAAAAAAAATTAAAAAGAACGAATTTATTCTCAGTTACTTTTTAGAAAAGAGAATCCTGTATAAGTGACTACAGCAGCATGTTCTGTCACATTCTTTCCATAAACTGAGCCCTGTCAGTGACAGCAAAACAGATTGTGTGCATCTGCTGGGAATGAGCCAGATGACAGTGGAAGAAACACACATGGATACCTTGGCACAACAACTAAAGAAGTAGAAGAAAAATGGACAGAAAGAAGCAGAAAGTTCTAAACTTTAATTAAAATGGCTCTCTAACAAAAGTGAAGTTATCTAAGAGTCTGTTGCAGACTGTATGCTTTGCTTGAGACCTTAACTTTCCAAAAGCAACTACATACTTATAGTCTACATTGTCTTGTTTACGCCCTATGGTACTCATATGGCCACCATTCCCACAGTGTCTGGGTCCCACAGAATTTGCCTCAGGGAAATACCATCCTCATTCTGCAGACAGGGAATTGATGCACCAACAAAGCAAAACCCTCACAGTCATCTCAAATAGGTTCAGGAAGAAAGAGTTAAATCCACACTGCCTGAATCCAGGCTACCATCCTAAACGCTAGAATATCCTTCCTGTGCTTAGCTCTGCTTTCAGACAAAAATAATGTTATACCTAAAATTGACATTAAAAAAATAACCTGCTAGTACTCTAGCATTACAGGAATAGTGAGCCTGACAAGTCAAATTAGCACAACTGGTGATTGAGTCAGCTTTGCTGTTGCTGCTTGTATCCTCTCAAGTTTTGCTGTTGAATAGATGGACTGAGAGCCCAAGATGGTTCTAAAAAGGATCACTGAGTTACAGTCTTCAGTACAGAACTGCTACCACGACTAGAGGTAGATGTGTACTCTCATATAAGAGGAGAACCTGATTTTCACAACTAGTTAAAGAGTACTCCCAGATATTAACTTATCATGGCAGCAGAACTACATGTTTATGCTCAGGAATGAATTCAGAAATTCTGCTGAGTCTCTAAAGTAAATCTTTTATTTCAGGTCTAAGGTAACTTACATTGTTTTCCTTCTGGTTAATCACTTGAAGATAAACCAAATAGACAGGGGATTGCATTTCTTTTTTAATTTTTCTTGTAATCAGAAAACAGTATTCTGATTACAAAGACATATGAAGTCTTCTGAATTTTGCTCTGACATTTTACACACTGTTTTGCCTTATATATGAGGAATAAGATGTGACTGATGGCTGAGTAAAGATTAGTATAGCACCTAATGGTCCGAGCAGCCCAAGTAATCTATTTAGAACATCTGGAAGCCTCATGAGGCCAGAATTCTCGGCCTGTTATGTATTCCATATGCAGTGACTATCTAATACTCTGATGGCACTTCAGAATCACATTAGTAAAATGGAATGATTTGTTCTTTATAAAACTCATATATATCATTACATAGCACAATTAACGTCCAGGAGACAGAGGCTGACGTATACCCGCCTAGTCTGAGAAAAGCTCTAGAACAGCTTATAATGCACCTTCATGTTCCATCTCATTTCAGGATGTGTGAGTGGCAGCCGCACATGTACAGACTTTAACCCCCAAGAGGGACTTTGAAAACTGGTTAATTCTGCTGGTAGTGTTCTTGATCAAAGAAGTGGTAGATTTCTACATATTCTTCCCAGTGCGGTCCAGGAGAGAAGATAAGGGGATCTTCTTTTGAAATGTTCTATTCAAATGATACCTTTGTTTCTAATGAGTCTGGAAAAAGAGTCAGAATGAAACTGAGAAAAAGAGGTGGATGTTAATTAACAGCATGAATGATAATTCTGTATATAAAGCAGTTTTTAGTAGGTCATCAAGCCAGTGGAGTTATGCTAGAATACACAAGCAAAGGACATAGTTTCACATATTCACTTACATCTGAAATACTGTTAAATAAACACTAATATCTATGGATGTAAGTTCTCTTTGTATTTGTGAAACTGGAATTTACCAATTACAGTTGAAAGAAAAAAGCAGCACATTTTTACAACTTGTAAGCTGTTTCAAGCTCTTGGATAAATACTAGTCAAGGCTGAATATCAGCACAACTTTTTAACCAGAGCTGTTATTCTTCTTCATTAATTCAAGCATAATAATGTGGTCAGGAAATCAGGTTTGGATTCACACCCACATATTCAACGGGCACATTAACTCTACAAGAAACTGGCTGAAGAGGCATGCATGCTACGCCACAAGGTCTTTCCTAAAGGACCACCCAAGCTCTGCTGAAGATGGCTGAGAACATGCACATAATGGCTATTCTTGAACTATTTGTTCTCATAAAGGTTTATTAAACACTCTTAGGTAGCCTGGGCAATTTATCGCACCCTGCATCTGTGCTTCCTGCCTCAACCAACCCATAACCAATCCATTACTCATTTACAGCATGATTATTGTCCCTGTATTCAAACACGTCTTCATGTTTCTATCTCCTATCCTTGATTTCAGAGCTTTGCTTAAGCATGGCATGTCTCAGTTCAAAACACAAACTCAAATGAAAGAATGAGTCCACTAAAAATTATGGAAGACTGACACAGAGGTATTTATAAAAAGTCTAGTTTCACATATTTAGATGAATACACTTGTAAAGATAAAACAGAAGGCACTTTCTTCTTATATTTTATGAAGTAAAATCAAACTTTTCAGACAATGCAAAAGGAAAGATGGCATGGAATGGGTTGTTTAAACTAGTTTTAAGCTATTATACAGACTAGAAACACAGAAAGGCTTGTATTTTTTGAGTATGAGAGATAAAAGAGCACAAGAGATCAACTCAGTAGCTAAGGAACTATGGCATTCCAGTGAAACATGGCTCAATTACAGCCCTTCATTTGATGAATATTTAATTATCTATACAAAAATGGGATGGCCTCACATTTGGAAACTGAGAGTAGCTTTCTCCCAGAATATTCTCTAGCCAACTGATTAAGGACCCTTCCAGAAAAAGAGAATTGTCTTTTCTGTGAACTGCTCTAAATTAAGGGTAGGAAGTATTTCAAATCAAGTTTTTCAAATCCTGATTTTCTGCTATAAATGTTAAACCAGTGCTTATAAAGAATTTATAGACTTAATGTGGGGATGTGGATTCCAGCAGACAACAGGACACAGCAAAGTAAAACCTAAATTCCCCTTTTTCGTGTTGCCTTAAGTCCTTTCTAATTATGTGGATACATCCTGGCATGTTGAATAGATTTTCGCTTTTACAGCACCTCAGTAAAGTTCCCAATTTTCATCAGTGTTTTGCCCTTGGAGAACTGAGACATTGCATAACAGACTTGCACCAAAAAAAAAAAAAAAAAGAAAAAAAAGCTTGCAGCTGCATTTAAAATTACATTTAGGGGTTCTGAGTCCCTTTCTCAGATTGTATGCATCGGACTATTTTGCAGCTTCTGCACTTCACTTGCAGACTTTTTTACCTTGTATCTGTTGCCTTAAATAAAGTTCCTGTATCTTTTTAGATATGCAATATATTTTAAAAATTCTCCCCTTATAGTTTTGGAATTCCTATTGAAGGATGGCGCTACCTGGTCTTCTTGGAAATTGTCACCAATAGGTTGCATGTGGCACTGGAGATTATTATATTCAAGAAACTTGTTTAAAACTTGGAGCACGCTTTGCAACTGAACGTGCTGTAGGTTCACCTTTTAAATAGAAAACCTGTATTTTAATCTAGTTTAGATGACAATATATTCAAAACATGCTCTGTGAACAGACACAATAGTGGGTATTTATTTAACTGTTGTGCATTTAATATTAGCACTTAGACCAACATATGAAAACAGAATGCTGATGATTCAATTTTTTCACAAGTATCAGCAGGTGAATCTCACAAAACCATATGCCTGTAGATCTATTGTGATTTTAAAGAGGCCTTTTTGATATATCTACATTGTATTTTGAACTTATATCTATCAAACATGGAAGCTGTTTTTTTAGGATGATGTTTAATTCACAGAGCAATCTTCTGATCCATTAGTGGAACAGCTTCCTCTTTCCGATCACATCTGGAAAACAGTAGAGTGAAAGGAGAGAACAAATACTTTCTTCCTGACCATCCTCAAAATTTTTTTATCAGAAATCTGTATGAGTGCTATTCCATGTCCTGTTTGGGGTAGTCAAAGTAGTGATGGTCTCATGACAGGTTTGCCTTTAATCTTATACAGAAAAATGTGGTAGAACATAGTGCTACTGCTTTACAGACGACATTTAGCGACTTGTAACAGAAGGCAGCACCAGAGAATTACCACTTGTCCAGATACATGACAAGTACCGCTCTTCCAAACAGACCACAATATCTTTCTTTTGTGTCATGCCTCTTTGCTGCATCAGATATTGCTTCATATTGTTATTAAGTGACCAAAAAGAGAAAAAAAAAATGTTAAATAATGAACACACTCTGACTCCATTGAGAAATCCTTGTGCTCCCAATCAAGGATTTTTCTACAGGATTAGCAGCAGGGGAAAAAAAAAAAATCCTAATAGCATTAAAACACCATGCAAAAATACCACTTCTATTGCTTTCTTTCTATCTGTCATAAGGATTTGCATTGCGCCTATCACCACTGTAACTTATCCTTGATACATTTTTTTAAAAACATGGAATTCAGAAAAGGCGGCACTCAGTTAAGTATGCCTTCAAGATGACTATTCTGCTGATCACCACAGAATGTAATACTGGGCTTGTGACAATATCTACTGGAAGCATAACTGAACCGAATGCAATGTTCTGGATGGGGATTCGAGTACTGGAACTTGTACTGAAGATAAATTCTCATTTTGCTTTGTCAATATAAAGTTTTGGAAAAAACACAAAAATATTAGTCCAATTTTCAACTTGTGAGCCAAGAATATTATAGGAAATGTAGAAGAATATTCTTCTGTTTCTGTTCTATGCATAAGCTGTTTTATTGAAGCATCAATGATAAAACAGAAATGCCAGATCCCATTGTTATCCTAGTGAAGAGATGCATATTTCAATCTACCAAGGATATAGGTAGGCATTCTCCATTTCTGTACATGTAATTATGGGCATTTCTGCTTTAATTAGATAGCTTGCCAATCATTCCATCACGTTTCCGCTTAAGAAAAAAATGGAATATTATTTTCCAATTAATACACATTTTAAAATGTAGTTTTAAATTATTTCCAATTGCTAACAACATGTCACATAAATAAGAGTACCGGTAATCCAACAACTCTGGGCTCTATTTTTTTTTTAATGCGTGCTACAAAGAACATTAGTGAAATTTTTTATTCTTCCTATTTAGTTTTAAATGAGCACACCAGTCCATAGGCTCTAATATTTATGGCTACAATTCTGATCTCTAAAATTTATGTATGTGTGTTTTGGATAAAGTGGTACATTTTGTATGCCACTGCAAGGATGCATTCCCTGGCTCAGTATTCTGACATAAAAAATGTGTTGCGTAGAAGTTGGGTAAGTGTGCAGTTTCACACTTATTTCATATCTTGCAGTGAGGTAATAAACTGGATTTTTTTCTCATTCTGCTGCTAGATCAATTCCTTGTCTGCATCTTACACACATAAGCAAGATAAAGTAAAAACTGACCATTTCTCCAGGATTCTGTAGGCAAAGCAGGCTCTCATCAAATACTGCTTCAAAGATCAGTTCCTTATAGGTACAGAACACATTTAAACAATCATTGTTATTATTTTGTTAAGACCATTGCCCTACGTCTGCAACAACTGAGGATTATTCATAGCAAGACAAATTCTGTACACTTCAACAGGAAATTTGTTTGAAAAAACTCTGCAAGATTAAGGTTTTAAGTTCGACTACCATGCATTGTCCACCCCTCTCCATCTGCACACCATTTTACCAAATGGTCCGTAGCCACACTCTTCCTAACCCTCCCAAAAAAGCCTTCCTCCTTTTTTGCTGTTTCTCCCACTTCTCATATAGGCAGTATAGGCAGAAGCAACACTCAGGACACAGATGGAGAGAGATAAAGCAGGCCTGAGGACAAGTGTAGAGAACATACTGTCTCCTGCTGGTTTCGCAGAATATCCTCAAAGCGTACTAACTTTTTCTACAGACTGCCCAGGCATTCCCAAGGGTTGAGGCAATCAGAGGGGGGCTCAGGGCAGCACACGTCTGAAGCTAAAATGCCAGGCAGAAGGGGACACATGGGCCAGCACTACAGGATGGTCACAGCACCTCCGCGTCCTGCTGTTTCTCTACAATTCCACCCCCACCCCCCTCCTGCATTAGGGACAGATTTCCCACCCAAATCCAATGAAATGACTTAAAACAATCTCCACTGAGAAATCTATATGGAATTTTTAAATCAGAGGTGCTGTAGTCTAGCTTCTTACACAGGTGGATATGTTCTGGGACATTTCAATTTCTGTAATGATCCAACAATAACTAAATTATTTGGATTAAAATAATGCACCATTATTTTGAATATAACGTCATATCACAATATATTTGTTAGTAGGGGGAAGAATTTATTAGAAATCAAATAAATAGCACATGCTACTATGTTCCTTATTTATATTACTAAAAGTAATGTTTCACGTGGACAATGTTCTGCATTATGTTTACTTTTGCATATGTGTTTTATAAACAATTTCACAATCCTCCCTCCTTGTCCTTTGTACATACTTTGCTAACGGCTATTGATTGACTACTTAAAAGTAAATAGTGAAATTTAACTGAGCATGGGTTCCACAAATGGCTTGTGTCCTGTATCTATAAAAGCAAACATAAATAATGTTATTTCCAATTCGGTTTACTTAACTGTACATCTCGTGATTATAGGATGGGAGATAGATGACAGCAGTGTCTAAGCTGAATTCCTGCACTGGCATTTGGTTAATAATTCTTATGATAATCTTCATTTATTCCATTATACAGTTGAAGAAGTAGGAGCCAGAGAAGACCTGTTAGGTTGGATTCTAGGTTTCGTATCAGCAGTGCTTTATAACCTGGGAAAGGGAGGCAGAGGAGCTTTGTGCCATCTGTTCCATTCCGTCCCTAATCTGTGGGCTGCCTTATGGTTAACTTAAACGGAGGCAGCAGACACTGGCTTTCCAGGACCTGCTGTATTGGCCAGCATCTCTGAGGCCCTCTCCGCTCAGACTCTTTCAACCCTCCAATGTCAGGGAAGGTGGTAGAAGGCAGAGATAAGTACAGCTACCCTGCTGAAGCAGGAGACTGCTAAGTCACCTGTCCGGGGAATTACAGAAGGGTCCTGGGTTACAGACCTCACTGGTGTGATTACTCAATCCATCTTGCACGAGAGTGTATTCCATGCAGTATTAAAATAAACAATTCTCAGATAATTTATCCAGGCTTAGTTCGAAACAAGTCGGATAATGTACTTCTAGAATTTCATAGGACGTATTTCTGCAATCTAAATATATTTAGTTGTTAAATTAAAAAAAAAAAAAAAAAAAAAAGTAAAGAAATGCTTAGTGGAGTTCTGTTTAGCTGCATTTCAGAGTAATAGTCCTACACTTGAGCTGTCCTAAAGATTCTTTTTCTCTTTGCTTCCCTCTATTTCTCTTGCAAATTTACTTTCTCTTTGCAAGGGAAGAAGCAATATAACTACATGAGAAAATTCTATCACTTTTGCATTTTAGCTTTCCTGGCCGAATAAAGGGTATTGTTTGCATACTTTTAAATACTTTAAAGATGCCAGGAAGTTTAAAGGCTAGGATACTATCCGATGTTTAGTGGCTTAAATAAATGGTAGATCTCAGAAAGTTTTCTTTGCAGTTTAAAACTAATGGGAGAAAAATGTGATACTAACAGGGCTGATGGCAAAACACCGTCCTAAAAACTCTATTTTTTATATATTCAAAAACCAAACACTAGTTCCCATGACCGAGATCTGCATGTATAGATTTAATTCTCTGTATTCAGTGCAAAGTAATTATTTTATCTGTAAGCAGGCACTGAAATTTACCATATGTGCATTAAGAAGAAGACACAAATTTTTGTTACCCATATTAATTATCATATGATTTTTTAATTGAAAAATCATTTTATTTCTCTTTAAAACTTCCTTAGCAGAACAAGTATCTAGCAATTCTACTGCTTTTCTTCAAAGTCTTAGAATAACAGGCTATGTTTCCAATATCATCATTAAATTGATCTCGTACTTTACAAAAAACTGTGTGCTGTTAAAATGTGCAAAAGTGCACTCAGCCTTGGATACTTCTTTATCAGTATATGACCGTACCTGACAGCTCAAATATACAGCTGGGGCCAGTAAGTTGTATTTTGTCACACTGATGTTAGGTAACTCTTTGAAAATTACACCTTCCCATCAAAAAAATAAAATATTCTACTGTTCTATGATACAAATCTAATACAACTGAATGTTTTTTCAGGTATTCATGAGTTATATGGCCAGACTGGACTTGTTAAAAAAAAGGACACTATTTCAGTCTTTACCACTCAAAGCTCTATTTCAATATGTTATGCACGTAAATTCCTTTTCAAAAGTACTGATCATCCACATTTACAATCAAAAGTGTAAGGTGCACGTTTTGCACATTTGAAGTCTGTCCTAATACAGTGTTCTTGCTTATACAGCAGTAAAATAACCAGGAACAATTGCAAAATGTGATAACTATTCTTTAAGGACTGTAGCAAGTGAGCATGTCTCAGGCTAGTCTTTTTAATCTTATTTGGCTGCAAGGTCCTTCAGGATATTTCAGACATTTCTGTAATTGCATTTATTGCCTATTTCCAAGGGCGTACTTTTTGAAACATTATCCTACCAAAATTTTTAAAATTCCCATCTGAGCCTCATAATACATTGTTGAGAAGTTAGTGTAATGCACACAGGAAACAAAAGGAGAAAATGTATTTTACATGTAACATAAACTTTTCAAAATACAGCCAGGCAAAGCTAGAATGAAAGAAAATCAAAATGTGCTTTAAATGTCCATTAAGATGAAACATCTGAATTTACAGGAGCTTCCTGTCTGATTATAATAACACACACAAAATTAACTACATAAATATTAATTTAATGTATCATATAAGATGCAGACAATGAAAAAAACGTTTACATTTATAGTTGACTCATTAGTGTTTTATTATGTGAAACACTAGGAGGCATCAGTTGGGTAAAAAAAAAAAAGAGTTCTTCCTTTGAAAAATGGTAAGGAATTAGCATAGAAGTTATCAGCTTGGAAGTTTCATACTTCCAAATGTTAAAGGCTCTATGTTATAACTAAATTATGCACATAGCTGAAACTCTCTATTCTCACTGATAAATGACATCTTTAATAACATAGGGAAATTTAATTTTCTAACTCTTTTCAAGCCAGACTACTATGGTCACACACACAACGCATAGTTTTACATCACACACATTGTTAAAAAGTAACAAAACAGAGGTAAGCTAAGTTGACTTACTTGTTCATCAATCTTACACTTTTTGATAAATCTGCAAAGCCCTGACATGTTTTATGCACTCTCCCCTGCATGTAAGCTCTTAATAGGGTAAGTGGGATGAATTTAGTATTTAAGAACTTTTAGTTGCTATTACAGGATATCATCTAGGCACACCTGTTTTTAAAAAAAAACAGGACAATCATCTACTACATTTTAAAAGTATTTCCCAAAAGCGGTGAACCAAACAGCGTTCTTAAAATTTGTACAACAATGCTACAAGTGGCTCTACCTTTTACTATAAAGTCATATGTAACCAGTAATGTCAAAATTGAGTTTTCCTTCCTTCAAATTGCATTTAACAATGACTAAGCAACAGAGTTATAGTTGTCTCATAAAATAATCAATTGAAATTGAAGTGTGCCTTGCCATGCTGCAGCAATCAGCTTTTATCTCTGCCCAATCAAAATGACATGTGAACTGCCTAATCCCTCTTTTGTAAGGCGCATAAGACTTTGTTGTCACTGTTGGTTTTGTGAATCGCCTCTATAAGCTGGTCTGATTTCCTAAAGATGACAGGTCCTAGTGAATAGGAAAGCTCTACTGCACTGCAGTCAATGAGACAGTGAGATTAAGGTGGAGGACTGAAGACACTAGCTTTTAATCACCTGTCTGCATGCAACATTGACCATCAGTTCTGAGAAAACTACATTGAAGCTGGTCAGAGGACCCAAACAATTCCTTTTAAAAATAGAAAATTAAAAAACTAAATTTTTCAATTTTTCACTTGCACCATCAGTTGTGCTTGCTGACCAGAGTTCTTCTAAGCCCATTTTGTTTCTGAAATAAGACACAAAACAGTATTTCCATCCTTTTCAGATACCAGAATACTAACCCTACTCTTAAGCTTGAAGTTTTCTAGCTGTTTGGAATTACATATATAATTTTCCTGTATTTTATACCTAAATCACTGTAGAGCCTAAATGAGGATGTAGCAAAATCTCTTCGCTGCTATCATATAGCAAAATTTAAAAATATTAAAATACATCAGAAATAAACTGCTTTGGTTATTCTTCAAAATGCTGAAGCAGAGACTAAAAACTCCTTGAAATTACATGGCACCATTTATGTTCAATTTCATAATCAGTGTTTTCAAAAGAATACCAGTACACCTTACTTGATTTTTGGATAAATTATCATGTAATTTAGAATAATGATGTCCAACAGGTAAAAACGGAGTCTACATCTCAAACCCCAAATGCTTATTCTTTCAAGCACCTAATAGCAGTTAATGACTTCTTGCTCAATGAGATGTAGAAATATCTTTAGCTGTCTCTGAAGATGAACTGAACTATTCTGGTGAACAATAAATTAACCTGTTACAGAGAAAAGTAAAATTAAAAGAAATGAAGTTGGCAAAAGTACTCTATTCACAACTCCTGCACAGTTACTAAGTTTCTATGTCATTATATTTATCTATTAAATAGTGAGCTATCAAAATCTCTGAGAAGTAAACTTTTGGAAAAAGCTTCAGAAAGCTTAATTTCTCTCTGTAATATTTCAGATGTTCTAAAAAACAGAACTATTTAAGAGGGGTATCTCTCTGGTTTTGAATATACATGTTGCAGGCACACAAATTAAGAGTGTTTATAAAAAAATAAGGAAAATTTTCTCATTTGATATTGAAAGAAAATTCACAGTAAGAAAGTATTTGTATTAATTTTCTTATGACGCTCCAAAACTATCAGCTCAGGAACGTAAATCTAAAAGACTTAATCTCACACACTATTCATCATTTAGTACCAATTTCTATCTGGCTCTTAAGCCTAAATTTCCATTTTCTTGGTCAAGTAATCTTAAGAGGATACAGACATATCTGATTCCTGAATTCATTTATAGGACACCAAAAGTGACATTCTTTACATCTCTGTCCTATAGAGAGCTATTGGGATAAGCAAGAGGTTTCGGTCTCCTAGGGGCCTGATCCTGTAAATCGTTATTTCTGTGACTTGTTCATTTTCACACAAGTGGTCTCAGCATTGTCACTGGGACTAGTATAAGTACTGTGTGCATGAAAGAAGGTTTTCACATTCGGGTCCCAGACCCATCTTCTCATAAAAGCTACGTGAGGCACGTTAGTGAAGATATATATAAACAGCAAGTTTGTAAAATAAAAGGATGGGTACTACAGGGAACATAGTCACCCTGAATTAAGGGCCATTCTCTTAATTTCCTCTTCAAATATTTTTTCCATTATTTCCAAAGGGACTTAAGTGTGAGCAGAGACTTCAGTGTTAGACCCGATATGAATTATGCATTCATTAATACAGAAAGAATAATATAAAAGGTATTTTAATAAAACTGATAAAGTAAGAAAGTCTCGCAGGTTTTCTGACTTCATTCTAGGTACCTAAAATCATGTAACAGAAACAGTTCACAAAATAACAAATCCCCAAAGTGGCCATTTGCCTGGGCATTTTAACGGGAAATCAGTATGTATGTAACACAGAGGTTAGAACTGGTTCACAGGTGGTTATATTTCCATGCTCTGCCAAGCCTCTAGGGATTCGAGTTATTATACTCGAATATATAAATATCTTTACTTTTCAACCACAATACCCAGGAAAGTGCCAATAAAAGAAATCTAGCCACATTTGCATCTAATATAATTGGTTTATCATCCAACTTATAGTTCTTTTAAAGTAAAGATATGAAACTAGGACATTTGCCATTAAGCTGATTGTCAGATATGTGCTAGGAAAATGCATTTTGAGTCAAGACAGTTCTTTTTGGATCACCAGTAAAATACTGGCAAAGTGCCTTTCTCTGCTTAATTCTCTTAAATCTTTAGTCTTAAGTTGTGTATTACAGTACTTCATTTCAGGATACAAGTATTTTATAATAATAATTATTATATAGCATAAAGAAAATAGAACTTTTCTACAATGCTTAGGCTGCCACAGTGATTCATTAAGTCTTGTTTTACATTGTGCTGCTTTAAAAAAAAAAAAAAAAAAATAGAAGGAATTATTAGCTGCTTGTTATACTTGTTTAGTTTTTCAGGCTGACAGAAGGTCACACTAAGTTTTATGGGAAACACTAAGTATTACAGTTACATAATGCACCAAATAGTCTTGTAAGTCTCTCATTTACATTAAACTTTATCTTAGCCTGTAAGTAACTGCACTGCAACTAAACCAGCCAGTTTTGAAA
Organism: Tyto alba; assembly: GCF_018691265.1. Lineage (NCBI taxonomy): Eukaryota > Metazoa > Chordata > Aves > Strigiformes > Tytonidae > Tyto > Tyto alba. The sequence goes on along the minus strand of NW_024881275.1, from coordinate 4,267,761 downwards.
GGCTGATTAGCTCTACTCTTCAGTGTTAAAAAATGTCAAGATTACCCAAAGTACTATGTAAAGACCAAAGCATGCTATTCCAGAAGAGGTTTGCAGCCCATGACTTAAACTCCCACGACGATGCAAGGAGTCTTCCCATCTCAAACGTAAGTATTCAAATGAAAGACGCACAAAGTTAAACACTTGCAAGCATGCACTACCTAAACTCAAGAACTGAAGAGCCTATGATACAATGAAGTTTAAGAGCATTTCACTCAAACTGGATTGTTTCCTTAGTCTGATAAATCAGGGTGCAAGCACTACAAGGACATAACATTTGGTGAACTATTCAAATCAAATAAGCTTCAAACACTTCACAGTATCAAGCACACAAATGCTGTAAACTAACTTCATCAAAGTTTAAACACAACACTGATAGAGACAAGTCAGGAATAATTTACTAGACAGTGATTTAACTATGTTACTTGTCTAAAAAGTTACTTTTAAGCAATTGCACAATCATACCCTTAAAAAGTCTGCAAGCAACCTCAATCCCAGACCACATACAATGACGGACACATTCTTCAAAGGCAGTAGGAAATGTACGTAGGGCTTTTGTACCATGCCCACTAGATTTTATTCTGATGCTGAATTTCACATATACTTACATTATAAACATTTAGCTGTTTGGATGATCAGACTAGTCCTTGAGATATTTTCCTTTCACAGGAAAAAGAAAAAATCCCTTTACTTCTTCCAGCCTTAAATATTCGCCACCTGGTTCAACATGCAGCCTCCTTGAATCACACACACAACCTTCAAAGTCAATCCAATAAGCAGCCAGAAGATGTCTGGGGTGTGTGTGTGTGTGTGTGTGCGTGTGTGCAGCGTGGAGGAGGAGAAAGTGGCTGAGCTGCTGGTCGGATTAAAAGTAACCGGACTCGTCCTGAAAGCGTCCAGGAAGGAAGTGACAGCAGGCGAATGGGAAAAGGCGAGCAGCTCACAGCCTTTGTAACATCGCGGAGGGGAAGGGGGAGGCGAGGAAGGGGCTCGGACCTCACGCCTGATGAGGTGTCCTTTTCTGCTCCGCTCCCTCTTCCTCCCTTTTCTTCTCCTTCTCCGCGTCTCTATTTCTCTCTCTCTCTCTCTCTCTCCCACAATCCCAAACGAATGACTCTCTCCTCCCGAGCTGGAGAAATAATCAGTTTCACTCTTGCAAAAAGGGGGCGGGATCAGATCCCGAAAGCGTTTTAATAAAACAAACATAGAGCAGCAGCAGCGGCAGCAGCTCCCTTCCTTGCCCCTCTAGTCTAAACTAGATTGATAAATTACTCCGCTACACTACTTTAATTATGTATATGGTATGCAGAATAAATCACCGAACATCAGCACCTCAATCAAGCACTTTTTAAATGATAATTGCATCTTGGGCGAATCAATCTTTCCATTCCTGACATTTTGCTAATTTTAGTTTTACGGTGGGGGTAATGGCATATGCCACACGCAAACCTAATGACAATGCTTTATTATACCGAGCGAGGACGGCGCGGCGAGCCGGTGGGTATCTTCCCCCCCCCCCCCCCTCCCCGCCACACACCCCCCCCATCCCGCTCCCGGCGAGGTACAGGATGGCTGCAAAGGCTGGGCGGGCGGTGCAGCCCCCCCCCACCGCCCCCCCCCCCCCCCCCCAGGTTGGGCTCGGTTTAGCTGGGCTCGGCTCCGGAGCGGGCATCGGCGGGGCTCCGCGCCGCATCGGCGGCCGGCGAGCTCGGCCAGTGGCCACCCGGTTGCCCGCTGGCCACAGGGACCGAGCCAGCACGCCGGGGAGAGGGCAGCGGGGGGGTGTGTGTGTGTGTGTCTGTGGGGGGGGTGTGTGTCTGTGGGGGGTGTGTGTGTGTGTGTGCTTCCTGGGGTGTCTCAGACCCCCCCCTTCCCTCCTCTCCGTGTGCCGCTCCCCCGGCGTGGGGAGGGCGCGGAGCGGGGACAGCGGCCCGGCGGCCATCGCCCTTGTCACGGCGGCGCGTGGGTGGGGGGGAAGGGGGGGGACGCTGACCCCGGCGCGGAGCGGGGCCGCGAAACCTTCCCCAAAAACACCGCCCCCCCCCCCCCCCCCCCCGCAGATTTCCTGCCCGGCTTCCTCGCACCTTCACCGGGCTCCTTTCTCCGGAGCCCTCCCAAGCTGCCCAACTTCCCAAAGTCATCAGGCTTCCTATCCCGCGGCGGGTGGCTTTCCACTCACACCCCCCCCCCCCCCCCCAAAAAATCCCCACCAACACCCACCCCCGCGGTCGCGCAGGGCGGGGGCCACCCCCGTGGCAAAGTCTGGGGGGCTGCACCACCTTCCCCCAAAAACAAACGCCGGCCAGATGAAGCCCCGCTCGCCTTCCCCGCACACGTCCCAGCCGCGGCCGGCTGCCGGAGTCCCTTGTCAAACTCACCCACAGAAACGCAGCCTTACAGCACGCTGCCTGAAAGGACAGGACTTTTTTTTTTTTTTTTTTTTTTTTTTAAATAGGTTCACTTGCTTTTAAAACCGGACTGAAAGAACTGTACTGTACGGGAGCTTGCATCCAAATTAGGCACATGCAATAATTTGTGAGTAAAACTGGAGTTCGCAGATACTTGTTTTAATTTCTGTGTAGATAGCCAACTTTTACGATCCTTCAGGAGCAGCAGGGGAGTTTATAAAGGCACAGACCATTATTTTTATGATAGATTAAGGCACTGGAAATAGGAACAGCACGCGTGATAAAACCAAATGACCGAATTCAAACAACAGTGATAAATATATATTTGGTTTATTTTAATACAAGCCCTTGGTCTCGCAGTCTTTTCCCCTATAAACATCTCATTGGGCCACTGACCTACTTCCGAAGTTCCGTGTTTGACAGTGAATAAATGCCTTTTCAATTCAACTGTACTTGTTAAAACATGGATGCTCAAAGCACGGTCAGAGAAAAACGAAGCAAAGGCAGCTCTAACAAGCACCCTGCAACTGCTCTCAGCACAGATCCCCAGAGAAGACCCCTGAGTGACTTCGGGTCTCATCATGCCCCGCTCCGTCCTGGCGAGATTTAGATACAGAGCGGACAACTCTCGGTGGACAGAGAGTTCCATGCTGTAAATGCACCCACAACAGCAACGACGACAGTAATACTGATGTGCCTAGAGCCACCAGGCAGCCAGACACGAGCCAAGCACATTGTGCACGGTGGTGAGAGGCACATATGCTCGGCAGTGTCAGCAGCGGAGCCCGAATAACATTGGGGAAGAAACACTTTCTCAGCCTCAGGTTTGGCATGAAGCGCAGCAGGAAAAGAAATATGGAGCAGTTACACAGGTTGTACCCTTGCTATGCCTCTCCTGCAGACACTTCTGGGCTCCCAGCGCGGCACCCAACTATCCGGTAATATTCATATTTTCTTAGTGGCAAAAATAGAGAACTGTGTTATGACTTCACACTTTAGTGCTCTGATTGAAAATGACTGACATCTGCTTTATTTGGTGCAGTATGTGTAAGTTTTCAGGTTTCGGGCTAGTTGGTAAGACAGACCTTCAACTGGCAAGACAGAACATGAGCACCATCATATCCTAAAAGCAATTATTAGAGTAGGCAAGTATTTCAGAAAATAAAAGTATACAGCAGCTTAGCACATCTACTATACCTCCATGTGGGCACTTGTGGCCTAATCTTTAAATAGTGGTGACCTTCACATACTGGAGTACCTTAAAGCCATGCCAAGTTTTTGTCATGAGTACAATTCATCAAATCCATGTAAAGGACACCTTGATTTTTAAAACAGGGTTCAGATGCTAGATGGACAAACAGATATAAGGGGAGGAATCAGGCTTTCTTGCTTATCTCAGGATTAGATAAGGCATGAATTTATGTGGTATCTTTTGAAGTGTTTAGTATTTTTTTTCTCTCTTTTGCTGCATTTAATTTTAAAATCTGGAATAATTTCAAACAGTGGAAAACCTTTGTTCTGGTGTCTGTACTTGTACTGATGCTCCGCAAATGCACCCTTTTCAAATTTCTGGCATGAGACTCAAATCTACTCTTTTTTGCTGTTCACAGGTCATGTGTAGGTCTGCTGACAAAATTTTTTTTTCTTAATCCACCACCTGAGGCATGCAAAGCTTTAAACAATGAGACATCAGTCAAAACGTAATAATTATAAAATCAGATCTCCAAAGTTCTATCAAAGAGTGAAGTGTGTATCCAAGTATCTCTTTCCCTTATAAGTGTGATTATCTCAAGGTAGCATTTCTTTTGAAGACGACTATCAAAGTCCGTTTTTGTTCTTTTGTGGATGCAGAACGTATCTTTCCCTTAGGAGAAACGAGATTGCCAGCTTACATCTTTTAATGGCGCTTAAACTGAAAAGCAGTAAGGTTACTATGAAATGATCCACCTCCTTTGCATCTTAACCCTGGGGTGGCTTGGTTTCTGTTTAAAGTTCTGCTCAACCCCACTCCACTCCACACCTCGCTCTCTTCCACCACCTCCCTATTTGTAAGAGCAACACAGTATAACACTTCTTCCCATGTCTGGCTGCTTTTAAACTTGGCCCACGCTGGGTGCAGCGCTTGAAGTGAGCTTTACAAAATTATTTTAAAGTGAGCTGGGGCGGTTGCCACAGCAACCCACCCTGAGAGAAATCGAGGCTATAGATTAATCTACCCCACAAGATTATTCAACAGTACTGTATTTGTTCTTCATTCATTCAGAATATTCCCTCAATCCATATGCTTCTATAATGAACAAAAGATGTAAACTCAGATAATTTCAAAGATAATAGGATATATATTGCAGGAGCACAATTTAAATGCTTTGTAAACCACTGCAAAGAGCCAAAATGTCCACGATTCTTTTCAAAATCACTTAATTGCAAAAAAATATTTGCAAGGTAGGCACAGCTGACATATGAACTTTAAATAAAATGGCATGCCATTACTAAAATGGTGTTATACACATCAAGCGATGATTACAGAGAGCCTTTGTCACAGGTGTACCTGTAAGAATATAATACAGCAGAGCTTGCTCTCCAGGCTTTGCTTTTAACATTAAATCTGAAAACAATAAATAGTACTTTGTAATATTAAATGCAATAAATATTGAACACTCACCACATACACCCTCTTTATTGTCAAAATCATCCGCCTCCAATGCTTTACTTAATCTTTCCCATAGTAGTTACTTCACAGTTTACAATTCTTGTTCGGCACCTTAGATGTTTAAAAGCACAAAAGCAGTGTATTATTAAAATGCAAACCTATAGTACTTAAATATATTTAAAGAGATTTATGAAACAATTTCTATAAAAAGAATAAGAGTCTTTACTGATGTGCACTTAGGCCTAAAAGGAATATCGCTTGTAAGTAACTTGACATTTTCAGAAGCTGTAATAAACTCCATCTCAATTCTACCTTAGGGATGCTACACTATCAATAAAATTACAAAACTATTGATCTTGGACTGTACTCATCCTCCAATCGGTACTTAGAACATTATTTATGCTTTTATGTGCATTTTCAAAAACACGGCTGTCTCACTGTTTATTAAACACTTATTTAAAAGCCCGGGCCAAATGCTAAAATGTTGAAACTGGGTGTGTTAATTTTTTCCCTCATTTAAGGACAGAGGTATGCCGCGCCACCACCCAGGGACACCGGGAGAACCGTTTTTTGGGGCTAAAACCCGAGCGCCCATTTTCCGGTGCACCTGTGGCAAGGGGGGTCCCCACCGGCCCCCTCACGAACCACTTGGTCTGGAGGGGCCGCCCCTCGCACCCCGCGCACGGCCGGCCTCCGTGCTCACACCTCCCTCAAGCCGGGCTGCTATTTCTTTATTTCCTCATTTATTTTATTTCCTGAGGCGGCCCGCTCGGCGCGGGTGGCTGGGGAAGCCACCAGCCGCCATCTCCTCAGGCAGCGCGGCCTGACTCCCCGGCGGCGGGGCCCGGCCCCCCTCGTGTGCGGGGGCGGCCGGTGCGCTCCAGCCGCCTCCTCTTCCTCCTCCTCCTCCTCCTCCTCCTCCTCTTCCTCCTCCTCCTCCTCCTCATCCTCCTCCTCATCCTCCCTGTTTCCGCGGGAAGGCGCTGAGGAGACAGGCGGAGGGGGGGAACGTTCGGTGTGAGTCCGGCCGGGCGCCGGCTGACGGGAGGGCGGGCGGTCCCGCGGCCGGCGGGAAGCGGTCAGCCATCCCGCTGCGCCGGGAGAGGAGCCGCCGAACCCCGCACCACCACCTCCTCCTCCATCCCTGAGGCGAGCGGCTACTTAAAACAAGCCGGGAGTAGCCAACGGGGTGGAAATCCCGGCTAAAAGTTGGCTCTGGGAAAGGCTGGAAAGGCTGAACGCATTTAACCCCTTCCCCCCGCCCCTCCCCATAACCGACCCCTCCACACCCTTCACCCGCCATCCCGACCTTGGGAGTAAATAGAGGGGTTACTGGTTTGGGAGACTGGAGCAAACCGAGGTGGCCAAGGGTCCGGCTGGCTGAGGGGAGTTGCTCGCCAGCCCTGGGGGGTGGGTGGTGAGGAGCCCCGGGGGTCCACGCCACCCGCCAGCACGCCTGGGGGACGGGGTGGGGGCAACACTGGGAGAAATCGGTGGAAATCCTCTTTCTGGCCTTAACGGAGAGCTCGGAGGTAGACTGGGGCATTATCTGTTCACTCCCCCAGGCCTCCGCAAAGTTGTTTTTTAAAACGTCCCCTCTTCTTAAAAAAAGAAAGATTTTTTCCTTCGCGCTGCCCGGCTGATATTTTCAACGGCCTTTGCAGGGAAGGGGCTGCTTGTAGAGGGATGGACGCTGCCAAATGTACTGTCAACAATGAAAAAGGGGGTGTGTTTGTTTTGCTAAATTGATCCCGTTCTAGTAGTCTGAAGTGTTTCATTGTTACAAGAGGCAGTTTCTGAAACTGTACTTTGCATACTGTCCTTTATATATCTCATAAACATGTTACCTAAATATTATTGTTATCTAAGAATTTTTTTACTGTGAAGTTTCTTTTGTTTCTTTTCTAACTGTTTTAAAACTAGAGATAGGCGGTAACGTCTTCATATACAAATATGTTTTCTTTCAAAGATTAGTTATTACTAAAATCGTCCTAAAGATGAAAAAGTATTATTAATTCATTTGTGAATAACACAGGCTAGTACTGGAATCAGATCTGGGCCTAGTCATAACCACTCTTTTTGTTTGCTGCACATGCTTTTTAGAAATAGGCTGATACCTAAGGTCTGTCATTTGTTTGAAAATGAGGCCAAATTTGCATCTGAAGGAGTTAACAGCTGTAGAAATGTTGTATCTCACTCTTAACGTGGAACAGGGATGCTGTGAAGCTCACACACCACATCCAAAGTCCAGTGAATTCTACTGAAAACCAATGCACTCTGATAGGTTTCAAATGAGACCCCAAAATGGAAGCTGGGCCCTACGCCAGTGGCCACCCAGATCCTACTCCTGCCTCAGAATTAATCTTTGTATATGCTGTATCTGTGACTCCTGTATCAGCCAGTGTCCCTCTGTACGATATTCAAATGTCCTCATCATCTTGTGACAACACTCCACTGAATGTGTATAGTTTATATATACACGTATGTATTGTAGGGGGACAACACTTGTAGTCAACGATCTTGCTTAAGTGTAACTAAAGGAAGAATTTAACCCACTAACCTTTCCCTGTTGAGATTTAGGGACTCCAAAAATGTGAGCCTAGACTTCCATGGAAGAAATGTATCAAGGGTTTTGAAGTTCTTTAGTGCTGGTCAGAAATCAGCAAGCCAAACTTTAGTCTCAGACAAACTCCAAAGTTCAGTAACTAGTTTCAATTCTGCACCACTCCCCTCCCCACCCCTTCCCAAACATAATGTTAATTAGGTGAAATTTCAAGTTAAATGGGCTTTTTTTTGTATGCAAAAATATAAAAATAGATCAAATATGAGTTTAGAGTGGAAATTTGGAATCAATTCCCCATTTTAATAGGGTTTAAGTACAGGAATGTATTTGAAGAATAATTTTGGAAATGTTGTCATTTTCATCAGTCTGATTATTCTGCATCTTCATATGCCCTAGAAACATTAGTTTGTTTGTTTTGGTTTTTTTTTTTTTTTTTAAGGCAGGGCATTTGGTGGAAGTGTAATTTATCATACGGTTTAATTCAACTGTTATTAAAAAGTCTACCTAGATTATTAAACGGCCTTCATCCAAGAAATACAGTATCTTTACTCTTCAGCTTGGTTGCTAATACAGAAGAGCATGCTGGAAGGAGACGTGCTGTACTTCTCCCTCTGTGACTCTTTGTTTGGAACGGCCTGTGTCCAAACAGAGGCAGAATCAGATCAGCGTGGGAGCCACTTGAATTTACAGAAGGGATCAGGTAAGTTCCTGCCAACTGCAAAGTGCAGCTCTAGAAGACCTTGTCTTTAAAATCTTTATCTGTCTTCCAATATCTCGCACAACCTCTAGAGTTGATGCAGAGGAAGGTAACTTTGTATTTAATTTTTAATTTATGCAGCTTTATAAGATTTAAACCTTTTCACCATCATTTCAAAAGAAGTTTCTGCTAGGACAGTTCTCCCTACTTCCCTCCAAGAAGAAAAGCTCCCAGACATTAAGTTTCAAAACTATCATGTTAAGTAAGGACCGCCTTTCTCATTCCTGCTCCCACATTTCTTTGTCCATGTGATTGACCCCAGCTGAATAAAGAGAATGTCCCTGTGATCCCCTTTCATTTTTGGAAGGGCTGGGAAAGGGGGGGTGAATGGATTTTTTTAGGCTGTGCATTCCTTTTCTTTTCCTGAAATGGAATTGCCTTACTAAGGTATTGCGATATTTTCAGATATTTTGCCAAAAAATGCACAACCCAAAACAAAAAATATGATTGCTCCCCCTTGCTAATTGTGTGACACTTAAGCATTTGTCTATCTTGCACTGCATGATGATGCGATACAGAAGGAGACAGCCATAGATGGCCAGAAAAGGCTTCATTAAGTATTCCGCAGCTGCTACAAATTAGATCAGCATCTGCATCTGTGTAGACAATGAAATTCATGGTAATTTTGAGGGCCAAGCAAAGTAGAGATTTGTTTTGGATAGACCCCTAGCCACAATTCAAACAAAATTCAAATCAAACCTGTTCTAACGGTAGAAAAACGTTGGTCAACTTCATCTCCTGTTGCTGAAGGCCACTATGGTTCCCCATCCTGGCTACACACACAGATTCCAATGTACCACATGAAAGGCTGCTGTTATGGTACTCCCAGCTAGAAGAGGAAATGCCTTTTTTTTTTTTTTTCTTTTTTAGAAACCTAAATCTCAGGAGTTTTCCAGACTAGGCTTTGGGATGTATTTTAGATAAGCACCCAGATTTTTGGCTGTTTCTCTGACAATTCGCCTCTATTTCAAATTGCATACCACTTTCTGGAACCAAAGTTGGAGTAAATGATATGCAGAATTTAAAGGTCAATCATCCTGCCTGTTGTAACAGAGTATGCTGTATGATATTTGCAGCATAAATTGAATATAGCATACAATAGCAATAGATTAATACGTGGAATGAGAGGAGGAAGGTACTGTTGGCAAAGTGTTTTATACAGATATTCTTGCATGCAGATACCAACAAGTAATAGGTTATTCTCTGGATGTCTTGAGAATATGCATTGTTTTTAAGTGTTTGTAAACTCTTCAGTACTAAATTAATGGTTTTGTTTTGCATTTGAACAGCTTCAAACACAAGCGTTGATCCATAAATGCGTCTTCTAAATGCTGCTGTAACACTAATATTTCTATTATCAAAACAGTAATTAATATAAAACTTTCATTAGACATTTTAGAGAGGCCTTTTGAAGGTTGACAGCTCTTGTTGATAAGTGAAGAAGACCTTGTAACCTCTGTGGCCGTAAAATGTAATTGTACAATAGTTGGGTCAGCTTTTAGATGTGCTTGTGCCAGTTATGTTCATCTATATTAAAACTTCCACGAGCCTCCAGCTGTGATGTCATTGGTTATAACTCTTCCCATGGAAGCACTTTAAAAAGTTGGTATTACTGAGGTTAAAAGGAAACTAAGCCTCAGAGGTCATGTTTGGATATGTACTTTGGTTTAGATGTATTTCATCTGAAGTTACTGTTGCTGTTGTATGATCTAGTTTGAGCATCTTCGCTCAGCTCCTCTATCATACAGATTTAAGTTCCCATTTCTAGTCTGTTACATTCAGCAAGCCTGCACCAATCAGACCAGCAAGGTTTGGTTTCAGCAGTGACTTTACAGGTAGGTATACCAACACCATTAAAGAAGAAGAAACCTGTCTACTAAATAGAAGAAGTTTCTGAAATTGAGGGTTATTTATTTTCGTCAGGGAAGTAAGGACCATATAGAGACAATTTCAGTTCTTTCTTTATTAACTAATTAATCTCCAGTCAAATATGTATTGAAACATCTTGAGCTGACCCACTATGTTGTTACCCTTGCCCTTTTTAAACTCTCAGTAACACTTAACTAAATAAGTTGCGGTGGCACTAGCATTTTTCTTTACCTTTTGGATCTACAGTAGTCTGAGGGTCTGTGCTGTAAAGCCCCTTTCAACTAGTATCTTTGGTCATGACTTTGTTGCCTCTTGGCTGTGACTCAGATAAAGGAACAAGAGCTGGAGAATAGGTGCATGTTTGGAAGGGAGTTACAAGATTTTCTAGCTCTTAAGTGAGACCAAAGGGTCTTTTAGGGTCTAGGTATTCGGGTAGGGTGAAAATGAGGCAAAAGGCATATGGGCAGAAATAATTTAAGGAGGAATGTCACGAATGGGGATAGACAAGTCAAGAATTTCTGGATTAAAGTGAGATTCAATGAGGAGTTCCCACATCCTTTTTGCAGATTAAACCTGGAAGTTTTGAAACTATTTAAAGAATAGTTTCTCTCAGGAACAAAGGAACAAGGGCTTCTTTGCCCTAAGTGGGAGCCATTTCCCTCATATTTCTGAGGAAGAATACAAACCAAAATCTCATTTTAGTGAGGTTGTATGTGCTTAGGATCTAAAGTGCTATCAAAAGCATAGTGATTGGGGTTTGAATGGTTAATGAACTCAGTTAATGCATTGACACGTAATTAAATGGACAGCCACATCTTTCCAAGGGTAGGAACTATCTCTTGATACACAAGTAGATTATTTCAGTCTCTTCTATTTTTCTCAACAGTAGTAGACTCTTCATTAATTTTTACAATTATTGCACATGATATTAATTTGTTATTACCAAGCATTCTTCTACAATAATTTCAAACTCGGGAGATGGATTGATGCTGGGGAAAGGGCTATTTGCATATACTTATATTGGATAGAGAGTATTCTGCTACCACTTAATAAAGCAAAGAAAAAGGGAATGAAAGCTGCAGATATCTACAGCAAAAATTACAGGCACCATCGATTTTGTATACTTCTGTATCATTACTGGCATAGCAATAACAGAAAGTGGAGGGAGATTAAAATTATTGGGGGAGAGCTCTTTTGGTTTTTGAAAAAACAAACCAAAACCCAAACAACCCAGATACAGAAAGGTTTGTTTTGCTGAATTAATCCTTAGCAGCTGGGTATCATACTATTCAGCTTCTAATGTTTTGCCTTGACAGATGCTGTCATGTTTCAGGGTGCAGTGCATCGGCTACATTAACATTAGATTGAACTTCATATGCTGTGAGCACACAACTTTTAAGTATATATGTAAGAACTAACATTTTTTAATATATATATATATGTATAGGTATGTAGGTAGATAGACAGATAGATAGATAGATAGATGGATGGATGGATGGATGGATGGATGGGATGGATGATATATGGATGGATGAACAAATCAGTAATTACTGTTTTATTCATTCTGTGGAGTTATTTTACATGCTTCCGGTAAACTAGTATACCTTAGCTTAAATCTAGATGGTTATCCTTTTAAGCTGTATTTATTGAACTTCATTTAGAATCCAGTGCTGTGCATAGAATGCACGGTTGCTTGTATCTTTATTGAAAATTTTTTAAGTGGTGCTTTCAGAACTTGCCTCATAATGCTTATTGCTTTCAAAGGAACAAAACCCAGTTTGACTATGCAACAATTTTTTAGCAGTTTAGCTGGAGAAGACAACTCAGTTAACAGTTTGTGTATCTGTACATTGTGACAAGGGGTACACTGCCAGTCCTGCTGAAGTTACCTTGTTTATGGTGAACTGTAACGTGCAACAGCATTTTTGAAACTGGATAGCAGGGAGGAGCTGCGAGCAGACGTGGGGAGTGGTATGGGAATGCAGGGGGTGTCTTCACATGGGAATGGGCCACAGTGGGGTGCAGGGGTGGGGAGCGGCTGCAGAGCTGCTGGTCTGCAGCCCCTGCAGCCCCTCGGGGCGGGGGGTAAAGCCCCCCGGGGAGGCAGCAGCTCCCTGTCTTTGCCAGCAGGCTGGCGAGGAGAAGGGTTATCCGCTGCTTCCTAACATGCATGCCTCCCTTTGATTGTCAGGGAGAGGGTCTCAGACCCAGAACCAATGAATTTTTGAACAAAAAAAATAGAGCAATAAAAGTCCGTGAAGGAAGTTATGTATATCTATATATATTTTGTAGAATAAGATTTTGCTTACCGTACCAAGGGAAAAATAATTATACTTAAATATATGTGTACATACACATATATTTTAAATACACAGGTGTACATACATATGTACACACACACACTTTATAATAGAAATATAAAATGGAAAATTTTCATGCCATAAGTGCTCATATGTGAAGCGGTATTTTAGTCAATTGATCCTACTTTCTCTCCCTAATTTTTATTACGCAGTTTGTCTTCTTAGGTAACTTCTGAATGCAACCTCATTGCCTTCAGTAGAAAGCGTCCAGGTTTTGTGAGCGTAAGTGAAAGGAGAAGGCGGCATGACATGCTATGAAAATACCATGTAGCACTGTATGAAAAGCCTTGAAATAACTTTTGAAGAACACAACATAGAGTGACTAAATTACAATTTTTGCCAAAGCTTTGTGGTTAAATCCCATTTTATATTTACACGCACTATGGAATAACTAATATAGATGTCTTCCTGACACTAAACCTTAGATTTATTGGAAAAGACAAACATGTGGTTGAAAGCTGAGCTGAGCTAGCTTTTCAAAAAAGAGATAAAAAGATAGTTGTAGAATAAACTGCCCTAGTTTACAGAACAGACAACAGAGCTGTTAGTTGGTGGGGAATAGTCAATACAGAAATAAATGAGTGTACCAGGCATTTTAGGGCTAATTCTGTTTCTAACTGAAATAGTAGTAAAGTTTCAGTGAATTAAATAAAGTTTTTCTCTTTCTTAATCTCTTAAAATTTCAATAATAATAGAACCTTATATTTTATATGACAATCTTATGTAATAGAACTTTAGATTTTCACTTAATGTGCTTACATCTGATGATGAGAAAAACAAGAAACAGATGAGACTAATAAAGGCTACTCATTTCAGTTTAATGGTATAAATTATCTAGTGTGTAATCTCCATCTTTTGCAACATTAAACGGTCTTTTTCTAGAAAAGTAGAATATTCTGTACTGAAGTTTAATTTTACAAAATACTCTTTTCCCCAAATGCAGTGAAATATAGACTAACTTAATAGGAATTTCATTAAATTATCCAGGAGTTTGTCACATTAATTACTGTTTCTGAGCCTTTAAAATAAATACAGTAAAATGCTGACGAACTTAGAGTATACAATATTAAAGACTCTAAACCAAAGGCTATGTGTTTTTCTTGATTGGTGTAGCACATACAATGTCTAGTTAACTCTAGGAACTGCTGTTACTATTTACTGTCTTCGGATTTAAGAGTGCTTGGTTTTAATGATTGTTTAGGGGATTTGGTTTCCATACATTACCAATGTTATGCATGAAACAGTGATGTTTTACAGGCGTTGCCCAGTTTAAAGGCAGCTCTAGTTTGGGGGGTTTTGTTTTGTTTTACATTTCATACTTCATCTGAGAAAGTATCTTTCACATTTAGAGGTTTACTTTATGCTTTGACTGGTAGTGTTTTATTCTACTGGTCTTTTATTCTCATATACGGTAGGATATTCTTGCAGCAAACAAAACTGTGATTATTTTTATATAGCACATTCCAGAAACAAAAATAATCTCTGCTGTGCTTTCCCTGTCTCTGAAAATGAAGGAAATGGACAAAGATTAAGGCCCGATCTACCTCTACTGAGGTCTAAGTTCCCTGTCAGCTGTACTGGTCCCATAAGCAGCCTAGCTGAAAAAAAAAATCACACATCGGGGATGTTTAAAAAGGCCTCAGGTATTATTATTCCACCTAATCTTAGGCTGCTCATTGCTGATAAATCATTTATTTTGGCATACAGGGAATATCCACTACAGAAATAGTCTAATGTATATTGACGTATGATTCCTTTCTTTCTCCCATTAGTGTCTTCTGTGGTGTGCATGTGAATTGTGAATATGGAATCTGTTTACTCAAAAAGATTCATATGGTCAAGTTTTCTGTCTGTTTACTTGCTTAAATAAATGTTTCCAATTTAACACAACAATTTGTAATGAATACTGTGAAACAAAGTTAAAAGAGTGAGTTCTTGAAATAGAAATCATAATAAAATGCTTTTCTCCCCTCCAAAATATTTATTTTAACATGTGGTCACATTTTCCTACATTTTCACATTAATTGAAATCTTATTTTTCTAGAAAAATAAATCTTTTTTTTCCCTCCGTCTAGTTTCTCAGCTCTTACGCAAATTAACGAATACACACACAGGCATAATTTGTGGTTTTAAAATAAGTGAAATTGGGTAAATTCATTATATCTGCAAAAAGCCTCATGCCAAGCAGTACTCTCATGTAGTCTCAGTTTTGTAATTTACCTTTTCACTTTAGTGAAAGGCAACAGTTTTTTTTGTGATAATCCTTTGATTACCGAGTCTTGTAAAATGTTCTAAACATTGTTAAATTCACTCCTGTATTTATTACAAAGTAATCTTATCCTGATGTTCAGAAGGAGTTTCTAAGGCTCTAGAATGTCTACTGAAGTTCCAGATACTGGGAACAATGCAGACAACACATCCTTTCTATTTATTTGGAAATTACCAGGAATACTAATTTATTTTAAAGGAGGCAGATGGGGGGCACAGAGTACACCCCCAGTGCTGTCTGGCTTCTGGTGTTCCTGTATCTAATCCTCTGTGTTCTTTCCAGTCAGATTCATAGAAACAGTTTGAAAGAAACTGACTATAAATACCCAGTCACTTTCAAGAAACTTTTCTTGGCAACACAAGCTAAAATCAAGCACCGTATCAAATAAAATGCGAGGCATGCTACAAAGCTTATCTGCTTTCTCTTGAAGAAAGCTTTGCGAGTATAGCCACAAGCCTGGAGCTGAATATCCCAGTGCTGCAGCAGGCAGAACCACTCCAAAAACTTAAGAATAGGGTTTTTTAAATAATTTTCTCTATTAAAACTCACCAGCGCCCTTCTTCTGCTTCTCCAGGAAGGTTGTACCCGTCAGCACCTGCTGAGGGCTTCGTTGATCAAACTGGCAGGTAAAAAAATTCCTGTAGAATAAAGCCAGACCAGCTGGCTTTGAAGAGAAACCCCCCAGTTTGGGTTGTGTTTGCCTCACTCACCCTCTCCTCGGCAGCCCCGGGGTTTTTCTCCTTTGGATGTTGACCTGTGGGCTGCGTGATGCGGGCGCGCAAGTGTCTGGCAGGCCAAGGTGCCACCTGCTTCTGTCAGTCCCGAGTAAATTTAGCTGTAAAAGGTATTACTGACAAGCAGACCTTTGTCAGCGCTGGCAAACGAGCCTGGCATTGCCGTCCCCATCCCCATCCCCCCCCCCCCCCCCCCCCCCCCCCTTCAAAGTGCGCTGCGAGTTCCAGTGGAAAATAGCAAATCGGTCGTCTTATCCAGAAATCGCTTCTTCTTCGAGAAGAAGGAAGGCCAGATTGCTTGCATGTGGCAAAAAAACTTTCCTCCTTTACATAGATGTTAAAATTACAGTTTTCCAAGAATAATCACTGAACAAGACGGGGTTTTGTTCTATTAATTGTGGCTGGAAGGAAACTTTTTTTAATGGAAATACAGCACACACATATTTCAATTCAGGTTATTAAACTGTGTTAAGTATTAAAGTTGATTGCCTTTCTTTTCACTAACTCATTGTGCTTTTTTATCCAAAGAAATATTAGAAGACTAAAACCTCTCAAATAGGAGGTATTAATCTCATTCCCAAAATTAGAAAGCACATGGTGTTGAGAGACTGGATGTCAAAATTGCATGTTCGTAGCACTTATGCAGTGGGAATCTAGCAACGAACCACTTTTAAAATGGGAGCTAAAGTAAATGGAGACTCTTCTGAGAGAAGCAATCAAAACTTGGTGTTCTTGTCCTTATTGGATTAAGGTAAGGGTATTTATCATTTATATTTGCCCCTTGCGCCTTTTTTTTTTTTTTTTTTTTTTTTTTTTTAATCCTTCCTGGAAGTGACTTCTGGTGATTGAAATAGAAAGATGTAATTTGCATCAGTATGTCTTGTCACAGAGTTAAAAGAGGTTTGCCAGTATTGGTAGTAGCATACCTCAATACTCCATTTTCTGCTTGAAAACTATGTCATAACTTTAAGGAAAAATGTCAAAAGTATGTATTTTGCTACAGTATGCTTTTTGAAAGGAACAAAATGTTTCTTCTAAAAAAGTGATGAGAAAAAGTGTGGGTCAGGAGCTCTTTGTAAAATAAACAAGGTTCTTATTTACTTACTTGTATAAACAACCACTCACCAAGCTGTATGTCTCTGCAGGGGCACCCTTTCAGATAAAAACATGGACCTGATTGGCATCATCTGGTATCCATGGAAACATTTTAAGTACCTCTCTCACAATATGTACTTCTCTTATTCAGAATTTAAAAGCTGAGTACCAAATAAGTGTTTTTAATTAATAATTATACAGGAGGTACTTTGTGGAAGCTTGGTTCTTGGGGTTTGTATCTATTGTAATAAACATCTGATGTGTTCATCATGTTTGATAAAATCATGTGTTTCATTTCAAGCTTCCTATCAGCTCTTATTCTTCAATTACAAAATTAAAACCAAGGACTTTTTAAAGTCCTAGTGAATGAAAATTCTGAAATTTTTGATGATCCATTACTGTTTGAGAAACAATGATCATAGTTCATATTACTGTCAAACGTAGGCACTGCTCTAATTGCATTAAACTAGTCTGGTTTTCAGTCTTGCTGAAAAAGAAATAGGAAAAAATACTAAGAAGTCAGACTATTGTCTTTTGGAAGCAGCCATACCCACCTATATTGCTGTTTACTGGGTCACAGAAGTTAAGTTTAACAATTGTCTTGAAACTGAAACAAAAGGCTGAAAATAAAGGAGGTGCTTTAGGATAGAAATAAGTCAAATGCAAAATAATAATTTTCCTACTAAGATGTGTCTGCCACACCACTTAGTTAAAATATCAAAACAAAGAACTAACAGAAATAAGGGTGTTTCTCTCTCCATATTTCCAAGCAGAGAAAGAAGCATAGGCATGAAATACATTCATTTTCAAAACTAAAATTCTGAAGAAGATCCTTTTCAGGTCAGATGTAGTTATTTCAAAGTTGCCTTGGCTCAAATTCAAAACTCTTTCAGAATTCCACCTATTAACTGGTACAGCTGAGGCATGCTTTTAATGTAGTTTGACTTTCAAAGTAGGAAAAAGAGGGATTTCTGTCCAATAGTTAACATTCTGTATGTATTTTTTGAAATCCTGTCTTAATTTTGTCGGTGGGAAACATTTTCTCCACCTGGGCCAGGTTGTAACACTAAAATGCCTTGCTAATTACAACTGCTATCAGAAAAACACATTTCTGTCTAGAAGAATCCAGTAGTTCTTGCTGAAATCCAACTGGTTTAGAGTCTTGGTTTACTAAGTTTGTATCTCTGCTTATTATTTTCATTTACTGCTGTTACAGTTTTTATTTGCCACCTTGTCTCGACAGCCCAGTCCCTGCTGAGTGCAGATGGCACAAATGATCTCTCCACTGATTAGACTGGAACAGCCTTTGTAGAAACTCAGTAAAACTGTGCTATCGAATGGAAGTCGTTACCTTTTCACACGCTAGATTCTTCATACCAGGCTTACACTCTTATTTATGTATGTGCACTTACAAGCATGCAAAGATCTTATTTAAGAAGTACGATCGTGGTGTGGCCCAGGAGAACCTGACTGACTCTCTGAGAAAGCTTCGGTGGGCAATCTGCCTGTGGGCTGGCCCATTCGTTCTGCAGATTGCCACATGAGACCCAGGATTGTGATTGCTCTCAAGAACTTTTACTCCGAGCCAACTAAGCATATCAGAGAGGTGAAGCTTTCAGCCCCCAGGGAAGGATGCAGCACACATGACAATTTTGTACATTTCCTTTCTATCATGTGCCTGTCCTTGCTACAAGGTCAAGGTTGCTGGGGTGCTAACTGAGGAAGTGGAAAGAGAGACTAGTCTCAGCTCAGCCTTCTGCGCATTTAGTCTGACGTGGACAAGGAAGCTCTGACCTTGTTCATCATCCTGAACAAATACATTTTCAGTTACATACTTGAATGGCAGGATTACTCAGGTGCACTGCAAAATACAGTGAAGGCTGAGCTTGACCCTGATGCACCGAAACGGGGGGAACAAGATTTGCCCTGTTGACACTACGTAACGGGCAAAAATCTGATTCTTCCTAGCCACAGATCTCAGAGGAGGAAAGGGATGAGGAAAATTGGTAGTGCTATCACTTGGGCACATAAATCTTCATCTAAGTAATATGTTCTCAGCTTTATGATTTTTAGCTTTTTAATCCAAGATGTCTTTTTTTCTAGCATTTGTTAAAGAATCACTTCCAAAATGCTAGAAAGTCAGCCTGAGCATATTGCAGATAAAATCTGTCTCCCTTCTCCATCACGTAAAATAGAGATACAACATTTGGCCTATATTCAGTTTTTCAGGTGCTAAAAAGCTATGACAAAACTGCACAGATCGTATGATAATGGGCATATTATACAACTCTAGATCATCATATGCCCAACTTATTATTACTATTTTAGTTTTCCACAGACCACTTTTATAGCACCATCAACTTACATGTACTTCACAAACATAAAGGCTCATTGCATGCATTTTGAATGTATAGATCAAATACAAATATGTGGAGGAAAAAAAGCGGAAAACATTTAAGAATATGTCAAAGGTGTAGGGAGTATTGCTGTGGAAAGAAAAGTGAGATGAGTTGTCTGAAGGCTTTTAAAGATCATCATCAGACTAAAATGTAGACAAGGAATTCTCCAAGGAGCACGTCCTGTTATTTTGGAGCCATCAGAGTGAAAACGGGCCCTAAATTCTGACCCTTCCATGCTTGAAACATACCCAGCTTAAAAGGACTGAGAAAGAAACCTGACTGACTGAAAAGCAGCTGCAATTGAGGAACTTGTACGCAACAAAGATGGCTTGAATTTGAGCTTGAAAAGGGGTGGGACAGCTGAAAACACAGAACCTGCTTCTGCTGGTAGGAGCAGACAGTTTCCGGGAGAGAAGCACACAGTTACAATATCAGTGTGATAAAGTGTGAAGCCTCCATTCACAAACGTGCTCAAATATCTGCATACAGCACTAAACATACGTATGTGAAGTTGCATGTGGCCTTCCTTATATCATTGTGCAGAGTCCAAAAGCAGAATGTAAACATACATTTGCAAGTGAGAGGGAGGGCAATGTTATGTAGGTTTTCCTAATACAGAAGAGAAGCTGGGATTCTGTCCTGAAAAAGTAGACTGTGAGTTACATAGACAGTAGAGGTGCAGCAGGAAAACGGTGAGTTTAGCTGCTGCATTCTGAACAGTTTCAAGACCAGGGTGTAGGGCAGGGCTGAGGTGGATAAGGTGAGATATCTGTCCATTTAAGTGGCTCTTAGCTGCGATGGGGAGCCACATTTCAAAGTAGAATTTAGGAAACAAGTTGCACAATAAAAAAATCAGATATAAGTAGGTCCATAAGAAAGAGAATGGAGTAAACACAGAGTGAGATAGGAGTGAGAGAAGGAGTCAGAGGGAAGAGGTGGTGTTTATTTAAGCAGGAATAATTCTGTTTGTGGCAGTGGCTGTTTGTAGCCAGAGGGAGATATGTGCCTTGTTGCAGAAACAGTCAGATTTGTCATAAATGTAGCTGAAGGCAGGCAAAAAGAATCATAGAATCCTGGGTTGGAAGGGACCTCAGAGATCATCTGGTCCAACCTTTCTTGGCAAAAGCACTCCTCTGAGAGGAGGGAAAAGAGAAAACTTTGGAATATGCTTCTCTACTTTTCCGTTTTTTTTTTTTTTGTCCTAAACTGAAAGCAACTTTCCAAAAAGGAAAGTGAAAACCACTGAAGGGGAAGGGTGGATGAATGAGAGAAGAATCTGACCTTGCAGAGTCACCGGTTCTGCTGAAATACTGTGCCTGAGGGAGCTGTGTACACACCTATACAAGTACTTCCAAGGCCCCTACCTCTAGATTCCCTTTGAAAGATCTAAAGTAAACTATGGGGAGAAGTTACTAATGTAGTCAGAGGAAGTAATTTCTGACACATGCAAGAACACTGGGTAGCCAGTGTGCTTGTGTAATATAATATGCAAAGCACAGAGGCAGGAGGGGATGAGACAGCATGGCAGGGCCCAGGCTTGGCGTTTCGTGCAGAGCCGCTGCTGTGTGGCTCAGCACAGGCTGTGGCACTGCCTGTGTCACACCAGCTTCACGTACAAGTGTTAGATGGCAGGCTGATTCCATAAGAAGGCCTGTTCCAGGAGCTACAAATACCTTACTCACAACAAACCCGTCTTGCTGGGTTTTGCTGGAGTTAAAAAAATTGAAAAGCGGTTCTGGGATACATGTGAATAGATCTATACTGTTGCACCGAAGGAGTGAAAGCAGCGTGAGCAGCTGCAGTCTGTGGGAACTCAGGTACGTATATGCCATTAATTTAAATGCACTCCAGGATTCTGTCAACAGAGGAAAGAGAGGAGAGCTTCCCCAGGAATGTTTACTGCAGAGCAGTTATGCTGATTATAAGTTACTTTAAAGTAATAAATTAATAGTGACCTTCTCTGCCAAAGTATGATTTATTACAGACTGATCTGCTGTTTTGTATAACTGTTTTACATACTAATTGCCAGTATAGTTGCCCAAGAATTGAAATATAAATATGATTGGGAGTGATTCATAGACAGTATCTAAAAGCAAAACTGAAACCCTCAAAATGTTACAGGCTTTTAGAACTAAAACATTTTAGTGCAAATCAGCAATATGTTGTATTGTCAAATTAATTATTTGAAAAGGAGCATTTATAATAAACATTGGAAAGGATCAGTAGAATGAAGGATTTCACTAAAGATTACCAGTTTCATGTGAAAATAATTCAAATCGTTTCGGCAAACAAAAAAATTTTTCGTATTTTGCTATTGTCTCCCAAACTCCTTCAAGCTCCAGTTTTATAATATGTTCTGTTCAATAGATAAGACTTTAATTTGAACTTGTCCTGCTGTCTACAAAAGATGCTTGCTAATAAACAAGCAAATGGGCCTCCTTCTTGTTTTAATCCTTTCATACTATATGAATAGTTGATCTGAAAGCTGTTATTTCAGGTGGATCTGGTACCACAACCATGCACAAGGTTACCTAACATTTCTTGTTGAGTTTTTTCATTGTTTGTGAGTTGCCACATTTTAACCATTAAGCTTTAAAGTTATCCTTTTTGGGCACGTGCTTTACCCTGGATTTTCTAGAATGATTCAGCAGTTACTTGAAATGAACAGGGGTAATGATAGTCTAGATTATATATGTTAAGGAAATGTGAAGTTGGTTCACTGGGAATCTCTCAACACTCACAGATTTTTGAATAATGGAAGAAGTTCAGGTACAGTCTTAGGAATGTACCTGCTGCCTGCTTAAATAGTGTATCTGCCAAAGAGAAATTGGCCGGGAAGATACCAGGTCATGTATGCTTGTCTGAGGCTTCAGTTGGGAATCTGGCACCAGAGAGGGGAGGAAGTGATTGAAAGCCTTTGGCGTGCCTATGTGCGTAGAGCCAACTTAGAGCTTCATGGCAACTAATTCTGAAATTTGTGATATTTTAAGCAACTAATTCTGAAATTTGTGATATTTTAAGCACTGGACATAATATTATCACAGAATCTGAGGGCTTACTAAGGTGCACACTAAACTGTGTATGTCTTGCACTGTGTAAGGACAGATGTGTCAGCTGCTGTCCACTCCCTACCTAAACAGTCTCAATTTCTAGTGCAAAAGGATGAATATACAGGTTGTTCTTTCTCTCTTTACTCCTTTTTTCATTGTTTCTTGGAATGCTATAGGGAACTAACCTCACCTTGACTTCTTTTCTTTGTCCCCCTCCTAGCTCTTAGTATGGCTGCAATCATTGTCCAGCCTTCCAACTAGTAGACAGAAGAATTTCTAGTAAAATTCATACACTCTGAAGGAGTGAGTTTTGCAGTAGCCTCTTGTATGTATAAAAATGTAATTCTAATCCTCTGTTGTTTTTTTTTTGTCATTAATGTACCATATTCATTGAGACTGAGACAAAACTACTGCCTCTAAGAGCCACTGATTTGGACAATTATCCAAAATCAGATTATCATAAATGGCAGTCTTAGGAATTTTGATTAACCTCTAAATAAATGTTACTTTGGAAAAACCCTGTCAAATGCATTAATGATAAGTTGTGAAGTAGTAGTAATTGCAGGGATGGCATTATAGATAACATAGTTAATTGATACCACCCTCTCAAACATGTATAGCACATCAGCTGCCATGAGGCTGGAGTGGTTATAATAGTATTTACAACAATTTAAATACATCAGATAAGACATGTAAAATGGAAACTTAGGGCACTTACTACGGTCATCTCACTTGACCATTTAATGACTTAACTTTGTGCAAATATTGCTCGGCCATTAACGCTTCCAGCTTTCTGATGAGGTAAGTACAAACTGAGCTGCTCTAATTAGATTTTAAGGGAATGTCATGTGGTCCAGGATGAAGACTGTAATTAGTCTAGACAGTCTGCACAAGGTGAAGCGATCAGTCAGGGAGCAACCGGAGAGCTCAGTCATGAGCAGCAGGAGGTGGACGGGGGACAG
Source organism: Tyto alba (assembly GCF_018691265.1). Taxonomy (NCBI): domain Eukaryota; kingdom Metazoa; phylum Chordata; class Aves; order Strigiformes; family Tytonidae; genus Tyto; species Tyto alba. The sequence continues at coordinate 4,244,606 of NW_024881275.1, read as the reverse complement.
GGCTAGAGATGAGGCTACAGCACAGCTCCTTGGTCCATGCAGGTGACAGGGAAAAGATGGGACTGGTGACAGAGCTATGACAAAGCAGGGGCCTATCTAGGAGGCAGCCAGCCATAGCAAAGGTCTAGTGTGCATCCAGAGACTACTACACTTAAAACATGGCTCCAGCTAATTAAGGCCCTGGACTGATCTCCAATGGAGCTCCTGGGTCTGGGGGAATGGATGTCGGGAACACCCTGGGGGAGGCTTATCAGGGCCATGACAGCCTATTAGGGCAATGAGAGCCTTGGCAGCTCCTTCCTTTCCTTTATCAGTGCTTGTGGTCATAGGGTTCACAAAATTCATCTGCCTATGTCACCTTTCCTCATGATGGTCCTAAGGAACAATGTGCTTTGGATGAGTTCCAGTTGAGATTACAGATAGAAGTGGAAAACATGTCCCTGTCTTGCAGGTGTGTTCGTGGAAATGCAGTGCAGACTATACGTGAAGACTCTAAGGAAGAATGCCTTGGCTTTGTTTTTTGGGGGGAGGAATGACACACATTTGATGAAGAGCTCTCAATTCATCTTGTTTCAAGTATGGCTGCAACCCTCATCAACAAATTAGGAGGAAATAAGGTGAGTGTTGATGATATAGCTGTATAGCTCCATTGAGACGGAGGGAGTTTTCTCTGAGATGGAAGTGTTGGCAGAATGAAAAACTGGGAAGCATGTGGAGGACAGGCAGCACCAGCCACTTCATCATCTCCCAGCCCATGACTCCAGGTGAAGGGGTTAATTTTGAGGGAAAATTTTTTGGTCATAGCATAGATAAAACAACAGCTGTATGACAAAAAGTAAGAAGAAGAAAGACACTGGATACGTGTGTTTCTAACTTCAGCAATGGTGCAAAGAGGGTGCCACCTCCCAGGACACGATATCAAAAAGCGACTCTTCACATGGGAAGATTCTGTACCTGCAGCTGATCATCCCATATGCGGAGAGTGGTGTAATTCTGTCGTGACGGAAATCCAGGTATATCATGACCTGAAAAAAACGTGTAGTCTGCTGCATGGCTGACAGGCTCTTCGCCTACAGTGATAAAAGTAGACAGCTATGCCTGAAGTGGACCTTCTGCTCCTGGTCATCAAGTTCCTCAGCATGCTGGGTGACACAACAGTCACAATTTCTGTATCTTGGCCAGGCCAGTCACTTGACTCCTACTGTAGAGCAGTGACAGGCAGTAGGGTGAGAGAAGAACTATCAAGTACAAATTAGGTCTGCTGAAGTATGTCTTGGACATTCTTGCTTCTGTGGAAAATGAATTAGGGAGGACAGAGTGATGGATTTGACCCACTTGGTCCAGCAAATATAAACCTAGAACTACTAAAGACATGTAAGCGTAGTTATGAGAGCCTCAGGGCTATATTCTCCATCCTTGAAATCACAGGTTATGAAATATAATAGGACATCCTTTTCAGGAAAAAAATAGCTTCAGCTTAGTTTCCTCCTGTAAATGTTCTGGGCAAAGGCTGTGGGTGTAGCTGCTTGAGAAAGGGAGTTGGAATACTGTTGGGAACATAAAAGCTGAGACTAAAACCTCAAGCTACAGAATATGCTTTGTAAATGCTTTCTTTTGGGGAAGAATTTGCAGGTTGATGCAGTTATTTTGCTGGACGATTCTGCCAAATTAAGCCAGTTTACTTATAGTATAAAGCCATGAGATTTATCACCCTCTAGGGAGGGATAGCTCTTGTCCATTTTCAAATGAAAACTAATAATATTGAAAATTCCACCATTCTGGTAAGGGAAAAATACCACTATTTAGCCCATAAGTATAGTCAAAATGGTGTGAAATGAGCCCCAGTCCTGTATTTTCTCTAGGTTGCCTTGAATGAATTCTTACTCACTATGTATAAAAGCCTTGAATAACAGAAAAGCCAAAATCTCCATAAGGAAGCAAAGCAGAGCTGTTCTATGAACACTAATGTATTCTTACCACTTTTGTCAATTACATTAATTTGTTTTCTGGTATTAAAACCAGCATGAAGGACTACTTTACAGTGAATAAAGTATTCAGCCTTAAATGCTAAGAACAATTTTTTAAGCTGAAGTTTTGAGAGTTGTCCAAGGTTTCATGCCATGACTTCTTCCTAAAGCTACGTCTACATAAATCAGGCCAAAAGCATACCTGTTTACACAGCTGTGCCAGGGGAATGGTGCAGGAACTACACCTTGCCAAGGGAAGGATTGTACCCTGGCAAGGATCAACTCCGTCTCTCATTCCTAACTTCTTTCTCAAGGTTGATGAGTAACAATTTGTATCCTAACAGCAGAAATTCAGGCAATGCGCTGTTCCAGTTTGGTCTGAAATAGAGTTAATATTCCTTTTCAGGGACTAGATGAGTGCTGTGTTTTGGATTTAGCTTTGGGTTTGGTATGGGAAGAATGCTGATAGCACACTGATGTTTTCAGCTGCTACCGAGACTTCAAGGACTCTCCGACTCCTCATGTCCTGCCCGTGCCCAAGGGCACAGGGAGCAGGGAGGGAGCACGGCCACAGCACCAGACCCTCATTGTCCAGTGAAATATTCCATATCATGGCACGTCATGCTCACTGTACAGAGCAGGGGTGGTGGGGAAGGAGCTCTCTCTCTCTCCTCGCTTCCGAGATTGCGATTGTGGGATCTTGGTATCTCGGGGTCGCTGGCCGGGAACGGGCTGGATGTTGGTCAGCGGGTGGGGAGCAATTGCATTGTGCATTGCCTGTTTATATATTTCTTTTTCTTCCCTATCATCATCATTGTTTTCATTTTATTGCCATTATTAAACTGTTCCTATCTCAGCCTGCGAGTCTCCCTTCACCCCTCTAATCCCTCCCCCATTCCCAGGTGGGGAGGGGGAAGGGAGGGTGACCAGCTGCGGGGGTGGGTTGCCGACCAGGCCCAAACCACAACATGCCCCAATAGAGCAACTGTGATTTTTGTAGCTGACAGAAGTAAACCTCAATGAAAGGTGTTTTTTTTTCTTTTTTTCTTTTTTTCTTTTTTTTTTTTTTTTTGGTTTGTTTGTTTGTTTTTGTGAGGACAAGAAGACAGTCTCTGATCTCTTTGAGAATGCTTGAACATAAGATTACTAATAGGAAACATTATACACAATTCCATCTATATTTTCCCAGTCATTTTCCATGCACCAATCCTCAGCCAACACAACTGGCATCATTCCCACTGAACAGACACTAATTTACACCAGCTGAGGTCCTGGATCTTATGTTAGTTTTATATTCATACACTATAGTCTGGGAAATGTCAATAAAGCACGCAGGTTTTGAAATGGGTAAGATACAAAAGTGCACCATAACTATTTTACATAGGGACTTGAATCAGAACTGTTACATATGGCTGGCATACTATAATATGCTTTCTTTATGACCTTATGCTGCAGCTCACTTGACCTAAATTCTGCTGCAGTTTTCTGTTGCAAGATTGAGATTTCAGGCACTGATGCATCTAAATTAAAAAAAAAAAGGAAGTCTTTACCAAAATGATACAATGAATTCAGCATTGTATGGCATTTAATCTTATATTGCATCCTATTGATTTTATGCCAGACTTAATTTTTCATTTTGAAGTGAGCTGCAGACTGCAATATTGGTACCAAGAGTTGTCAGCACAGTAAGCAGAAGGTTTGGAGAGTAGGTATGGGGAAGTTGAAATTTATCAAATTTGTCAAGAATATGAAGATGGTCTGGGAAGTAGAAATTAGGATAACAAGCAGCTGTGAAATACTTAGCATCACAGACCATTTAAATAATGGCTATGATTTTTTTTTGTTTAATTAACAAAATCAAAGGGCAGTTCATGCCTGTTAGAGCCATTGTGTTAGGCTGCCTGCAAACTTGGGCATGTATGTCTGGATGACTTTATTTTCAGTTAACATCTGGAAGACTTTCTTTACCACTAAAAGCAAAGAAACCCCTTATTTTAGTTTTAAACATGACAGTCTGCATCCTGCAGTGTGTCTGCAGCAGTGGGTGGATTCTCTGGTAAATTTAATTGCCACAGAATCACACAAGGCCCAGACTATTACCAAATGGAGTGTGATAAACACAGCAACTTATTTTACTAAAGTATTCTCTTCGTTTAGTACTTAAATGCACTAGAAGTGGCCTTTTGAAAAGCATAGGTCACAGAACAACAATTGCTATTGGAGTCTCTGGATTGCTTCATTGTTTATTTAACTTGACAGCAGACTAGTTACAGTTTCACAATTTAGATAATTTATTTTTATGGTCAAAATGTTTGTACAGTAGCAAAATGGTTTAGCATATCTCTGCAGTGGGATAGTGCCTCATTCTGCAGCTGCTCTGGCTTTCTTTAGTTCAGGCTTCATGCAGAGTGGTGCTTCAGGAACCCACCAAACTGTTAAATCAACAATGCTTTCCCTGTACCCACAATGATAAAACCTAGGGAAGCTCATTTCAGTATGATTTTCTGGTGTTTCAGGTAGCCCTGAGGGGAGAAAGAGGTGGACTCTGATTTCTCTTGAATAAAATAGCATGCAGATATGGAGGTAGAATTAAAAAACATCCCGAAGTGAAGAAAAGACAAAGCAATTAGTGTGCTGGTAATATTTTTTTTTTCTTTTTTTGTGTTGTACAGAAGTGCAGCAGTGAATGTGAGAGTTTAGCTAGTAATACGAATGTTTCACATTCATGGAGACTTGGGGCAGTCAGTAATAGACCTTATCTTTGGTAGCTTTCACTCTAGTGGCTATGAAGGGCTTAGACTTTTTTCATGTGCACTCACAACATATTTCTGAGACTGGTAATTAATACATAATCAAAAGGAAAAGTAAAGTTTCCCTCTGCTTCCATTAGTGCACTTTCACTGATGTGCTAGGAAAGAATGGGAAGAACAGAAGGACAAAAGGCAGATTATTTGTAGATACCTTATTGGAAGGCATCTAATTTTCTGTCTATAGCACAAGATTCCGTGTCCTAGGAAGAGACTCAAACTCCTCTCAAGAGCTTTTGTTCTTGAACAAAGAGTTTGAGCATCAGTGGACGTGTTGAACAGAAAAGGACCTGTGTGGTGGCCCTTGCCTCTGCTAGCTTCTCTGAACTGAGCACAGTGTCTCTGGGTATAATTTCTCTCTTCAGTGGCAAGGGGACAAAGCAGCTAAAGTAGCAGCAGATACTCATGGAGCTTGCTATGGCTGTCTACAGACACAGTGTACCACATGTCCCCACGGTGGAGAACGAGTCCTTGTGCAGTTCAAGAGAAGAATACAAAGTCTTGGTTCTGTGTGTCTAGATACCAGGTACCAACTTGGCCATGGGCAAATTTTCCCTTATTATAAATTAACTATTTGTTCGGGCTGTGCATGCATGCAAAAAACATGGGTTTGATTTTTTTCAGCTAACTGGATGTTTTTTTATCCTCTAAGAGCTCCATTAAATTGGCATTATCCCGAAGTAGTGACACAGCCTGCAGTCATTTAATGCCTCTTCTTGTGGGGCCAGGATTCCACGCCCAAGTGCATTTAGTAGGTCAGTACAGTAATTTTAAATGTCTTTCTTTCAGTCTTTTGCCATCTTCAATTATACCTTTCCACCCTACTATTTGTGTAATTTTCTTCTGTCTGAAGTCTCTTTACTGTTGCTCTCTATTGCACAGCATGACAAATTACCCATCAAGCCATATCTTTTCAGCCCAGAAATGCACAGTAACATAGAGTCATGGCATTATCACATGTTGTGCACTTTATTTCCTCACAGTTCATTCAAGTGTGTCACTTTATTTTCCTGCTTCCTTTTGTCATCATGAAGATTAACCGTTTTTTTCTTCCTAAACTTTAGGAACAATTAGAAATGCATTACACTGTAAGCTCAGAGCAACATCTATACAATTCTGTATAACTTAACACTTCCCCTGCATGGCAAAACGATGTCCATGATTCTGAGTCTCTGCAGAAGCCACAGCTTTCACCCTTATTATACAGCTGAGTAACCTTGGCTGTGGGCAAGAGAATTATTTGTAGGCTCTGGCCACCAACCAAATTAACTGTGAGACACCATTCACTTTGACAGTGTGCACTAGATTCTCTTGGAAGTTATGAAACTCTCTGGGCCTAATGTGTACTGTGCCCACAATCCCTCCTCTCCCTCCTGTCCTCCCTCCTTCCTCTTTAATTCAAGATAAATACCAGTAATTGTACAGCTTGTGCCGAGATATCTCCCAGGCATTGCAAGTGTGCGTTAGAAAAATCAATTGGAACAGCTCAGAGCATCAACAGGGCTACAGCTGATACATACATAAAGTGCATCTTTAGAAGTTGTGATTAAGGTGATACAGAGAAAGTTTGTTGGTAATGGCGTCATTTAGAGCACTCATTAGCATTCCACGGAGACAGTGCAGGAGTTTAGGGGCCGGTAGCTCCCACAGCATTAATGCAGAGTCCGAAGAGAACCGCAGGAGTAAATCCAAAGCGGTCCTCGTAACGTGTCTGAGATGTGAGACGGGTTCTTTTTGGGCAAATGTGCCCAATTCTTCTTTACAAGCTATTTTATGGATAACTAGGAAGAATGGTTGATTGAAAGGGAGAAAAACCACTTCTGTAAGGCAAGCTAAAGGAATTAGGACTTCAGGCAGTCAGAAACAACACTAAGCCAATGGGATGAAATTTGGTTGGAGATATCTTCATATGCTTTCAGATTGGTATTAACAAAATGCTGACCGTTTAATACTGTTAGACGTTATGTTGGTTTTTTCTTTTTTTTTTTTTTTCTTTCTTTTTTTTTAAATACTTATACATAGGAAATTATGAGAGCAGAATATAATATACTGAAAGTGTCGTGGTGCCAAGAATGCCAAGAGCCATTTGCAGATTTGCGTTAGTGGTCCAGTAACTTGAAGAGTGGCAGATGCTAAGGGACTGGCTTTGAGATGTGCTGGAAGAGCTGAGAACTGCCAGTAGCTGGGTGTAGGCACAGGTAAAGGCACCAGTCCCGAGTCTACATTAATCTGATCCTAAGTAAGGCTTCTGTCCCACCCTCTGCAGCATTTTACCCCGTGCTTCGTAGTGTTTACCTATTCTGTGCCTATTCTGAGCCTTTCATACTGGGTTTTAAAAAATCCGAGGTATCAATTAGCACCACGCATAATTTAATTATGATTCTTTTTTTCAAGCATATCTTTACAGGTTCAATGGCAAGATTAATATAAAGATGCATGAAGAATTTAGAAAAAAACTGACTTTTAAATGAAGGACAAAATCTTTTTACTTCAGTTTTTACAACTTTTTGTGAAAACTCTCAAAACTGGTTTAATTGGGACCGGAGGCTCTGGCTGTTGCTGTTCATTTGTCTTGTGATGTTTTCTAATCCATTTGCTTTAGAGTGTCAGGTAGAAGCTAGTAATAGAAAATCCAGCTCCTGTATGTTTCTCCATATATCCCCCCTTACGGAAATTTGTAACTGCAGCTGATAAACAGAATTATACGAGCTTTGTCACACAAATCACATTATAAAAGGTTGCAAAAAACTTGACAATGTTGACAGTTGTTGTCAGCAAATGGCTGCTTTACTGTAGCACTGTCAATGTTGATGTCCTTGTGCACATGTAAAAGAGCAATGTGATTAAGGCAAGCTTGTCCATGCTAGATATGAGCCAAGTTTTCAATCTCCTCATGGCACTGAAAGATTGCTCAGCTGTTGCAGATAAGGCAAGAATAGCTAGCAGATTTCTGCCATTAAAAAAAAAAAAAACAAAAAACAAAAAACAAAAAACCTTGTCTTTGGGCACGCGTCTGTAGGAATTTGTAACATCTGCTACTGACCTTAAGTTCTAGATAAGAACAGCTCGTATTTGTAACTCAAATTGATATTACTTGGTTTAGATGATGCACTTCCAAGGAGATTACTGAAGTATCTTTGTAAGAAGAGATTTGTCTAGACAGCAGTCTAAAGCATGATATACTTTTGTAAAGTGGTACTGTAGTGAATTATCACCATTCCTCTAGTACCACTTACCACTGCAGTATATGTCCACCTTATTTTGAATTTAGTTTGGACAAATAGTCTATATTGTCTTCTGAGAATATTTCATTTTTATATATGAAAATCAATGCCTCTGCCCTACCTATAATGTCAGTCATCTTTTCCATATATTTTTTCTTACTAACAAATAGATGAAAGGAGTGGAAAATCCAGGTCTCTAGCCAAAATTTTGTCAAGGGAAATGGGCCTGAGTTAGCACAGTCATATCTTCCATCCTATTGACCCTGAATTCTTTATGTAAGATATTGAAGCCATGGGATTCAGCAGATTTGTTGTCATGTCTGGGTGTGGAAATAGTGGGAAGAAGCCAATTTCAACAACATAATCTTATAACAAACCCATGGGGATTTTCTCATATAAATTAGTGTAGACTTTGTTAGTCTAAACATACTCAGATTTCCACTTTGTATCTACTAAAAACTCTTTTGAAAAGCCTGGGTTTCTGACAAGACCCTGAGGGGGAGGAGGGTGTGGATTTGGGCTGGTGCACAGTGACCAGCTGCGTGTTTCTTCAGACATTCAGTGCGATGCTCTGCACATCTTGCAATATCATAAATGGGTCTATGCCTCTATGAGATGATATGGAAAAGTCTGTGAACCGATGCTATTTATCAATGGCTTTTTCTTACAAGCTTGTACAGTGACAGAGTGTGGTACGAAAGGGCAGCATTCCATAGTCTTTAATTATGAAACCATCTTTTCTCTTCTTGCAACCCAGTGACACGTTCCCTGTTCTCTGACCAAATTCTGAAACAAATGTCTTGGACAAAAGTCTTCTTCACTAAACAATCCCAATTTGAGCCCAGAAAATTGTATACTCTGCACTGAATAAGGCCAAAGTCTGATAGAAAAAGAGGTTTACAATAAGGTATTCAAAGAGCATGACATAATACATGCAACCCAGGGGGAAGGAGAGAATTTGAAGATGCACTCCTCACCTTAATCTTTGTATTTCCCTGTATTTTAAGACTTCATGCAATAACATAAGCATCTTTGTAAAAAAGATTCTCATTATGGGAAATCATGGGCAGCCATAGCTATGGGCAGCACCACCTGTGCCTCCTATAATTACCAGGTTTAAAATAAAAGTTATAGCAAGTGTAACAAGCAGGGATTTGCTCTTAACAGAAACTAATATTAGTTTTGCATTTTGCGTCATTAGGGTAAAATTAGGTGCTGCAATAAAAGCTACATTGCAGGAAGACATGTTCATTTTTATGTCATCTTGTGAAATTCAGGGTCACAATACACTTCTTTCCTCCTGCAGTCTCGGGTAAAGACTTGTACCCCGATACTCTGGACTCAGAGACTAACAGTTTGACTCATATTTCGTTCTCAGGGTCTCTGGCTGAAAACCTGAATCTCATAAATGAAGGGCTGTAATTATCTGCTAGTAAATCTTTCTATCAGTGGTTATTCTTAAGGTCAATTAGTTTGAAGAACATTTCAATCTGTACATATCACAAAGGAAAATCTTTCATGCAGAATTGATGAAATGGGAGTGCTTCTGCCTGTACCCGTCTACTCTCTGCTTTTGTGTGTCCCTCTGCTACAGCTGCATGCATTAGCAGGCTGACTCCACTTTGAAAACCTTAAGCCACATTCTTCAGAACAGTTGCTTGGTGTTGGTCGGATTTCTCTGCAGCCCTTTTTTCCATTTGGAGCCACCGAGGCTGACACATAGTTTCCAAGAACTTCAGCATGTCTTCTGTCTCCTGAATTGTCTCCTGAATCCCAAATATTTCTCAAGTGGCTAGCAAAAGAATATCCAGATAATCTTCAGCCTGGTGATACAAGCTTCAAGAAGAAAGCCAGATGGCTCTGAAAATGAATTGTTAAGTATTTCATTTTATGTTAGCTTGGTGTCATTAATACTTGTGTACTTTCATTGTTACAGTTAAAGCATTCACGAGATCTGAAGAGACTATGAAATCCCACTAATTCTAGCTCTAATAACAGCTTTTGTTGGTCAGACTGTAAATGATATTGCACGATGATTCATTTGAAAAAGCAATAATGCAGCTCGAAAAAATAAAAGATGAGCAATAAACTAAAACAAAAGAGCTTGTTGCCTATCCCAAAACAGCACTTTTTCATTCCTGACCTAGGTTTAATTTTTTCCCCCTTTCTTTAAGCATTCTTTACATTATACACTAAAAATAAATGCATTCAAGGATCAAACTTTAAAACCAAAATTACTGCCTTTCAGATCCTTTATTATCCTTTCAGGTATCTAAAAAAATAGGTCAAAGCAACACGACATAATTTGGAAAATGTTGTTTATGGAACAAGAATGTAAGTAGATGTAATTACAATAACCTTTAAACACATCGTTTCCCTTTGATTGTCAATTAAACATTGTAAAGAACTGAAGTTTTACACATTTTTTTTTTTTTTTTCCTTCTTCTCATAACAAGATGAAGGTTAGAAAATAGCTTCAAGTTACATGACATGACATCCACTTGGGTCACTGTCCCCTTTCCAGCAATACAAGTGAGCTTTGGCTCATAATATCATTTTGTTCTCACTCAGAACATTGTGCCTAGATACCACCGGGAAGATGAGGACTGAAGATTGACACACAGCAACTGTAGATACAAATGTACATTACAATAAATAAGGCCCTGATCCTGTAAGCAGCCTTGTCCCTCCAGCTCCCCTCCAGGTCTCTGCTCTACCACAGTCAGCCTGTATTTTTTTTTTTCTCTTCAATTTCAGTATTATCATGGACTTTAACTTTTGCAGTACTCAAGGGCAAGCAGCTGGCAGATATAACACTGATAGCACTCCATAATGGAGAAAGAGCATGCAAATTAAAAAAGGTAATACTTATTTCCTAGACATATCTGAAAATTGTGAAAACCAAAGCATTCAAGAATTTCAAGCCACAACCGATAACTGAAGGAGTCAAACTTCCCTCTGATTTTCTGCTTTATTATTCCCTCTGATTATGTGCTTATCACTGGATAAGCTAGTTTTCCCAGCTTTCGGGACAAATCTCTTAACATGTTTTGGATGAACCAATGCCCTGCAATACACAGAGAAGGAGAGGAGTCCCTAGAGATGTCTGCACAAGGCTTGCTTACATGTTCCCCTTCTACAGTTGATTTCCACTGGCAGAAGCCACAGAGACAGTGGAAAAGGAGCCAGGCCACTGCCGGCTTTTTGAGCCCAATGGGTGGGATTCTGCTCACCAGATAAACTTTTGAGCCTAAGATTGTCATTTAAGTTCCTTTTGTAGTCAGTGGCAAGAGGTGGACATCTTGTGACAACTCTGGTTTAGAAATGTTGAACCCTATCCTACTGGTGCCCACCAGTCCCTATGACTGTCCAGCAAGTCTAGAGAGCTTGCTTCATGTCTCCAAGTGTACAACATGCCACCGGGCAGGAATCCGATGAGAAGGATCTAAGCACCAGCCAGTGTTACTTCTTGCTGCTGTCAATTCTTAGAATCACAGAATGGTTTGGGTTGGAAGGGCCCTTAAAGCCCCCCCAGTCCCACCCCCCTGCCCCGGGCAGGGCCCCCTTCCCCCAGCCCAGGGGGCTCCCAGCCCCGTCCAACCTGGCCTTGGGCCTTGAAGACTTGCCGTGACGGGACATCGATTAAATGAGCAGCCTCAGGTCATTCTCCCTCCTCAGCCTTCAGGACCTGAGGAGCAATAGCACCCGAATTTTAGGAGTAACATGACAATATTGAGTGTGCCTACCTGGATGTGCCATGTAGATGCTCTCCATGACCCAACCCCCCCTTTGCTATGCTCGAGTGCTTTAGGGTTTCTGTAATTAAGCCCACCATGCATTTCTACAGCCAGTACACTTTTCCATTGGTGCTGCTCTTACTTTAAGGCTTGATCTTCAGTATAGAAAATGCGTGGCATATTTTGAGCTACATTTTAGGATTTTTTTTTTTTTTCACACAGACTGTGCAGTGCACACACAGTAAATAATTGAAATTAGTCAACTAAATGTATGCCACTTCTTCCTACGCTGCACACAAACAAACACACACAGAAGAACAACTAATGCAGGGTTAAAGACAACGTAAATTTCTGCAGCATGACTGCCTTACCAATTACAAATGTATAGGACAACCAACCTCTGATCTTTTATCAGATATGGACTGTCCATAAGATAAGTTACATGATTTAATCAAGACATGTTTGTAAATCTATTTCCAGAAAATAGTGTTTCCACTCAGCTCTATCCACCCAACAAAAATGAGGCCAGAATAAACACCTCCCATGGACCAGAACTCCCTGTGAATGTATATTTCAACAATATAGCCTTAATAATGAGTATTTTAAAAATGATTGAGAAAGGTGGAATTTTTCAGACTTAGAAGCTGCTAATTGGATTGTCCGATGTAGAAAAAAGAAGGAACTGAGGGTGTTCTTTTGCACACCGAATAAAAGTTTTGCACACATTCAGGGAATATTTAAAACCTTGATAAACTAGATTTGGGTTAAATGTCAAAAAATCAATGAATTATGTGACCACTAAATCAATGTCTTGCAGACATGTCATATATTGATTTACTACCATATGGATTTTGAGAGCCATGGACTCCTCATCTTTCCCAAAATGATCAGGGAAAATGCAGCAGCCTTTCAGGATCAAGGAGCATATTGTTTGGTAGGGTATAAGAAAATGCTCTTTTCAGAACAATATTATGAGTTTGTCTTTATGTTCTGGCAGTGAAAATAGCAAGGCAATTGCTAAAGAATTCCTTTATATTTTTAAGAAGAAACTGGATGTGAGGCTTGTTTTTCCAAATTCTTTAGAAGCTTGAAAGTATCAAGTTTTAGGCAAAGTTTCAAGATTTTCTTTCTCTTGCTTGATTCACTTAAATGTTGAAATAACACAGTTGTGATCCATATCTGAAAATTATTTATAATGGAAAACAGTGTCTCAGTCCTGAGTAATATATCTGCCCTCCACCTGAAGAACTGTGTCTTGTGATCAAACAAAAATAAATGAATTAGAAACCAAATATTACAATATGTAACTTTTGCAGAGAAAACATGTTTTGCGTGTGTGTGTGTGTGTGTGTTTGGTATATTTTTTTTTTATCTGTATTTAGATAGTTGCATAATTAATTGGCTCTCTGGTGCCTCAGAAATGTAATTGTACTTGAAATGGGAGCTTATTCGCAAGAACATCTTCAGGAGATTTCTTCCTCAAGTATCTTAATTTTTGCATGCTGCTCTCCAGATTTATAAAGTGATTCCAGACCTATTACACAGCCTAGTACAATGGGTAGGCTTTGCTGGTGCCAGATCCTCTAAATACCTTGATGGTACTCAGAAAAAGATGATCCCCCTTGGCTGCAATCGGAGAGAGCGCCTGAGCCGAAACTGGCGGTTCTTTAGTCTACATCTCCTGAGAGGTGGGTGAAAAATGCATCTGTCCATCGGACTGTGAGGGAAGGTCTGTGTCTGTGGGGCATGGGGTGCTTCCAGCCCCTCAGGGATGCTCGGAGGAGGGTTTTGGGGGAAGAGCGGCAGAGCACAGGGTGCTGCTGAACTGTGCCCCACGGCGCTGGTGTTCATCATCACAGCTGTGGCAACCCCAGGCTCCGTACTGGGACATCTAAATCCACCTGGTTAGCGGTGGTGGTGGTGGGGGGTGTGTGTGTGATATGTGACTTTTTGGGAAAGAAGCGTGCATGTACCCCGGTTTTGCTGGCTGACGTGAAGGAGGGAGAGGTAACTCCATCCCGGCTGCCCCTCTTTGGCACGGTGGTCCCTGAGCAGTCAGGGCACGGATGCTGCGGCTCCCTGCTGACCAGGGGCTGGCAGTGGCAAAAAAGGCTGCTGTGTGCCTCGAAAGCCCAGCCACCAACCCACCACCTCGGGCTGTTTTTCAGACCATCTACCCAATTATGCCCTGCTGTATCAGCTTTGTTAGGAAAAAACACTTCGGCCCCAGGAATGGGACTAATAATGGTGGTGTAGAGGATAATTTCAGTGACACTGTCTTGGCTCCAGTGCACGGTTTCAGGGAATTACATCCAAGCCAGAATTCAGACCATTTTAGGACCAGAGGCAAGTCATTTAGCTGACTTCCAGCTGATGGAAGATTAAGGAAAATGCAGTACTGAATCTCTCGACCTTCGCTGAATCTCTTGGCTCGTTGCTACATCTGATACTGGCCTCCTCTGCAGGCAACAGACCTGGTGGGGGTCAATATCACACAGCACATGTTTTGCTTTTCATGAAGAGTTATTTGGAACTTTCCTGATCTATGTAAATCATTCTTTAGCACTAAACAGCAAACTGCCCTACAGATGCCTGAAGTAACAGCAACAACACAGGAGTGTTTTTATGAGTTAATAGATGAGTGGGTAATAAATATTAGAAGCATTATGGTGGAATACTAAACTTTAATCATCTGCCTGCGACCTCAGAAAGGGGTATTATATATATATACTTTTTAAACTCCCTTTTTTCCCCAGGTGTGGCAAGTTGGAACACATTTTATGAGGCTTCAAGCCCTATCTAACCTTTTACACTGTTGTATTAATTTTGCAGCTGGGGATCAGAGTGTGCACTAACGATTTGCATTGTCTTGAATGCTGCTGTTACGTTCCATCATTGTTACCTCTACGCAGAACATGACGTGGAGTGGTGGGTCCTGGTGCACCCAGTTTTGCTAGAAAAACAGCATTATCTGCCTTCAGAGACTTCTTGCAAAGAACAGAAATACTACTAATTGAAATGGAAATGATTTTTTATTTCAGTTGTTTGAAAGGTTTGATAATGACTTTTTTCTTTGCTAAAAATGGCATGGTGAAAATTTGTCTTTGTTGGCAATTCAAGACCTTAAGATTTCAAATCTTCAGGCGACTTTGACAAAGCTGTGGAGAACCGGACTTAACACTGCTGATTTGTGTAAGATAAAGAATTACACGACATGCTGAGCCTACTTTCCACTCACTAATTTTTTAGCATAGGTAAAAAACCTTTCAGAACTTCTCCATTTATAATAAAACTGTTTTTTTCTTCACCTGTGAATCTCCATTAAGAAGATGTAGTGTACACACTGTCTTAGTGTCTGATGTAAAAGTCACTAACGCCAATGGAAGTATATCCATGCATTTCACTAGACTGTGGTTTGAAAGAATCCTGTGCAAAGAGCATATTTTATGGCTCTGCAACACAAATAACCTTTAGTTTTAATGGAAGCTTTGCCGGCCCAAAGTAAGGTGTTTTTATTAGACTGCAGCCTAATGCATTTTGTTAATGAGAATATAATTTAGCCTGTCCGTTAAATCTAAGAAGTATGAACTGTGGTAGGTGGCACTCAACAGGGAGAAAAGGATTCTGTAGCAACAGCAAAACTCACCTTTTTTTGTGTGGTAATTTATTTTCATGTAAGATAACCATATATTTGATAGAAACCTGAGGTGGCATCAAACATTTGAAAGTACTTTATGAAAGCCTTATTTGTGAAAGGATCAGGCATAGTTCAGAAAGCCAAGAACTAAACCCTAATGGCCTAGTTCTTCAAACACACATGTCAGCAAAAGTAGTTCCAGTGGATCAGGAGCACTGCTTCCCTCAATTACATTACTGAAGGAGATAGGCATGTACAGGACTGGCCCTTGGCATTTAGTTTGTTCTTGCAATCCCAAGTATGAAAAACAATTTAATGTGCCTTTTTGATTTTGTTATGGAAATGAGATTGGACATTCTTCATCTGGCACAAAAAGAGTGGCAAGTTTCCTTGTTTCTCCTGATCTTTGCTCGCGTAAGTATAGAAATTTGAAATTAAGCCATGCACACTGTTGCCGGTTGTTTTAAGGCCACCACATTTATGCCTGTAAATGAAAACCTTTAAAAGAGTCATTATAATTATAGACAGCAGCCTTGTTATTTAATTACATCCCAGTGTAGCCTCTGCAACTCAAAAAGTTTACAGGCAGCCTAAGAACTGAGAAGTTAAATGTATTTTAAAATGTGTACACTGTGGTGCTTCTGAATAATTCTTTGCTACTAGTCAGTGCCAGCTCAGAATTTCACACCCTTGAACAGATTGACTGGTTTGGCTTGTGTAATAGGTACCCTGCTATCCTGGACTACTTGGTGGGTGGGTGGAGATGGGTGCTTTTGGAAATGCCAATTGATAGCTAACCATAACAAGTCAGAGTTATGTGTGAGTTTAGAAGGTAGAAACATCTATGTAAAGTAAAATGGATCGACTGAGATGCCTAGGAGGAACCATGAAACTGGAAAGGATGCTGTGCAAATCGGCCAAGACCTGGTTTTGTGGCCATCGGCAAGGTTTCTGGTGGGGTTTTTGGGGAGCAGCCACAGGGGTGCATGAGCTGGTCTGATAAATCTGCAGGTAAACCAGCCCTGCAGTGCTGCCGTATTGGGGGTCCACTTGGAAGGCAACCACTCTGCGTCACAATATCGAATTGCCTGTCATCCTTCCGCTTTCTAAACAGGAAAGAAATGTACATAGGAAGTCTAGAAAAGGGGAATTTTAATTCAAAGACTCCATATAGCACCCCCATCAAAATACTCATTCCTATGGTGTAAGCAACCAAGAAAAGACTACCATCTTTGAATCAGTTATACATACTATAACACATTGAGTGAGACTTGGTGGATTTTTGTCCTTCCATTTGGAGAGGAAACACAGACTGGTATCTTGTTTTATTTAAGGATCAACTTAGTTGAGGTTTGGCTTTTTTTTTTTTTTTTTTTTTCCAAAAAGACATCAAAACAATATTTATTAATTTTTAATTAATTCTTACATCGGAAACACTACTAGTGGTGCTCTCTGTTGCCTATCTTTGTCTTGGAGTTACTACAATATTTAGCAGTTGAGGGACCTGAAGACAAGCTTCACTGTTAGCTGAATGGGCTGACTTCTCTCAAAGTCACCTCAGCCCAAGAGTTCTGATCAGAAAATTCTGCAGTCCCCCCAGGTCTTGGGAAGACAGGCTGCTTGAGATCCTATAGGGCACTGCTGGCAGCACACAGCACATTCCTGGGTTTACAGGCCCTACATGATATTTCAGGCAGCTCTTGTTTCTGCGGCTATGACCTGTTGCTGAGAGTCAAGCCACTATGTAAACACGAAGGACTTCAAACTCACAGTGTGCCGCTTTCCAGAGCAAGTGGTCATTTGTTCCAGTTTCCCATGACCACATTACTGCTTCGGTTTGCTGTTCAGAAAAATACATCAATTTGCAGCATTAATTCTAGACAGGGAAGAGGGGTTGGAAATATGGGCTGCATTAGTACATATTATTAAATGTGCCAAGAGGATAATGTTACCTTATCCCCGGTTTCAGCACTTTAAAATGTTCTCCTTATTAAAATAAAAAATGTTCAAACATTCAAACTTGTGTAGCCAAAATCCAACTTAGGAAATACATTATTTAGCTACTAGCAAGATGATCTGACTTTTAAGCTCCATCCATGATACCAATTTCTCCACTGATGCCATTCAAAAATCATTTATTTTTCATTGCATTTATAACTCTATCCAGAAAGAGAAGGGAAAAGCAGTATCAGAGAGTGATTTACATTACGTTGGATTTTACTGCAGCTTGGCATTGTGAATGAATCTTTGGAATACTTGAAAAGTACATAAGGAAAAAGTCAGTTTCTAATTTGCTGAAGAAAATATTCTGACATGGTGATAAGTGAGGTAACCAAAAAATTGTGGCTTAAAAAACATTCTGAGTGATTGCTGTTTCAGCTGTCCCAATCCACAAGCTGGTATTAAAACAGACTGGTAGTAAAAAACACTCACAGCCTTTTTCTACCTGAGAATATTAACTCTCATTCAATGGCTGTTACACAGAATTAATGTGGACATTTCCAGTCGTATGCATTAGTACAGCTTTTGTGTGCAGAATCAGAGATTTGCATTTAGTAGTGTGCAGCAATAAAATAGAGACTGATTTGACATCTTTAATTCACATGCAAATACAAGGCAACGACTCTGAACTTGGTGAGGTTTCTTCAGATTTATCTCACCATTGCTAAAAATAGAATCTGATGGTCTATTTTTAGATAACCCGGAGCTGTTATACATTGAAACCTTGCAACTGTGTTACCTACTCTGGTGCCTTCACAAAAAAAGCTCAAGCATGTTTCAAAATACATGATTAATTTTAATACAGTTTGGAAACCTTCTTTACATGCAAATATGCCACAGCCTTCAGGAGTCTGTCTACTGCCGTATCTAATTGCTGCTGGATGAAGGTCCTTTCTCTCTGCAAAACCTTAAGACAAGCCCTGTTTATGCCACAGAAATTATTTTTTCAGGCAGCACTTGAAGAGTACCTAAATATTTAATATAGCTCATTTTTTAACTGATGGGAGATGTGTTGATTTTGCTGATTCTCTTTTGTCACAGCTGCCTCAAAAGACAGCAAAATCATTTCTCATCCAGAACTAGGAGAACCAGAGGTGTTTGCAATAAAGCCGATGGAAATATTTTTCCCTTTCGATAGTCTGCCTCGTACAACAAGAAGAAAGAAGCAAGTGATGCTAGGGGAAGGTTACACCCCTATTCACGGGGGACCCCACCAGTGTGAATCCATCTGAGTGTGCCCAGACAGAGCCAGTGGTCAGGGCAGCCAAGCTTCCCAGGCCTAGCAATTAAGTATAAAAAGCCTGTCTTTATCCAAACAGACTGTCTATATTTTGGAAATTTCCACCACACTTCCTTCTAAAGTCCTACTTTTCTTAAAGTGCACAGCAGCATGATCAGCAATAGTTATGCTGGGATAGCAGCGGCTGTAAAGTCATCCATGCTGAAGAACTAGGGCAATCTATTAAGTCAACATGAGTGATCCATGTCACTATCAATTCGTTTGCTCTTTTTAACAGTGGGTTGTGTTTTAAGTTTGTTTTTTTTTTTTTTTTTTTTTTTAATTATTATTATTTTTTTTTTTTTAAATTGTCCAAATTTTCCATTGTCTGTCAGAGATCAGCTGTTGTCAGTGAAAGTTTGACATGGATGACAGCGGCCGTGGGTGGCACAGCCTGCATTTGGTGTTACCCCAGTGTTACTTGTAATCTGAGAAGACTTGAGCTTTTAAGAGGTTGGTGCCTTTCATTTGGACTTTGGTTAGACATTCCAGGAATAACGGGGAAGCTCCAGTACTGGTCCTGGAAATGGGGCAGGCACTGGGGGAGAAAAGGAAAAAAAAAAAGAGGGAAAATAAAAAAAGAAAAAGAAACGGAGACTGGAGCCCAGTGAAATGTTATTAAGTCAGCAGAACCACAATCCCCATTTTTTCAGAAATCGTGAGCCAGATCCTCAAAAGTGAGGTTGGCTTCAGAATAAAAATAAGACAATGACCAAACAAAAAAGAGAGAGAGAAACCCTGTCACGTGCAAGTCAAAGCCAGAAATGTCAGTGTTTCATTCCATCCATTCATCATTTTTTCATTTGTCTTCTGGTTTTTCACTTTTTAGAACTCATGATTTTTTCAACAGTTATAAGGGACAGAGACTTAAAAATACTGGATCTAATTGCCTGAGAAAAAGAGTGAGGATTTTATGGAAACCACCAAATATCCTGTGACTAGTGATAAAATTGCAAGTGCTGGCAATACTGATTAAGATAGGCTTATTATTATACTAAGTCAATTAAAATAATTCAATAAATCAAATATTTTGTTTTCTTTGATTAGTATTGTATTTGATTGGAAAGAAAATTTTTTATCCTCAATGTGTTTCTCAGCCAAAGTTGTGATTAACTTCTTGTATCATTTAAGCATTGAAGAGGGGGAAATATCAAGTCTTAAAATGTATCTTACTTTCTACAGATGAAATGAAGCAGATAAAAAAAAAAAAAATGTATTACCTACAGCAGAATAAAATTAAGCTACCCAGTGTGTGTGGTAACTCTTATGTGGTATCTATTAAAAATTGTAATTTTGAAATGTTTTATGCAGATGTTTTTCTTTATATCTTAAAGTAATTCCATTAAAACCACTTAAACTTTAATATGTTGAAGGACATCTTCAAAATCTGAGAGGTTCAAGACCTCAGAGCTGGCCATCAAGCACATGAGGCAAGGGAGGCTTCACAACACACATGCCAAATCTGGGGTAAAAGGTACTTTAGAAGACATAAGCTTACCATGTGGGGTTTTTAAACAATATTTTTAGACATTATTTTTGTACTTCCTACATCTTGGAAAGGGAAGTAAACTGGGAGGAAAGGAAACAAAATCAAATGTACACATTTTGGAAATTCGTGCAAATAAAATTATATGCCAAATTTACACTTTGGGTAGTAGGTTTCCCTGTTGAAGTAGGTTTCCCTCTTTACAATGCACATCTAGATAAGGCATGTCTTAGCAAGTATGTGGGAAAAATAAAAATTAAAAGAATTCCTGTGTTATTAACATGCTAATGAGCACTGCTAGAGTCCGTCATACTTGTGCATCTTAATTAACACAAATTAATCAACAGGCATGAGAAGACAATTTATCCCCTTTCACAGCGGGAAAGGGGAGGTGAGATGGGATCCAAGGGGTTTTGCTCACAGTCCACCCTTTTGAGGCTTGGTGTGTTTATAGCCCACATCACTGTACAGAAAAAGGCAGAAAAAGCTGGAAAAAGACAATTCTGTGCCTGCCTGTTAATTCTTAGAAAACAAGTCTGTCCGCTGCTGTGGCTGTTAATCCTCTGGGTCGATCCCTGTGTGCTCTACTAAACTGGACCCTGCCAGTGGACCACGTCATGTACATCCACCTTCTCTTTTCTCTTTCCACTCTGTCACTCCATGCTTAGAGATACCCATTATCCAAAAATCAAAGTGTCCTTGTGTGGTTAAGAAAAAGGCAAAGCTCAGACACCGGTCAAATACACTCTCTGTACCCCATTACATTAGGGAGGACCAACATGTTGGTCTGAATATTGACTTAATACAGCTTCCAAGAAGTCTGACAAGGAGAAAGTAGTTTACTTTAAACTAATCTCTTCTTCCACGTGGCAGTCATACTGCTGTCGGTTCAGGGGAGCTGTGCTCAGCACCCCAGCGGATGGACCCTGGAGAGGTCTTGGACTTGCCTTTGTGCTTGAGCTGATGATCCTCATTGGGCTGACCCTCAATCTCCCAGCACAGCTTGTTTCTGAAGGAAACACTGGCAGAAGAAATAACTATGAAGAATATAAAGATCTGAAATAGCAAATAGAGGAAGTAGGTGGAATAGTGAATAGAGAAACTGATTTTCCTTGCTGGATAGAAATGTACGCAAAAACTGGTTTGTTAGGGAGATCACTTTCCTGGGTGATACCCTTGACTTGTGAGTGGGAAGAAGGGAGAAACAAGGGACAGCAGTTGTGGCAGCTCCGGAGAAGGGGCCAAACCTCTCATGGGGCTAAAATCTCCCGATGTCTCTTGGAGCAGGAGGCACGGGCTGCACCCCTCCACCTCGGTCCTGGCGCTGCTGCCGGGGCAGGAATAGGGGCTGGCTGGTTCAGACCCAGATCCTGGGACTGAAAAATCCTTGTTGGCCTGCTGGAGCGTCTGAAAGCAGTGAGCACCGAATATATCAAACGATGTGAAAGACAGTTCAGTCTTCTAGCAGTTACTCTACTCATTTTAATAATTTCACGGCATGTTGTTCACACAACATTGCCCTAAAGAAATGTAGCAGTTCTCACTGTTTTTTACAGTCAGGTCTCCTAAGCCCTGCTAGTTTTCTAGACCCGTATCACAACTGCAGCTAGCTACTGTGAAAAACAACACCTTCTTTTCCTCTTTTCCAGTGGTTTGGGATATGACAAAAAACAAAACAAAACAAAACAAAACAAAACAAAACAACAAAACAAAAACCCAACAAAAAACATATTGCTAGTAACTGTGACCTACAACCGGAGCTGGTGCCAGAAGCTGAAACCATGATTTCTTTAAGTTATGAAATGCTTCACATAGCCTAATACCACAGCAGTGACCCTACTGGGTCTTTTCTGAACAAGTTAAAAAAAAATGAGAGAGGGGAAAAGGAGGAAAGAAAACCGATGCTTTAAGCATCAAATTACTAAATAATAGAAATAGTATTTTCTGACTTAGATGTTTAAGAAAGGTTCATGAAAGAGATTAATATTAAGCCAAACATTTGTTTGGCTTTTCTGCAGCCGGCTGCAGGAATGTAAACTTTTTTTTTCAATGACTTCAACTCCTAATTTAAAAGCTAGGATTTTTAGTAGTGAGCAAGAGACTATATTTGGCCAAAAAATTCTGCTGGCTTTACTTAGTTACCCGGCACATTCAAAACAATACTCCTTTATCAAAAAACAATAGTCTGTTTTATTCACAGCACATGTAGAAGTTGGACCATCCACCAAATTCCACTTTCTTCTCTTGCAATATGTCTGTTGCTGCCTAATGAGCTGCGACAGTGCCTGTGCTTCATTTTCAGCAAATTAAATTTATGCCTCGCAGGAATTGTGGTCTGGTCGTGGCACTGCTCCTAGGTATGGGTGGGGTTTGTTTCTTCAACCAGCTCTTGGTTAGCCACATGGGTACGTGCTGTCGCACCACACAACAAAATCTTCTCTATAATAACTGGTTTAAGTAGCCATCCACCCCACAAAAGTGGATCCCATTTAATTTACTTTGTGTTTACAGCGCTCCCTTTCAAACTGTATTGTTGGCACAGATGGGTATTTATACAACTTTTATTTTAAACTATTTATTTAGAGTTGGGACTTCAGTAACACTCGCTGTCAGATTTATAGTGCATGTTTAAAACCAAGGTTCTAAAAATGTAATATTTCAAAGAGAAGGAAGCAGACAATGAACTTATACACTTGGGAGTCTATTCTCTGTCTGGATGTGATGGGAGTTGTGCACGCTGCTGACGACGGAGCCGGCCCTGTGAAGCAGCGTGTATGCATCTGTATTTATGAAACTGTGCTTGATCAAAACCCGACAAGATCACATGCAGTCTTCAGGCTTAACACAAAACCAGCAGGCTGCTGAGGGAAGGTAGATTTTGAATCTTGGATCACTGTGCTGCCATGACAGAGGCAGATCTGATGGGATACTCTGTCGCCCATGGGTAGGCTCAGATCTGGTGCTGACCTCAGAAGGAAATGAAGTGAACAGAAGGAGGTGCTCAAAAAAAAAAAAGAGAAAATACCTTTTTCTCAGCCATTGAAAACAGGATTAATCCAAAAATGGCTTTCAAAAATTCTTCTTTCTTTAAAACCAGTTGGAGAAAACCAGCTTCCACTTTCCAGTAACAGCTTTTGGGCTTGTTGTAGGAGAGAGGGAAACATTATTTGGTCAAGAAATTTAAAAAATCTTCATAAAAATGGATATTACGAGCTGAGCATTTGCTCTCGGCGACCCAGTTCTCTATGGCTAGCAGAAGAATGAATGGTACTGTGGATGGGGCACACAGAATACTTTATGTCTAAAGGAACAAAAGTTACACTTAATTCAGGAAAAACTTGGCCTAAAAAATTTTGTTCATCTTTTTATAAACCTGTGTAATTTCTTTTGTCTTCCTTGTTGCGAAAGCAGTATCTCAAACTTAGCTTAGAAAGCCACCTGTTTATACATCTCAGGACTCCCTGAAACAATTAAACAATGTGAAAAAATAACAAAGGAAAAATCCTTGTTAAGGATTTGGTTTTTC
The DNA here is from genome assembly GCF_018691265.1 of Tyto alba. NCBI lineage: Eukaryota > Metazoa > Chordata > Aves > Strigiformes > Tytonidae > Tyto > Tyto alba. Next base: position 4,220,942 of record NW_024881275.1, on the reverse strand, counting down.
AGTCTTCTTGCAAGTTATAACAACCACCAAAAAATCACTTGGCAAACTTGTACCCCTCCCTTTCTCCTGAGATTCCAAAATTAAAATGTTGATTTTTACAACATCCCTGTGAAATAACAGGGAAACAGGTGAAATGACATAACCACTATTTACTCAGGAATTCAGTGAGGAAATAAACAGTGGGTTTCATCATGCTTGACTCTCCATCCCGTGCTGTAACTTTCAGGGTTCTAACTTTTAAAAAGCTTACACTCTTAATGATATTTGCTATAAACAATTCTGTGTGAATTGGATTATTTGTAGTGTGAGAACAGTTTAACACTTGAGCAAAAGTTGGAAGAAGCCATGTCAACCTCTTATCTCTCTCTTCTAGTATGAAATGCAAAGAAATACTTAAATAAATTAATGAAAAGTGATAGAAAATTAATATGTACATGCCAACATATATGTGCATGTGTGCATGTACATATATATATATATGTGTGTGTATAAAACTGTGTTAGCCTTGAAACCTTACAATAATCGCCACTGTATAATGGCACTGTATTTTTTTGCATTCAAATAACTGTCCTGGATGTTTTCATTTTATGTAAAGCAATAGAAACCGGACACAAAAAAAATACAGCCAAAACTGTCCCTTCAAAGGGCCCGATATTTTAGGCTAGTAAGTAGAAATGGGGAGTGAGCTTGGAAAATTCAGTACGATCTTTAAAGCGTAGGCTGTCGAGCGGGGGGACTGGGGGCTTGCACGGACAGGGCCAGTGTTTGTGATCTGTGCAAAGCGCCCTGTGACACAAGAATATTGCTTTACCCAGCCGGAGAGCAGGCAGGGGGGCTGGGGCAGGGTCCCCAGCGACCTCCTGCCCCGGCCCACCCCAGCAGTGGCATCTCTTTCTGGGTAGGCACTGGGGGGAATGGGTGAATTTTACTCACTCAGAATATAATTATGTAATTACACATGGCAGCGCGGCTCACTTACTGAAAATTTAGTGGAGGGAAAGCATCATGAAATAATTCATAATTCATAATAAGATTGTAATACTAATGGTGGTGATATAATCCATTGATAAGCCATCTATATAGGACTTTTCATTACTTGTTTTCTGGGTCTCTGCAGAGAAGGAAAGTAGTATTATCCTAACAACATAATCAGATGTCTTTCAGGAGTTATTTACAGGACATTTCTGTCTCATAGCTAGTGCTTACCGCACTTGGATGTTACAAAATCATACAGTTAATTTTTGTTTCCACACGACTTTGAGAATACAAAGCCTTTGCAGAAGTGCAAAGCCTCATTGCCATTAGTTCATCATCATTTATGATGAGCCCTCCTCTTTCTGTGAAACCACCAAAGGTAAAAAATTTTGCCAGACTTCTTGCAAAGACGCAAAGGTGTAAGAATGCAAAGATGCAAAGATGATGCAAAGATGTGAGGTGTAATTTGGCAATTTTTTTCTTCCAGATTTCCATTTATCTGTCTAATTATTAAAATAGCTACATTCTTATTAATTTCTTTGCACTGTGTTTTTGGCCATGCCTGCAATGCTGTGTGAGCCATTTATGAAATGTCAGTAAGGTGGAATCCGATTACCAGAGCTGTGAGTGGAGTTTCAAGTGGTTGTAGACAAGTGCAGGTGGTCAACACTGAAAAAGTGTCACTGTCAAGCATTTTACCTCATTTATAAGTGGTACAAGAAAGCCGTTATGGCAACGAATCCCTCAGCCCTTATGGCCACGATGTGGGGAGGGCACTGCCGAGCAGGTTTGCAGGAAATTAATTGTGTGCTAGCAGGCAATTTGTTATAAACAGTGTGGAGTGGGGTGTTTTTTAATTCTTTTTTTTTTTTTTTTTTTTTTTTTTAATAGGAATGATTCAAACAAAGGTGTTAGTGTAAACGGATTTGTAATAGCAGTACAGAGATTTCTACAAATGTGTATGTGTGCTTTGGTGTAATTTTTCAGTTATTTTGCTCTCACTCTTCTTCAGGTGGTATAAACTCTGTATGTGAAGCACAGTTGTGCCTGTAATAATCCCATATTCCTCATAATGATTTCAGTGGTGACTATAGAGGGCTTTAAGATGGGCTGTCCTACAGAAATGGGCTAGTGTTGGCTCACACTCAAAAATAATAGGAAGCTGAATTTGCCGTTTTTGCTTGCATTACTCTGTGTGATATAGTACACAATTTAGGACGCTGGCATCTAAAAATAGACCTGGGATTTTTCCAAGAGAGTCAGAAAGTAGTACCCCTGTTAAAATGCCTTTCTAGAGTATAAAGTAAAGGTAAACATTCAAGTAGAGCTCTTTGTACGTAAATATTTTCTAGTAGAGTCTAAAGGATTCGGTTCTCAGAATGACAAAGAAAAACACCCAAAACAAAACAAGACCCAGAGAAGTGAACAGTATAATTCTTGCTTCCAATTTTATTTTTGGAGAATTTTGTAAGCAAGCTTTTTACTAAATTCAGGGTTTATTTAAAAGCCAACAAAAACACGTTTCAAAAGATATCATGCTGCAATAAAAAATAAACAATTTCCATGTAGACTTTCAATTGTTAAATTATTTTATGTCAAAAGCTAGGAAATGAAATACTGCTATATATAGTGCATTGGAATTTTCTTATCAGTTAATTTTTTAGAAGCTCTACACTTAAGAGCACCATAGTAACAGCTCTGCAAGCTGATTCTTCATTACAGTTATCCACCGAGAGCTTCACTGAAGACATTTCCTCTGGGATCGGAGAGACTAAAAATCAATTCTGATAATATTAGAACAAATTTAAAGAGCAAAAAGCCCTAGAAAGTATGTGATGAATAAATAGGGGGATCTTTATTCCCTGTGTAATCTTTTTTGCCTCTTTTCTTCTTTGTTGTGCTATAAACAAATACTTTCAGATTGGAAATGTTAACACGTTTTCATTCCTTCAAAAGGTTTTGTAAAACTGGGGCTGAAGTCATTCACTCTGAATTATGCAAGTATTTAAAGTACATGAGTATTTAAGCTACTAGTATTCACAAAGAAGGCTGTGAGAAGGTCAAAGTAATGAAGATCTTGATGACAACTTTGCCAATCATTTATGGTTTGAACATGTCTGTCTGGTGTACATTTTCCTTGTAGCCTTGAATCTGTGTTGAGGGGTGAACCAGGATATCATTTACCTTCCCCCCAAGAAGCCTGAAGGGTGTGATGATGAAGGCAACACGCTAAGCAGAACTCCAGCCGTGGCTCCAGCCCCACAGTCTACTGAGGAGGGACCCCATTTTGCATGGCTGAAGGGCCCTCACCCTGCAGCCTCCTGCTCCAGCACCAACAAAGCCTACCCAAGCATTTCAGTTTAACTTCTTGTGCTCATTAAATGAGGCTTAGGTTGTCCTTTTATAAGCAATCAACAATTAAGAAACATATCATGTGCCGCAGACGGGCTTGGTAGTGTCAGGCTCCATACTACCTTGCTGTCAGCTGCAGCTTTCCTTCTGCAGTACAAGCAGCAGCTGTGCTAGACAAAATAATCTGAATTCTCACATGCACTTTTCCTTTAGGAAACAGCTCACACTGAATACCATTTCTGGGTGCAGCTACACCTGAGCGCGGTTGTGCTGGGAAATAAAAAAAAAAAAAAAAAAACAAAAAAACAAAAAAAAAACAAAAAAAAAACCACCCAAACATTGACTTGCTGTCTTTTGTGACTTTAAGATGTGGTCTTCCATCCTGTCATGTAGACTTAGTCCAGAATGATGGCCAGAAGAGTCCTGACAGCCTCGAAGTTGTCTGGGGGGGGGTGTGTGTGCTGGGTAACACATCTCATCCTATGTGCACACCCAGGACCCAACCTCAGTGGTGGTGTCAGCACTTCTGCAGAGGCAAGGAAGGGGATGGCTGTCAACTGACCTCGCTTTCTCCAAATTTTAATTTGTTTTGATTTTTTTAACACTGCTTTGGCAGAAGGGAGAACAAGGTATGGTCTTCTTGATGAGCTCTGTTTAATGAAGAGCTGGAAGTTGCTGTGACTGGAGCTGGGAGAAGCCCCGATGACACGGGGCACCGCTGGCTTGGGATGCACGGAGGGTGTCACTTTCCAGCTGCGGGCAGCCAGCTCGCTGACATCCCGGTGTGATTGTTTCTTCAAGTACAGAGGGAGAACAACTGAGTCCTTTGTATCCCTGCGTGTGATATCCACGTGCCTGCCCTGGCCCCAGGCCACAGCTTGGCGGGATAGCTGGGGAGCTGCGAGGGCTGGCTCTGAGGCATCACAGAGCACAAACCCGCTCACGTTTGTCCAAAAATTGTTTACAGGTTAAATTTGCAAGCCTAAGTATTACCTGCCAAAGTACTCTACATTTCTGCCAAAGCAGATATTATCTTTCCTGAAGCTCACCTAAATCTGGCATAAAGAAATAAGGCTTCAAGTGTATAGCATGGCTTCAAAAACAGATATCAGCACAATCCCATGGAGGTGGAACACAGGGTATGGGGGCTTGGGACAGGACTCTGAGACTGGCTTTGTTGCTAGAGAAAATGTCACTGTGGCAAACTATACCGTCTGCCACACCTGCTCGTGCAAAATACTCCTCTAACTCACATAAGCTCTGTGGCACTGTTGTTTATGCCAGAGAAATCACGATGTCAGAGACAACCTGGCATCCAGTGTTATGGTGAAGCCCTACGTACCCAGTGGCTGCAGGCTGAAGGAGGTTTGGGTTATCTGTTGCAGAATGGGTGGCAGGTAGGATAGCTGTTTTTAGCAGCATGGTGCCTAAACCCCAGGGTGCTGTACGTGCTTCAGGATGCTTGTGCCCGGGAGGTGCTCGGATTCCTGCAGAGTCAACACTCCTTGCTCTACTGAATCTGTGGTCAGGTGAAAGACTGATAAAACAAAGAAGCAGAAGATGATTATAAAATCAATTTGAAGTGCATTTTGTCTAATTCACTGTTTTATGAATTGAAGAATAATGTTGAGATGGTTATCCCCTTAAGGACTGCAGGAAATGTTGGCTTTTGTGGAGGGAGTTGAGTAAAGGTGAGCGTGTGTGTGGTGTGTGTGCAAGGAGGACGGGAGGGGCAGGAAGAAGCAGCAGAAAGTTGCTTTTGGAAGGCAAGAAGGAAGAATAAGTGAAGGGAGTTAGAAAAGGCAGGTTACTCAGTCCCCTTCAAGAGGTGGAGAGATATTCTGAAAGATGAGAAAACCTTTAAAATTGTTTTTAAAATGGGTGTATACAAAATATAGAATCTAAGAAAAGACATTAAAGAGAAGTTATAGATGCCACACACAATTTTATTTTAACGTAATTTTATGTCGGTTGGAGCAGTGAAGAGTAAACCTTGTTGTAACTTAGTCTCCATATAACCTCCTATAAAGAAAGGGCTATTAATACTTAACATTTCTGTACTGCACTTGAAGATATAAGCTGTGTCTGGTGAGATACTGCCATAATTAAGCAAAAATCCTAATGCATAACAACTGTTATACCAGCAGTTCAAGACCAGAATGGCCTCTAAATGACACAACAGTGATATTTTCCAACTATTAAATATGATTTTTAAGGATATCATTTTGCAGTACCTCTCATCTGGAGAACTCAAAGCACTTAAATTGTTTTAATAAGGAATTCAGAGCCTTATCATGGTTCTGTGCAGTAAATACTGTCAAACAAATATATAAAAATGAGGAAGAAGAGTTAATAGCAAGATGTTGAATTGCCCAAAGTCACAGTTCTTTGCTGTTAATTCAATTTTTAGTCCTTGACACAAACAAAATTGTTGTAATACCTCACGTGCGCTCAGAGAGATGGTTAAGTAATGTTATTTTGAGACACATCTTCAGTACGTATAACTAAGTGCCCTGTGCAATTTTCCAGCATCAGACACAGGGAATTAATAATTTCTGGGCAGCAAAAACTTACCAGGGGCAGGACGATGTCAGCACATTCACCACAAAATCATCATTGTTCAGTAGAGAGAGAAAATGTTTGAGTCATTTGAGTCCGAGGGAGTGGCAACCATACAGGATGGAAAAAAAATGAAAATTTCCAGCCATTTTCTTGGTTAGACAAATTACTGCCAAAGAAAAGGGAAATTTGCCACTTTGGCAACTCATCCCACACTTTTAAAAGCCTTGAAAAGAAAATCCAGTGTTGGCTATTTTCATACTCCAAGCCTACAGAATAGAAAACTGAGTGCAGCTCCATCATTACGTGAAAATGAGGCAATAGTGGGTTATGGCCCATCACAACTATCTTTTGGAGCAGACGGCCCAGTGCAGAAGCACAAACAGGACAGGATCGAGTGAGGACAGCACGCTTCACTGGGGGTTGAAGCACCTCTAACCAGGCGCTGGCCCTTGTTGTCTAGGTTTAGAAGAATTCTTCTGATGGACACTGCTGGCTGGAGCGGCCCAAACCATGCAATTGTTTTGAGGGTCTCTGCACCAGTGGACTGGCTATGTGCAGGCTTGGGTGGGATGTCTACTCCTCAGCCAGCTGTGAGTTAGATCTCACCTCCCCGGGCAGTGGAAAACGTGTCATTTGCTGCTTCTTGGTGATTGTTTTGGGCTTGGCAGAAGATGAATCACTAGTTACACAAAAGGACACACCAACATGCATGGTTGTATAAGGTCAACTATGTCCTGCTGGAAGAAGCAGGAGACTTCAGTGTTATGTGGTGAACTAGTATGATTGGGCAGCACATGCCTCCTCACAGAATAAGGCTGGTATAAATGGCTAGAGGATAATATCTACCAAATCCCTTCTAAATAAAGGTGTTGAGCTGTAGCAGGACTAAACATCACATGCAAAAAAGAAATCTCTGCAAACACTTATGTCCAGAAGACAAACATGAATCCTGCCATGGGCTGCAAATGAAACTTCAGATGCTGTATTCCTATTTTTTGTTGGGTTCCCCCACGAACTGAGTTATACAGTGTCACAACGATTAGCTTACTGTCCCCATTTAGCTCTCCAATGAGGTGTGAATACTTTAGCACTGATGCACAGTCCATTTTCACTGGTGTTTCATCTGCATTTCATCATGCTGGGAGAAATGAGTCTTTGGTCATTTCTGAGGACTGCTGTGAAGAGGATAGGCATGTTTCCTCATCGTTTAGTCATGAGGTGTGATGGGGCTCCTCTTTCATGCAGTGCCAACCTGATCTGGGGGAGTAGTGGAGTAAGTATGAAGAAGTATGCTGTGTTCTTGTTTGTTAGGGCTTGCTTTGTGACTCCGGCACTGGCAGAGATATGTGAGTCTGAGCGGAGGCTAGCTAACGGGTGAACAGAAGCAGTCAAAAAATTTAGGGAAGAAAAGCCCTCTTACAATTTTCCTTTTGATGCATTTTGAAAGAGAAGGAGCCAGGTTTGTCTTTCACACTACTTTTACATTGTTAACAAAGTGACTGATATCAGGACAGTGAACCCCAGAAAGTCACAGCGGAGGTAACTGTCATTATCAGATATCATCAGCTTGACAGGATAAATGCAACCCACAAACCTTTTTATGGTTAAAAACCACTGCTGTTGCTGAGTGTGTGGCATTAGGTGTCTTGGGGAAGAAATTTATAGATCTCCCACACTGTGGTCAGTCTTGGAGTGTAACACCCTGTATTGGCTAAGCACTTCTTTTGTACTGCATGAGCTGCCCTTTTGCCTTCAGTCCTCTGAGAAAGAGAGGCTGGTGCTATTACATGACAGTAGATCTCTGTAAAGAAAGCATTATAAACTTAATTTTATGTCAAAATTAACTGTAGCTTAATTTAGAGGAAAAATAAGAGTCAGCTTGTGTTTTTTAAATAAGCTGATGTGCTCCTGGAGTGCTGCCTTCTCTGTTCTCTTTTCAGAGCATCTCCTCATCTCTGCTCGTCTCTCAGGGAAGCTCCCTGCTCATTAAGCCCTATCCTTTCTGAGACTAATGCAGCTCAGTGATGTTTTAACACAAAAGCTTGCTTTCATCTCAGACCACACACATACAACTAGGCTAAGTTACCTTCGGTGATATTACCCTGATTCTGGAAAGCTGTGCTGAAATAACATGATCCCTAAAGCAATTTAGCTCTGCCCCAGGCAGGGCTGAAAGTGTTAGGGCTTTGTTTATCATACCTGCAAGTACCTTATCTTCCAGTACACTGCTGGTTTCTGCGTGGGGCTGCCGCAGTGTTCCTGCAGGTCTGGGATCTGAGCCCCCTTTCTCTGCTCAGAGGTTGATGGCCTGAGCTTGGCTTGTTCCTGGCAGGCTGGGCAGGACAGCGGTGAGAATAGCCCTTTGTTTGGCCCTTAGACCCGTTCAGCCTTCATGGCTTTCATTCACAGGCCATGCGCTGAAACTGAGTGCCGCCCCTTCTACCAGAGACCCTGTCCCTCCCCAGCACTCGAGATCCCAAAAACTGCCTTCAGCAGGTGAGGCATTCACTCACTGATGGAGATATTAAATGAGGGTATTGCAAGCCTTTACCATATTGCAAGTCCCCATGGTAAGTCTACTGTAACAGACCAGTACGTACCACTATGTACCTCTTCACTGTTTACTACTGCTTTTTGTATGAAAAAAAGATGCGTGTTACATAGGCTGTAATTGTGCATTAATCAAAATTCCTGCAGTCTTCAGCTAATACAGTTAGAGTGACTCGGGTGCTGCATGTGTCTGCCGGCCCCCAGCAGACCTCCCGGCAGGTGATGTGGCTCTCTTTTCCCATAAGAATTCCACAGAAACACGTGCTGTGTAACATAATACTGTGCTGTTCCCTTCCTGAGTCTATAATTTGCTGTTGTGAGGAAAAAAAGTAGTTGCTGTTATATAGTTTAATACTACTTAATTGATTAGTTAGTAGTTAATATATTTAATTTATTAAATGGGTTAAAAGGGGAGATGTACTACACCAATGGAAATCAGCCCTGCTCTGATAAATGAAGTCACTCGTCCATTCCCACCTTGCATGGATAACCTCGTAGACATCTCCCTTAAAATTACAGGGATTTCAGGAATACTGGGGTGTACCCAAAGCCACTGACACAACGAAGGCTAGTATTAGGGTGAGACCTGAATCCAGCAGGAATGGAAATCTTTAACCATTGCTTAGGTCATGGAAAAACATTGAGCTCTCAGCTCTCAGATATCTGTCCCTGCGCACACAACAACTGCATAACTCCTAAGCCTCCGTCCCCTCCCCCTGCCCCAAAGCAACGGCAGTGCAGGCAGTTCCCAGCCCTTGATTCCTGATATGCCAACATATGTTGGCAGAGCTTCACTTTGCACAAATTTAAATTTCTCTTGGGAGCAGGTTTCACTGGTCTGAGAAAGTAACAGACTGTTCCCTACTTTCCTCCTCTACATCTGAGTATATACCCCTCCTGTACCCTGTACATTGGCTCTGACATATATATCATATCTGTGGCCATGAGTTGCAGCCAAATTTCAGAGCTGCCCTTTGTCCAGATGCCCGTACAATTATAGTGTCATGTTTGACTTCAAGTTTTGGAGCAGGACTGATAAAAACCTAAAAGTAGCAAAGGTTTAAATGTGGATATTTGTCTCTGAGACTTTGGGAAATCAATCAGCATGTTAGGGTTTTGCATTTTCCCGTCTGTAAAATTGTGCTGCTCTCTACGTGCACTTACAGGAAGCAACAGGCAGCACATATGTACAATAACGACACACACAGTTTGAGATATGGTACCTTGTACTGTTCCTGCTCAGACTTTGCTTCCAGCTGATCCTCTCCTTACCCTAAGGCCAGCTCTTCCACTATACAAGGAAGAGTATGCAAAGGTTAAGTGCCAGCTTGTATTCAGGAATGCCCTCCTCCTCTCAGCTGTCGGTTTTCTGTCATGGTCAATCTCCTTTGGCCTTCTATCTCTTTAAAGTATATTAAGGAAGTATTTCATTAAAATGCTGCAATTTCTTTGTGGCAATTTCCTTGCAAAATCAGTTTGAGAATAGTTGGACTTGCTTTTACTTCTTCTAGAGACTCTGCCTAAAGGCAGTGCATACCTTACACGTAATTCCAGATACTTCAGCATTACTTTATTCAAGATGGGTTAGTAACACAATAATGATGTAGTTTAACAGGTAGCTGGAAAGGATAGCTGGATTAAAGCAGAGTTCTATATAGAAAATAGCTCTGTGCACTCTGGCAATGTTGTATGGCATGACGCAAAGCTAAAATTCACATCCATGTTGTGTAGTCATAGGAAAAGAGAGCGTTACAAAAGAGAGGGCTACAATGGGGAAGAAGTGTAGTATCACTTGTTTTTGGAAAACCTACAGCTACCTCGACTGAAGCATTCGCTATGTCAGTGGAGTTAGTTTGTGATAAATATAAATTAAAAGGTTTCACAAATCTGGGTAGTCAAAATAAGGCATAAGCAAAAGCCTTGGTGCCAGTTTCAAGGTCTTGTGACCAGCCAAAGATCAGTCAACAATTAAAAAGCAAATGAGGAGGGCTGAAAGGGAAGAGAAAGAGACTGCTTGAAAAACTTCAGCAGAGCTCCAAGCTCTGACGAGCAGCTCCTGTGGCCTGCCAGCGTTTTGCTTAGGCTACATGAGATTCATTTGGTGCAATGCCTCCTGCTTCTTCTTGCACTTTGAGGCCATGGAGGAAAGTGCGGGCAAGGGAAAACATTGTCAGATAAAATCTCGCAGAAGGGTTGAAGCTGAGAGAGGAGCTGTACTCTGTGTGCCGTTTGGCCTAAATTCTGCACAGCCGTCAGCTGAACTTGCCAACCTCTGTATGAGCTCAAAGCTCAGATCATGTACAGCCCGTGTTTGTACAGGAGCAGTGTGCAGATAATAAGGGGTCGGTTTTCATTTATTTTCTCTCTCTCTCTTTTTTTTTAAAAAAAAATTATAGAGGTAAATGAATTTCTTCAGTATTCTGTTAAAGCTACCAGATCTGCAAACAGATGCTTGCTTAGATCCTGACAAGCAATCAGCAAGCAAATGTTTTCTTTCTCCAAAATGAAGTATTCATTTTCCTTGCTTTACCTTTTTTTATTTTTTTTTGTGAGGATTTGTAAAAGGTCTACATTTGCAAAGTTAACTTCAAACTGTTATTAAAAAGCAAGAGCTATATTATCAATCTCCCAGAACTTCTTGGGACTGGACCTTGATTTCCCAATTCAAATTGATTATTCAGAATAGTTTCATTGATTCCAGTGGAACTGAGTCTGACACAGGCTATTCAGGCTTCACAAGCATATAAGAATCTGGCCCATGATGATTCCACCCTTTCTCTGTAGATCAGCCTTGCAGAGAGACCTTGTACACTTTTAGCTTTACCAAGCACTTCCAGCATCCCTGGATATACTGTGAAAAGCTGTTCAGGCATTTTTGTTACAGCATCCTTTTTTCCCCAAGAGAAATTGGCTGTATTGCAGTACATTTTTTTTTTCCCCCTAAGTAAATAGATATAGTTTATATCTTCTGGCAGGAATAAGAAAGCAAAAATAAAACAAGCCCTCACAATTCTTGGCGAGATGAATCTTCCAGGGTTTGATCCCTTGGCAGAGCTCTGTGGTTTGGCTTTCTCTCTTCTCTTAGTATTGTGTGTGTATGCCTCATTTTCTTTGATTTCATAGCACTATTTATGTTTATCTGCTAGCTTTTGTCTCAGTTGCCAGTTCCTTTTCCTTTTCAAGATACTTCATCTACTTGACTATTAAATGTCCTTTTTTCTGTACAGTTTGGCTACCTCATTTCCTCAGTGTCCATTCCTCAGGACATGACTCTCTATAATCCACCTCTGCTGTTTTGTCCCTCTTTTCTGTCTATCTCTTTCTCAATTCCCCTTTTCTGCCCTGTAGTTCTGTTACTCCTTGCTTCTAACACTGATTTTTGGGAAGATGTCCTCCTCCAAGTGAAGCTCTTTCTTCTTTTGGTTTTGTTTTTTCTTTTTTTTCTTGGCTTTTTTACCTTTTTCTGTTATTAATAATTCTGTTCATGGTACAATTATTGCTATTTACTTTTGTGTTTCCATAACAAATTCCAGCATTTAATTTCATTAGACATTTTGGAATCCATGTCGAAATCAAAATTGCCTTCTCTTCTTGCTACTTGTTTAGAAAACGCTTCCTGAATTTTTAACGAAACTGGAAGTGGCAGCAGTATCTTTCAATGTCAATACAATGAAACATGTATTTTCAGTTCAAAGTTTTTGTCACTAAAAAAGGAATTTTGGACCAGAAGAGAGATTTTACCATTTTTACAGTAGATAAGTTATGACAAAACTTCTTCGTGTTATGTGGAAGACCTCTGTGGAAATAGTCTTTCTGGGCTCACTACTGTTTCCTCTGAATTCAGCTATTGACCTCTCATTGTTTGAATAGGAACAGTGTTGGGCCCACAGCATAGGGCCTGGAAAACAGCTTTCAATATTGGGGCTTATAAGCCTTTTATAAACTGCAAGAGTTCATAGCTGCAAAAACCTGTGCTGCTGTCCTGGGAATTGGGGCTGCTTTGTGAAGCTGGGAGCTGCTTGATTCCCAGCCCAGCCGATCGTGGAGTGGGAATGGGACAGATAGTCAGGGATGCTAATCTTATCAGCCTTCCAGGTTTAAGTCAATTCTGCTCATCGTTGCTTAGCTTCCATGGGGAAAGAAAAATCTCATCGAGTAACAACAGTGTCTATCCATGGAAGTGCAATTAATGTAATGGTGAGCTGCTTTTGCAGAATAGAACCTGAATTTTTAGGACTAATTCATGTTATTCACTCCGAAGTGCATTCAGTTTTGTAGACATTGTTCTAAAAGATATGTTGTCAAATATACTGGATTTATAGAGTCTAATGGAAATGGTTAAACATATATTTATTTTAATTACTGAAAATTAAAAGGAACATCTTAACTTAAACTCTAATTTGGTGTTCTTCCAATTCAAGCAAAGATGAATGAGGCATATTAAAAACGAACACAGTTCTTATTTTTGTTGGTTATATGGCCACCTTTCTCACTACATACATCAGTTAGCAAAGTCTGCTTTCAGCAGTGGAAATTTCATTATCACTTCTAATTCTGGTTTTGTAGCACATTAAAGTTTCCAACAGTTAATGACTCTGGTTTCTTTCTGTGCAGGTTTACCTTTCATGAAAGAACATGGAAGAGGAAAGAAATGACAGTAAGACTGAATTATGAACTCTCAGAAGTTGAGAACAAGAACTGATTGTATTGTGGAAGCTTAATTCACTGCTCTTGATTAATGCAGGGCAACAGTAATCGCATGCATGAGATTGCTGAAGCAGATGTAGCTCATGTGTTACACATGCAGGTTAGAAGAGACAAAAAGAAAACATTTATTCCAGTTTTCAATTTGATATTTTAAGAATACCACAAACGCCACTTTAAAAGTCTGTCAGTCTCTTGAAAACCGATGCCAGGAGTTCCTCACCTTAACTGAAGCTCCTTTCCACCCTTGGACAGAGATCATGGTCCTCCAGACTTCTTTACTAATATTGAACTTCTTCTCAGCTCTGACTTGTGCATGCACAGCCCAGAGATAGGGTTTCAAGCCCTTTCCATCAGTGGTGCTGTCACCATGTCCCTACACTGCCTATGCCTTTGTCACCCTTATGTCTGGTGGTTACCAAAACCAGAACACCTCGGTTGCTTCTCAGATATTCACCTGAGTGACTTGACATCTCTCTGAGGGTCACCCCATTGCAGGATGACTGTAATCATATCTCAGAGAGGTGTCACAGCTCTTAATTACATCTTCTGCAAAGTTCTTGGAGGTTCCTTGACAAAAGTGATTTCAGCATGCAAAATACTGCAGCAAAATAAGCTAATCAAGATAGCAGAGGTCAGTCCTGTCCGTCTATGTTAACCTAACAGCCTGTGTTTTTCCTCTTCCCTTCACCATTTGCCAAAACAGATACAGTTTGTTTTTCCTTTGATCCCACAGAGTTGACAGTGACAGATTACTTTAAGTTTGTCATCCTGAACCTTCCCACTTTCCTGGTGATGTGACCCATGACATGAGGGAGGTCTGTAATCGTGGACAGCTGCCTCTCTGAGCTATGTCCAGATACCGCGGGAGAGGTCGGATGGGACCACACAGAAGTCAACATCTTCCCAGTGCAGCCGCTGGGTCCCAGAGATGGGTGGTGAGAAATAACTGTGTGAGGAGCAAGGGCTTTTCAAACGCTCTGTGAGCATTAAGATTTTCACAAGGCAGCTCGCTATTCTAAAGAGTTTCATTTTCTCAACAGAGTAAGGGTTCAAGGCCATTTTGAATGTAGAAATAAGAGACTGTCTCCAATGGTGGGGTCTCTGTGTAACACAAACTCTATTTTTATGATAATTTCACAACAATTTGTGCTACTGAGAACACTAATATTTTTATGTTCAATCTTCAAAAACTGGAAAGCTTCTGAAAACAGAGTTTGTCAATGAGGTGTAAAACTTACTCAAGATCCAGTGATGTGCTGTATGTACATCAGAGGTACCAAGCACATAGCCAGGTCTAAGGGTAACAACAGGATCAACAACTGTCAAGATCAGTCAGCTCTGTTATTCTTTGCATCCCAAAGCTCTTAGTGAATTTTAAAATAGAATAAAACCAAATTATATCCCATAAAGACATATGAAATACAACATCAAAACAAATTATCAGCAGAAGATTCATCAGAATTTTTGAGGAGTTTTAAAAGACTGAGCATAAGGCCACTGTATAATTCATGCTGGAAGGGACCTCAGGAGGTCTCCTGTCCCATCTCCTCCTCAAAGCAGGGCCAGCTCGGAGATCAGAGGGAGGTGTTCAGTGATTTTTCCATCCCTATCTTGAAAAACCCTGAGTCTGGATACCAGACAGCCTTCCTGGGCTACCTACCCCACTGCCCAGTGTCCTCACAGGGAAAAAGTCTCTACCCATATCTATCCTGAACATCTCTTATTATCTCTTGTCCTCTCGCTATGTGCTGTTGTGAAGGACCCATCTCCATCTTCTTGATGGGCCCTTGGGCCCAGCGGTCACTCCCATTCGATGGCATTTGCAAACTTGGTGGTAGAGCACTTCAGCAACTCCTCTGGGACACCGATAAAGATGATAAACAGGACAGGTCCCACAAATATTTGGACAAGCAGTCACCATTGATACTAGTCTGAGATGTTAGTACACCATGCCATTTGCTTTAAAGAACAAAAGCACAGTCTTAAGACCTAGGAGACACTGGCAGACTGGAGATCTCACAGAGAAAAGCATAGTGATATGTGTGAGACGTTAAGCAATTCTGTACTGGAGACAGCTCATCCACAGAGATTCATTATCTAACTCAATGACTCCTTAACTTTTGCAGCTCTTGAAATCTCTCAATTTCAATAAGACCTTGATCACAGCCTAATATATCTGATTAAAAGCAAAGGGATTGAATTTTGTCCTTTTCAGCAGTTTCATGTAAGAAATAATAACTAATTAATGGTATCATATTTCTTAAAGTGTTCTCCAAACTCCTTTAGCAAATGTCTGACTAGAGACATTTGGGTTTTTAGAAGCTAATTATCAAACGTGTTGTAAAGGCTCCTTTGATAATGTTATTGACATGTTAAGGGCAATTGTTATCAGGAGTGTTCTTCAGGACAGACTTCTCCAGGAACACTGCCAGCCATAAATAGCACAAAACTCCTGCCTTGGAGCTCATCGATGCTTATGTTTGAAGGCCTCCAGGGCAAGATATGAAGAAGACTACTTAGTTTTGGTTTCATTGTGTTTTCACTTATCTTGTTTTGGTAAACTCAGCTCCCATAACCAAGTTGTTTACATAACTTCGGCAGCCACAGTGGTTCAGTTTATGTAGTACGTTCCTTGTCTGAGCAAGAATAATTCTTTGTTGTTCTTGGTTGAGCTTTGTAAATCAGCTAAAGAAAGGCTGAGGGTGCTATATAAATCACAAGATGGTGTCAGCAAGTTTTGGTTATTACTTTATGCAAAGTAACATATTCTGTTGTCCATTACTTTCACATGTACAGTTAGTACAAAAATCTTGCAATGTACATGAAACTGTTTAGATGTAGAAACTGTCTGTTCTGCAATGGAAAACCGCTAATATGCAACAAGAACTTGTCCTTCTCCTGAAAAAATATCATCTCATTACACAATACACAGAATAACCTGTATTTTGACCAAGGTGTAATAGGCATACATGCATAAAAAATTTCTGTTCAAAGTTTTGTACATTGTTACACTTATTTTGGAGGAACATTTTAAAAACTTTCTTATGAAACTCTTAAAGGTCACTCCTAACACAAACTACTCATACATGCCCATAGAAATAGCATTGTCTGTATCATCCTACAACTGTGTAGCACCAAGTTAATTCTATCTTGTCTCTGTGCAGGTGTAGTAAATCCACTCCCGGGAGGATTGCATTTGCTCTATAGATACAGCATAAGTCGTGTTCGTCTGCACTTCGACCATTTGCTTACAATTTCTGCATGTCCATGTCTAGTAATCCTGCTGGAGCTATTGCTACAGCTCTGCTCCAACTGGGCTGTCAGACATCCAGAAATACCAGCATCCAGAAATTCTTGAAAAACATGCATATTTCTTAGATTTTGGGATAGTGAATGAAATTAAGAGACAAGGAAACTTGGATGGCATAATACAGCAACCATAGACTGACTCTTACTGCTGTTGGCAGACATCAAACCTACACGTCCACCTTTTAAATATGTTGAGACACATCTGAGGTAACTCATTAACTTCTAACAGCTGGAGTTAAGTTCCTTATCTATTTTCAAAAATACAGCCTCCGGATTCGGTCTTTGGGTTTTTTCGGTATTGTTAGAAAATAAGACAGTAGACAGACTTGCAAGAGGAATAATAACAAAACCATAAATGTGCGCCTAAATATTTCCTTCAAATGGCAACTACTTCTCGCCCTCAATTAATATTATGGAGATGTAATTAATTGCATCATAGTCTATATTACTAAAATTATATATTAAATAAGTGACTGACTCTTCTTAAAGAATACAGCTTTGAGATGATCCCACAGAATAGAGTGACTAAAGCCTCTTTATTCTGTGGAGGCTGCAAAGACCTGTCCTCCCTACAGTAAAACACACCACCACTCTCCATGTGGAAGAAGTAATTGAGTGACTTTTGCAAAAACAAACACTTAAATGTAGCTTCTTAGAAGGCCAAGTATCACTGAGTGTGACTGCCTACCTTGGAGCTTTTGTGTTTTCCTTGTCCTAGTGAGGCTTCTCTGTATAATTCCTTTTTTTTTTTTTTTTTTTTTTTTCTGGTAGGCCAGTTTACGCTGACACCTCAAAGTCTAAATCCCTTTCCCTTCCCTCCCACAACTTGATTTGCTTTTCTGTCACCACACACTGCACATGAGAGGTGAAGCTGCCTTTTAACTTCAGAGATCAGCACGATAGGAGGGCAGTGGAAATCAAACAAACCTTCAAAAACACAAGGGCAGTAAGGCACCCACAAAACTAGCATTTGGATCCACAACTAGATGGGTGGCCAGCTTTATCCCAGACAGTCCATCAACAGCCTAACCACAGGTCAGACCAACTCCAACGTTGCTCATGCTGTCCTCTGGCATTCACCAATAAGCCAGATATTTCCGCCCAAGGAATTTCCTCCACAGGGATTGCCTTTAAGGAGGGAGGGGGAAGGCAGTCTCCTAGAGAAAATGCACACGTATGCCACCTAATGAAAGACTTTAAGGAAAACCGGCAAATCAAACCTACATTGTTGATTGTATAATCGTGGGGACATGAGGTTTGGGCCTCCATCTCATTTCACATCAGCCTGAATTTTCCAAGACTTAAGGAGAAAAAAAAAAAAAAAAATCTTCATAACACTGTTTTCCTATGTAAATTAACTCAGGTGGTGTTCTACTAATTCAGCCCCTGCCCATTCAGTTGCCAGTATAAGTATCCAAAACATTACTTTTTGAGTCTTGCTTCCTGCAGTTGAAAAACTGTTGTTCTTCATTTCATATTACTGGTGTAAAGCAGAAGATACAGGTACTTTTGGCAAGTGATGAGCTATATTATATTTTTTATGAATGCACAAACTCACAG
Organism: Tyto alba; assembly: GCF_018691265.1. NCBI lineage: Eukaryota > Metazoa > Chordata > Aves > Strigiformes > Tytonidae > Tyto > Tyto alba. The sequence continues at coordinate 4,202,927 of NW_024881275.1, read as the reverse complement.
CATAGACTTGCTTGAACCAAAATGATGATTCCACAGAAAAAGAAGAGCCCCAGCCCCAAAGATCCTGCAGTCTGAGACAATAGACAATGCACCCATGTTCATTTAATACAAACTTTAACATCAGTTGTTTGATTCAATCAATTTAGGCTCTGAAGACTGTCTTAAACAGGCAACCAAAGGGCAACTGGTGAGTCTCAGTGGGTAGACAAATGTATTCACGTGTAAGCATGCATGGAAGAGATTGAAGGTCTTCATGGCAAGGTTTGGGTTCAACTCCTCTTTTAGCTTTTCAGCTATTGCCAACTTCAGTCTGTGCTTTAAAGAGAATTCCAGTAAAAAATACAAAAGCCCAAGCTAAATGTACCTGGTCTCTTTCCCTTCATTTTCAGCTTTCCTACCTACTTATGCTTCTTTCTGCTAAACAGAAATGACTGGGTTTGTAATAAGAAAAAGTGTGATTTCCAGCTCTTGATCCAATTTCTTGTTAACAGAATTTTGACTATAAGACACATGTAGGAACTTGGACAAGGTGTAGTTTTAAGGAACAAGCACAGAAAATGTGCTAATAACCAAGATATTCAGTTGTGTGTGTTTGAGGTGTGCAGGTAGGTCTCTTATTATGAGCTATCTGGAGGGACATTGAGCAGAAAGAAGTTGGTAAAATTACAAGGAATTTTGTTGCTAGTTCTGCCCTAAATTCTGCAGTGCAGATGAGGGGCAGGAGTACCTCACACTTTTCTGTAATTAGCTTTCACTAAACTGTGCAGGAAAATCTTTGATTTACATATGTCTGCAGTTTCCAATCAGCTAAGCTGTGTGTTATGCTGTTGTAAAGTATCTTTTCTACTTACCGACTAGAACAAGGCAGGCATTAACTTTTTGCCACAGAACAAAGTGAAATTCTGTATAATCCCCATGTTATGGCTCCTGTTCTCTCTAGTTTAATCTACAACACTGGGAATTTGTTATACAACAAGAAACACATTTTAAGAATTGTCACATTTTGTAATTCCTTTTTGTGTTTGGAGCGTCACAAGCGTTGTGGCTCCGGTTCAAGCCAACTGCAGCCTGGAAAATGAAATATAATCTAAAAATACCATAAAAATGGAAATTTTTAGCGTTAATCTCATGTAAGGCTTTTACATTCTGTAGTGAAGCTATCTGAACCTGAAAGAGGCTCTGACTGAAAATCGAGGATCTTTGCAGTTATTTGTAGCTCCTCTCATCCACCCAGGCTGTACCCGTGGGTCCCATTCATGAAAGGGTCTTTGCGAGGAGACCTTCCTCCATCTGAGGACCTATCAAAAAGCCTGCAGACGCTTTCATGACAGGGTGCCTCTGTATCAAAGGAAAAGGACAGAGGATTAGTGGCACCGAGGAGGATGAGGGCAAGAATGGCTCAATAGATAAAGGCGACGGTTTAAAATTCGGGCAATCTGGGTTATAGTTCCTCTCCTACTGCTGGTTTCTGGTGAAGCCCTCAGTGTATCTTTTACTCTGTGTTGCAGGTGGTTGACCACGTAACGGGAAGAATAGCCCCAAAGAGAACAGCAGCAAGGATATTTGCAAAAAAAGGAAGGAAGGAGGTGTGGGATAAGTCTATCCCATAGCAGATAACAGGGTTCCCAGGGAGGGTAGACATGATCAACCCTCCAGTTCTGTGCAGATCCGTCAGAAAAATTAGGTAGCTCCTGGATATGCCTGTGCAGGACCTCCAACAGCTTCTGAGGAGCCAAGACTTTGCAGGATATGCTTTGTTATTATTGACTGGAGCCGGGGTGGCGGTGTCATGTATCTGAAGTGGAAGAACCTTCCCTCCCCCCTCTTTCAGCTATGCAAAATTCTGTAATTTACACAGGTTGTATGTCAGGGCTGAATAGGGGCATATAAAGTTTGCAAATATGCATTAACAAATTATCATGCTGCCAAAATCATTTGTATTTGTAACACATCTAATGCTCTTAAGCAGTGCTGTGGGTGAACCTGAAAGGCAGAAGTAGTATTTTTATGCTAATATGCTGTAAAATGTCTTAGCAAAATAAGCAAGTCCCTCCACAGTGGGTGTTTATTTTCCTTGATATGATTTAGAAGATTCTCATGTGACAATCTTTTGTGTTGTATTTGTAAAACGATTTCTATGAGAATAGCACTCTATTATAATACATTACAATCTGAAGTTGCTTGAGCAGCAGAAAGCCCCTAATACAGTGCTTCACAATGGAGCACTTAAACAGTTTAGTGCAGCTTTCATGTACAGTATTTTAAAGAACTGCTACAAGCCATGTTTGCAGTGCTTTCGGGAAAGAAGGGTAATATTGAGGAGAAAGCTCCTTACCAACGAGCTTCCTGTCACTGAACGATCATGTTGCTGTTCCAGCAAATCCAGGTGGGAACATTTTCAAGGAAATGTCGAATACTTCTCCTTTTGCCCAGAAACAGCATAGCTATTTTTAGGGATATTTTCCATTGGCCTGCAGCACATTTCAGTTGCTGTAGCATAATGGAGAGTGGCATATTGTATGTTACGTTGAATTGAGAAAATGACTATGTTGCATCATGTCTGTATTTGGCACTGAAGGATGCTGAGATATTCATATTTCCTCATACTTGTGCCAATTTGTATGCAACGCAGATAAATCATAAATAGAATGTAGGGTATGGGATCCATCCTGCTCTCGTTTAACCCTGTGACACCTCGATAGCATATGACTTTTTTTGAGGGAGACTGGGCTCAGTCCCAGTGTCTCCTGGTCATAGTCTGATTATGGTACCTAAATATAAGGCACTGTTGGTGCTGTGGAGGGAGCTGTTATTGTAATGTATACTTTATGGTCTCTGCCTATATAGACATCTGAGGCTCAAAAATGTGAATATCCCCAAATTATTCAGTCTTTCTAGAGCATTTTCTAATTAATGAGACACATGTTTATGCCCTGCATGTGAAACCTCTTGAATGGAAAGTGTCAGGTATGAACACCAGAATAATCCGGTTCAGATCCTCAGGGGGAACAGGCTGCCCAGTGGGCAGATACGGGTCCACAGTCAGGAGGTGCCTCTTCCCCGAAAAGCACCACATTCCCAGTCAGCCTCACTCATCCCGTGACACCCTCGGTGCTGGGGTGTACACTGGGGCAAGATCAGAATCTGTTGCTTCTATTGCAGGTTAAGTGCAGATGGGCAGATGAGATCCATGGCCAGGCCAAACGGGAGCCAGATAATCTGATGCAAAATTTTGTGTTGCTGATTTCCTCCTCACGTTGTGAGTCATGTTTAAGGAGGAAAAAAAAAAAAAAATCAACAAAACCAAACCAAAAAAAAAAAAGAAAAAAAAAGTCTTGGGCACTGTTTTAATCTATGTAACTCTTACTCAAACAACTAGTGTCATACTAAGTCAACTTTATATCACTGACTGAAATGCAGACAATTAGACAAGGGTCTTTGGAGATACAGAAACTGCAGTGATTTTCCATATCTGGTTTGTGAGCAAGAGGACTCTGCACTCAGTAGTAATCTCTCTCACCCTGCTTGATGCAAGCCACCAGGCTGAGTTCGTATAGGCACTGCATTATATTAACCCTAACAGTGGACACTGACTGAGTAACAGGATCATCATGAGCTAATATTGTAACTCTGACATTAGAAACAGGAGATTTTAGTTTTCATGTCTGCCGTTATTTCAACCTTAAGGTACATGCATCTCTATCCCCTCAGAAAATGGCACAACTTTTATGTGCAGATCTCAGCAATAACCAAGAAAAGACTTTCTGACTTAAATTGGAAAGATCAGCTACAGTCTGTCTGGCAAGCCGAACTGCATATTAAAGTCACTTTTGATTTAGTCATTTTAAGAGATCTGTCCCTATCACAGTTGTTTTCTTTAGCCCTTGACAGTGAGTTGAGGATGCACTTCATTTCTATATCTTATTTAGCTAAAATAATAAATAAAAATATTTCCACAGGTTCTTCTAAAATATTTTTCAAGTTGTTGGGGAATATTAAGTGTATGAGGGGGAATATTAAATGAACGAGTTCATTTAAGCAGTCCAACCTTCTGCATTGAAAGTTAATATTTTAAATGGCTCTAAGAAACAGCTAGTTTTGGGACAAATTTGGGCACAGGCCCCTCATCCACAGCAAGTTCCATGAATGCCAGTGAGGACTTTGCCACTGATTCCAGGTTAGGATTTGAGTCAGGACGAAATATTAGTATATTGATATTTAACCCTGTAGTCTCAGCTGGTGTTGAGTTAAGTAGCAGCTCATTAGGAGGCATCATTTATCCTGTAGAGTGAAGTTGTGATTGGGATTTCATACCCTCACACAGTTCCTGTTGCTGCCTGGTGTGTAATCTGATGTTGTACATATCTTTAAAAAATGAAGACACAAGCCACATTTTTCTTTTTATTTTCTATCTGTTCAAACGCAGACTGTAACATGCAGTGCTATCACTGCTCATAACTATCACACTTAATTATGCTTCATACGTCGAATTTAGGATCTGAATGTCACTCAAGTGGTTCTTGCACACTTTATGATGGATATTTAATCCAAAAAACCTGAAGAAAACAGATCATTTAATTTTCTAATCAGTTTACCAGATACAGGCTGTGAGGCATGGAAATATTTTGAGCATTTTCTATGTTTTTTAATGAAGTGTTACTACAATGAGAGGCGGATGTTACAGCCCAGCTGTTGCTATCCGCAGCGGCGGCTGATGTGCTCTGCACAGAGCATCACGCGCCGGCTCGCAGCGAAGCTCCAGGCCTCCAGCCAAGGACGGCCGACAGCAAGCTGGAGACTGCGCTGGTTTTCCCTTTTTTTTTTTTTTTTTTTTTTTTTTAATTATTTCCTCTCCTCCCCCGCCCCGGTGGATAAATACCTCAAAAATTTCAGAATTAAGATTTGAATATTGTTAGAGGAGGAAAAAGGGAGGAGGGATGCTTTTTCCTTCTGCCTTTGCAAAGGTGTAGGCTGTGGGTTTGTGCCTCCCAGCAGCTCCATGAGTGAAGGAGACCTGCTGGAGTCTGACTCCATCAGGGTATGTTTGTTTCTCTACCCTTTCTGCTGTTTCTTCCTCCCTTCAAGTTAATCTTCTCACCTGACAATATTCTGTGGAGATGCAAGATTTATGCTTTCCATGAAAGACAAGGACAGAGCTTTTCCTTTCAGTGCAGAACATCTAAAATAACGGGGAACTCTCTAGCAACATTAAAACAAATGTGCATCAGATCCCCGGGGGTGTCAGATGCCTTGCATGCAGTGTTTCCTCCAAACATCTGAGAACCAGCATCCTTGTTTTTCTGCAGTGTTTCTGAAGCACAGGAAACAATAGGCCATGTCCATAAATCCTTGCACATGAGAGTGCAAAGCTGTAGGAATCAGACTTTATGTTTGAATGCTACCTGACGTGGATAGATGTAACTGGCTCTTAGGGTCTTCAATTCCTGGGTATTCCTTGTAAATGGAAAAATGCACATGTTTTTCCAACTGAAAGAAACGTGTATGGTGTATGTATTGGTTTTGTTGTTTTTTATTTGTTTGTGTTTTTTATGTTTGTTTGTTTTTGTTTTTGTTTTTGTTTTTTCCTCAGCAGTTAAATTACCATTAGAAGAATTCTGTGTGCCTACAGAAACTTGAAAGAAAAAAATAAATGCTCTACCCATCAGGGTCACATACATATCTTATTTTTTTAGGAGCAGGGCATGTAGAACTTTTAATAAGTTGTTACTATCTGAAGTGAAAACAGAGAAATGCCTGTAGAATATCAGCATCCCAAGGCCTCCTAGACCTGGAGCCAGCTAGCAGGCAACACCAGAGATTAGAAATTGATTTTATTTGAAAGGAATTCTTTCAATCTCATTGAATAAAACAGAGAGGTGTGTTGTAAAATAGCTGACGTAAATATTTCTTAACCTGAGAGTGAAGATATACCTTTTTTTGAGTGACTGTGGCTCAATACTTCATACTTTGCCCCTATTATCATTATATGCATTTAAAGTCAGATAATAGATGTGCAGCAGTAAAAAAACCAACATAAGTGGAAAGAAGGAAGCCTGTATTCCCCAGGACATTGGTTCATTTACATGACTAGGAGTCAGAGCTCATAGATATTTATACTTTAAATCAATGCACAGTGAAACAACCTACAACTGCCTTGAAAAGATAGAATCTGTGGTGTTAAGCTTCCCTGGGAGGTGCTGAGCACTTTTGACTTTTAGCAACATCTCTAGGAACTGAGTGTGGCTTGTGGTTCATCAACACTGAGCCCTACAAATACAGGAAGATTTACCATCTTTTCCTAACTTTAACCCTGCTTTCCTCGTGGTCTTACACATGCACTACAGCTTCTCAGCAAGGGGAAACTAAACAGTGTTTTTCAGTTGTCCCCAGAGGTTGCTGTTGAACGTCATGAAGCCCATTCTAACTTCCAAGTCCTGAGCAGATAGTGCCATACCTTTTCCAGTCCCTTAGGATACCAGAATAACAGTGTAAAGAAGGAAAATAAGCTTCACCAGCACTTAGAATTAAACTTAGAGTTTTCGGCTGACCCAACTTTCCCTCCTCTTTGCTTTGCACCTTGCAGTACCTCTGAAACGGCTGTCCATCTGACCCTGCTTTGTAAAAATTACTCAGTGTCTGAGGGTTTTGGGTGACTTCCGAAAGAATGAGATGTCAACTAGAACAAAATTATCACAGTAGTTGTTGAGAGCTCTTATTGTCTTTTTGTAGAATATTTAATTTATTTTTAACAGAATGGATGTTGGGAATCCTTATAATTATTCTGAAGATTAAACTCTGCTCTTGGAAGCTCATAGCTCAGTCAGTATTTGGCCTTTTGAAACAGTGTCAAATAGATTAATTAATAATTATTCAATTTAATTATTAAAACTGTCATTTTGTCAGACTGTACCTTCCCTATGCAGTCTAGATACTGATACAGAAGTCCTTCTAGATGGCACAGGTATTTGCTGTCCATGCTGAAAAATGTTATTACTTTATTAATATGGCAAACCTAAAAATAAGTACTTGAATACTTTTATACTGTGCTGAAATTGAGTCCAGTCACACACAATGTCAAGTGTTTTCTAACTTAATATTTGGGAGTTCAGCCAAGAAACTGTGTTTTTCTGCCAGAAGTAGAATAACACACCAAGAATATTTCAGTACTCAACAGCATTCTTATTAAAAGAACAGAGATCTTAACAAGTTTTGTATTATTTTGTCTCTCTCTAGCTAATTCAGGTGTTATCTTGAGATCTGCATATATTTTGCATGCATTTCATGCAAACAGAGACTAATTGCATAAGCAATTATTTTTAATCATTAACCAGATTAGATCGTAGTAAGCTCATTTGTTTTTAAGACATTACTGATACTCTGTTAGCCAAATTCAGCCGGATACAGTCAGGCTGTTGCAAAGCAGTGTCAGTCAGTGAGCTGGACTCCATAGTTATCCATAACTATAGATGTAAAATGCCTCGGATATGGCCAATGTGCAGTAGAGTCTGTTGGCAAAAGTCTCCATGCAGTGGGATTCCACTCGATGCTGCAAACTGTAATAACCGATCCTTATGTGAGATGGCTGCGCAACTGCAGAGTTATTATTTTCTCCTTATAAGGATTTCAATTAGTTTCTATTTTTCAAAGCTGAATACTCAAAAATCCTCAGCAATATGTTCACACTGGAATCAGTCATTGACTTTACTGGAAGCAGAGTGAGACTCAAAACTTTAAACACTTGTAGTCTAGTGCTTCTAGAAAGACCCTGTATACATAAATAAATTGCTTTTCTCAGCTGAAATAGTTGGGATTTTTTTCTCCTTTTTCTTTATTCTGTCAGAATTTTCTAAGATTTCTACTAATTTTTTAGACATTTATTCTGAGGAAAATCTATTTACCCATATCTGTATAATATCTAAATAGTCTTAAATTAAGCTTTCAAAGCACCATACATACAATAAAAAAAAAATCCATACAACATTTTTGTAAGTTTGGTAGAAAATAATAACTTAATTTTACACAGCAGGAAACAGAGGCAAAAACTATGAAGTGACTTGAACAAGCGTTGCAAAATAAAAAACTTCAAGCTTGCTAATCCTAGGAATTTTATAGCACAGTTTGTATCTCTAAAACTGATTTCCTGGTTTTGGGCTGTCATGGTAAAATGCGCAGAAATAAATTTCTGAGTCCTTAGTATATGGTATTTGCTTTACAGGTTATGCACATGGTAGATAATTTGCTGTTTACTTTACTTGGTACACTAAGAGCATTTAAGACAGGTTAACAGCAGCTTATGAATGGTATTTAACACATTTCAATGCATGACCTCTTGATGTTACAAGAAACCAGTTCACAGTTGTATACAGATCCCTGCAAAAGTGTGCTTTATAAACTGTAAAACAAGTAATCCAAAGCAAGGCAATCAACAGAAGCAGATTGTCCTCAAGAGGCACCTGGATTCATGAGAAACAGATAAAAGAATAGCCACAGATGTACTTCTGATGTTACAGAAATTTGCTATGTCCACATCTGCTTACTGGGGGGAAGACAGTAAAAGACACATTCTCAGTGTTTTTATCACACAGGAAAATTATAAACAATCCTTCTGAAAAGGAAAAAGAAAATGAAGTGGATATTTCTGACTCTGTAACATTTAAGTTCATTAAAAAAGCAATGTGATTATGGGGATGTGAGTATTCATTAGTGGTAAACTCATGGGGCACAATCAGCACAGAGATGTTCCTCAAAAGCTCAAATGAAGAAGTGGGATTGTGGTTCCATGCCCGTTTTCCAGATAAATAGTAAAATAAAACGTGAATCATCTTAAGAAGCTGGTGATTAATTTATTCTCAAACAATTAAGAGCATTTCTATTGCATTCATGCATTGTAAAGGGTTTTAGGATCAGGGCTCCAAGGGCATCATCTCTGAACCACCGCCAGTTGCAGGAGTGCTTGGGGGAGCCTTGACCACATGCTCATCTCTATAATCTGTCTGCAGACACCAATTTCCAACCACTGGTGGAGAGCAGGGAACCGGCTGGACGTACTTCTGCTCCGAGCCAGGGTGCCCACTCTAGTAGTCAGCAGTTCTTACGCCGGTATAAAATATATTAACTCGATGCCATTCGATTTAATTTTTCCTCCATGACTTCTCTCCCAGAGCACGGACACACAGGGCTAATTTGTAATATCCTTCAGGCACACCAGTATTTCTTATACGTGCACTAGAACTTCTTGACTGTCTGGTGTCCCCGGTCTTCAGTTTTCAATCTACCAATTCAATGTATGGTGCAATCTCAGCATGACTGTCATGCTGCCCTGCCTTATTGCTTAAGTACACCCCTGCTAAAATTACCACACCACCACTGGGGGTGAATGAATACAAGATAAGAACTGCAGTTTGACAGTTTCAAAGGAAATGGCATAGGGATTTAATTAGACCCTCTATGTGCGCCTCATTGATTCATAGAGAGGTTTTCATTCTAGTGGAAGCAGATGTGGATGGTAGTGTCAGAGTTAGGATTATTTTGCATGTTTTTACAGATAACTTCAGGAAGAGTAAACGAGCCAGGCATTAGAGGCCCAAAGAGAAAACCAAGAGATTGGCTAGTTCAGGAATGAACTACATAATTTTTCCATTTTTTCTGATGCACTGTGTGTATTAAAACAGAAGCAGAATGCAGCTATAAGACTCTCAGGTTGCAGTGAAGAGTCATGGCTATGTTTGGTCGCTGTTGGATGGCTTACTGAGTTATGCTGAAGCAGATGTATAATCTCATCCAGTCATGACCTGAACATCTTGAGCATCCACGGTATCCAAAGCAAGGTACTGTATCTTCATTACTTACAGTTTGAATGAATGTAAGGTGAAAGAACCCCAAGATCTACAGTAAACTGGCAAAAGTTTTCAGTAGTGTCAGTAATCCAAGGCCAGAATTTAGAAAACATGAAAAGCTAGTTTTTGCAGCTGTCACCGAAGTCTCGGGTGGAGAGCTGAGTGAAGTTGAAATGTAATTTAGTGGTGGTCCCAAGAAGGTATACACAAAGCTAGCTGCTAGTCAGTCATGAAAGGAGGGTCCTTATGCATCAGTTTCCTCCAGCTACAGCAATAGATAGACAAATGGGCAATAAGCAAAGCTAATATAATTAATGATGCTGTTTTCCCTGTGTTTTTGATACACAGAGGTAATGTAAGTCTGCAGTTGCACCTCCATGGTAGCCAAGATGTTTCTGCTGGTGACAAGTACAATTTTCTCATCAGGAACTTTAGCCAGTGTTGCCTACATACCCCCTGGAAGACTAGTGGAGTCAGGAATCCTGGTCTCTTGGTTCCATCCATAGAGCAAACACTGGCATCATTACTGGCAGTGACTTTTAATGCCTGCTTCTGACACTAAAATATCATGTCAGAACAGAATGGCTTCCACAAGGAAAGTGATTACTAGTGGCCTGCACAAAAAATGATCTCTTGAAGCTTCCAGGTGCCACTTATTTTGAGCTGTTCTTTCAAAAGAAGACTGAAGAAGTTTTGACAAATGTCCTTTGCAATATTCACATTAATTTTCTTCACAGGCTGGAGTGGAGGACTGGGCTAGTTCTGTTGACTTCTCATCTCTTTTTGGCTGTGGAGAAAGACATAATGATCCTTTTACATTCAGTCTTTCATGCCACTGACCATGAGCTGCTGCTGAAAAGCCTGAGAATAAAACTGAGTGGCACAATGCACCATCCTTGGTAAACGCTCCAATTACTGTGCCATAACCACAGTTGCTCACTTCTCCCTTTATTATGACCCTACACAGGAACAGATAGCTGTTTCATCCCTGTCTATTTACTGTGCAAGACACTGTCCAAAAGACAATAGCTGAGAGCATTAATTTATAGTTAACAGGGAACGCACAGCTCTCTGCAGATCTACTCACCTACACTTGGGTGAATTCAGCTATAGGTGCTTGCCAAGACTGAGCTTTGCAGATCCTCAATGCACATGCACAAACGACTATAATTCTTTTTTTTTTTTTTTTTTTTTTTATTTCAGCAGATGGCCACTGTGTACAAGTCTCAGAGAAATGATTCACATCAAAAGCTTTCCCTGGAACCCGTGCTATGCAGCAGGCCAATTCATGACAGCGAAGTACAGTGAAAGTTTACATAGCGAGACTTCATCTGTGTGATACGTGTCTTGTATCTCCATCCTGTTCATAACAGGTCACCCTTTGATCTGCTCATTATTCTCCTTCATGCTGAAAGGTTTCAGCTTTCCTATACAGAAGCTGGTAGAATGAGAGGTTTTATTGTCTCAGCATGTTTGATTTCCAGACTCTCACAAAGAGGATGGAGGAAGCAGACCAGATGCTCATTCGGATATGACGGCTTTGGTATCTCCCTGCTTCCAATATAGCTCTCTTCTGGGGGTGAATATTCAGACTCCGTGCGCAGCTATCCACTTCATAGCTTTTCCCATCTTGCAGTCTGATTTTCTCTGTGATTATGGACTGTTGCAAAATATATTTTCTTTGGGGCCAGTGTGTCACATGTGTGTCACACATCTAATGATAGTGCTAGAGAAGAAACCGTGTCTAGTAAGTCATAGTGCCCAGACTCCAGCTTCAGTTGCTCAACTCTGTGGCAAAGAACTCTTCTTCTATTGCAGCATTTTTTTTTTTTTTTTTAAATAGACTGAATGTACTCTTGTGCCTCCAAATCATTTCACTTCTTCCCTATCTTATGAAGGGTCCTTACAGTGAAGATATTACAGTAGTTAGAGTTGGTCAGAATGTTATTTTTTCTCCCTTGGAAAATAGCAGAAGATAGAAAATTTCCTTTCAAAATCTGACAAAACATATTTTATTTTTCTTTCTATAATTTGCCAGTGATCCTGTTATAAATACAATCTCTTACTTCTTTGCTCTCTCCTTGACGTCACATATGTTTAGATAACTTAAGAATTTTTGACCAAGGCTTAGAAAATGGAACGATTTTAGAAGGAATTTGATAAATGTAATGGAAAATTTTCAGCTAATTCTATTTATATACCTAAGCTTGGTGTTTAAAGTTATAGCAAGCTAATATTTAATGTTTTTTTAAAATAAGATTACCGTTATTTTCTCCATTCCCAAGAAGACAGAGCTTCATTTAAGTAAGAATTATCCAAAAATAATGACATTTGCTTTGCAATAACAGTGTCAAACTGTTCATCGAAAGCAGATACATTTGCTTACTTTGATAGAGGAAGACTGGAAGTTTGTATCACATCTTCATTCCATCAACCTCCTGAACTGAGAGCATCAACAAAGCAGTTTTACGAAAGTTTCTTTTTTTGGCATTCACTAACCTAATATATAGAGTCGGAAATCAGTTAGGGCAAGATACTGGTCTTATGAAGAATTGATCTGCCAAATCTCTGTAGAGTAGAAGAAATATCAGGAAAATTTGGACTGTTGAAAGCAATTTACTCAACTAAAATGATTAGAAAATTGTGAATGAAAAGAATCAATAGTAATATGCAGGAAAACAAAACAAAAAAACTTTTGTTTATATGAGCATCATCTATCCAATGGTAGAATTTCTTAAGTGAAGTGAAATGGCGTGAGTCCAAGCAAACTGTGAAAGGATTAAAGCATTTCTCAATATGTGAGTGGACTACTTTTCAGGCAAACTGCTTTTTCCTGAACTGCTCAGGCTCTGATTTTTTCCCTCACATGCAGGGCCTGATTCAAAACACCTCCTTACCAGTGGAAAATCTTTATTAGCTTTAGACCCACTGGAGATGCTAAAGGAGGACGCACGATTGTTTAAGAGGGTTGCGTTATTTTGAGACTTGGTCCGTGCATTCACGCTGGATAGACGGTATTTCTTGCTTAACTCAAATCTCCTTAAAAGCACTTAAA